>NC_065534.1:13305166-13614973 GCF_932294415.1 Quercus robur | reverse complement strand
AGAAGAAGATTGGAAAATCTATCCCTATTCTCACTTTGTCACGTTGAGTTTAAGAGTTAAACTTAAAAAAATAAAAATAAAAAGTTAAGTTAGAGTTTAAAACTGACTTAGGGTTGAAAAAAAAATAAAACACCTTATCCTAATCACATCATCCATGTAGTTTTTATTTTTAGTTTTTTAGTAGATTATCCCATGTAGTTAAAAGAATTTTCGGTTATCCACCACTCTTTTTCACTTATCTAAGTAAAATTTTTAACTTTAAAAATCCTCTCTCTCTCTCTCTCTCTCTCTCTCTCTCTCTCTCTCTCTCTCTCTCTCTCTCTCTCTCTCTCTCTCTCTCTCTCTCTCTCTCTCTCTCTCTCTCTCTCTCTCTCTCTCTCTCTCTCTGCAAAAGGATAGAAAGTCTAACCCCATTCTAGCTCCACTTTGTCACGTTGATTTTAAAAGGTAAAAAAATATTTTTCTTATTCAAAGTAGGTTTTATTTATTTTTTACCAAATCATCCACTGCAATTAAAACTTAAAAAAAAAAAAAAAAAAAACACTATGGGGCATAAGAATTTGAATAAGGTACTTGTGCCACGTGTCATACCCATAGTCGAGGAGTCCATTATCGCGCCGAAGAGGTCACATGCTCGGACAGTAGGACCACGTCAGTGGCACGTTACCAGAAGAGGTCATACTGTAGAGAAAAAGTTTTGGGGAGGGAGTTAGTCCTGACATGACTGAAGGGATGGTGGCTACCACCACATTTAATGCATCCCACCAAATCTCCTAACTGCATTTATGAGGAGAAGACTCCTGAATAGTACTGCCTTGGCTGCCCCAACTCACAAGGAGTTTGGGAATGTGTCTGATGAGACAAGCACTCAAGTGGCCTGGACGATCAACAAATGGAGGGTCAAGATCATCTAAAGGGAGCTATATAATGTAAGAGACCCTCCTGGGAAAAGGGACAAGAAAATTTGTAGAGAACACATTGTAGTAACAAGAACTGAAATTGTATCAAAGTCCAAAAGAACTAAATTCAAGAATCATTCTCCTCGAACTTCGCCGAGGAAGGATTTCCTTGCTTTAAACTTTTCTTTCTTTGCTTTCTTAATATCTTTGATCCATTATGCACGTTGCCTGATCTATTGAGGCCTAGCTTTTAAGCCCAGTCTCTACAAATTTATTGTGTTGGGCTCTTTGAGCCTGAATCCTTCTACCCTTTGGGCTCAGGAACCAAAACCATACCCTTACAATTGGCACCATTTGTGGGAAAGCTTGAGCTTTAGTAAGTTCAACATCCAACCATGGTAGGATCAATGCAAGACCAAGAGGAGTCTATTGGTTCCCAATGCCAAGATCAGTTCATTAACCTTAAGCGAATGAGGGACCACGAGGTTAGTGTGCACACCACGCATACTAGCAGGAACTAATCTCGAGGCAGAAGTTACATCTCTCATAAGGAAAATACTAGAAGCATGCAATTGGAGATTGACTTTCTTCGTAGGAGGCTATGCCACAAGCGACGGAGAAGGACTCCCTTAGATTCTGGCCCCTCTTCTGATGATGAAGGGGATGGTAGCTACTGGTCCAGGTCTAGGATTCCTCCCAGTGAGTTTTTTTCGTACGATGAGGACTGTCATTACAAACGGAGGAATGAGAATCCATCTCGCGAAGGTACGGACAATGATGCTATGAGTAGTGCTCTCAACCAGATCTCTAAATCACTGTTTATGCATAGAATAGAAGGGGGAAAGCTTCCTCGACGGTTTGCTCAGCTAACATTCACCGTGTATAATGGTAGAACGGACCCTATGGAGCACATCAACCACTTCAACCAGAGAATGGCCGTTCACCCTCGGAACGAAGCTTTGATGTGCAAAGTGTTCCTATCCAATTTTGGGCCCGTGGCAATGAGATAGTTCGACGATGTGAAAGAAGGTTGTATTAGCTTCTTTAAGGAGCTTACTAGGGCCTTTGGGGCTCGTTTTGTGACTTGCAGTAGGGTTCCTCGGCCTTTAGATTCCCTGTTATCTATGACCATGCGAGAGGGGGAGACCCTGAAAACATATTCTAACAGGTACTAAGAGATGTTCAACGAGATAGATGGGAACTTCGATGATGTGGCTATAAGGACTTTCAAGCTCGACTTGCCCGTCGAGCATGATCCGAGAAAGTCTTTGATTAGGAAATCGATTAGGAGTGTGCATCAGCTCATGGACTGTATTGATGAGTATAAGTAGGTCGAGGAGGACCAGTAATAGGGAAAAGGGAAAGCTAAAGTGGTCCCTCAGGATAGAAAGGACTTCAAGTCGGATAGGTACAATAACAATCGACCTCAGAGAGACTTTACGAGGCATTCTAGGTCCACTACTACTCAGGTAGTCAGTATTGTGTTTCGAGAGCTAGTACACCAAATCCTAGAGAAGAATAAGAACAAGCTATATTTTTAGTAGCTAAACAAGATGGGAGGAGACCCCACGAAGCACAACCAAAGTCTTCATTGCCAGTACCACTAAGAGCAGAGGCATACCACTGAAGATTGTAGGACGTTGTGGAGTTATTTGGAGCAGTTGGTTAAAATTGGGAAGTTAAAGCAATTCTTGTATCAACCTAATGGACAGGGTAGTCAGGCAAAATTGGGGGCTCAGAAAGGTGCTTCTATAAGACTATCTTTAGGTACAATTAATGTCATCCTTGCTACTTTTGGAAAAATTGGTTCTCGACCATCTAGGGTGTTGTCAATAACTCAGCCATTTATCGGAGACTTACCCCCTGATTCGAAGAGGAGTAGAGTGGAGGTCCAACCAGCTTTAAGCTTCTCCGATGAGGACAAAGTCGAAACCTTGTAGCCACACGATAATGCCCTGGTGGTTACTCTTAAGATAAGAGGGTATGATGTGAAGAGGGTGTTGGTAGATCAGGGCAGCGATGCAGAGATCATGTATCCTGACCTATTTAGGGGACTAAAGCTAAGGCTCGAGGACCGAACTTGCTATGACTCCCCTCTAATATGGTTTAATGGGAAGATTGTCTTCCTAAGGGGCCAAATTAGACTGCCTGTTTAGATAGGGCCAGAAGTTGTGGAAGTGAATTTCATCGTAGTAGATGCCTACTCCCCTTACACTATTATTCTAGCAAGACCTTGGCTACACGCCCTGGGAGCTGTGTCTTCCACCTTTCACTTAAAAGTGAAGTAGTAGTCAAGGAACCGGGTCGAGGAGCTGGTCGGAAGCCAGTCTGTGGCTAGACAGTGCTTGGTGGCCGCAATTAGACATCATGCTGAAGGTGAACCCTCGATGTCAGCCGAGCAGGGTTTATAGCAATCAAGGGTGCCAGTGTTGTCTATGGGGGTAGTGGCAGAAGGGACTAAGTGCGAGCAACTAGAAAAAGTTGTTATTGGCAACGATGAGGCGAAGTTCTTTCAGGTCAGAGCTTAGCTGCCTCTTTGGGAGAGGCAACAGCTGATGGATTTTCTTAGGAAGAATATTGATGTATTTGCATGGAGTGCCTATGACGCCCCTAGGGTAGATCCAAATTTCATTTGCCACCATTTAAATGCCAATCCATCTGCCATCCCCAAGAAGCAACCACTACGACGCTCATCTAGGGAACATTCTAATGCCGTGAAGGGGGAAATACTCAAGCTTAAGCGGGCTGGGGCCATAAAGGAGGTATTCTACCCCGAGTGGCTAGCTAGCATAGTGGTGGTGAAGAAGAAAACTGGGAAGTGGCGAGTGTGTGTGGACTTTACAGACTTTAATAAAGCTTGCCAGAAAGACCATTTCCCTCTACCTCAGATAGATTAATTAGTGGATGCTACTATAGGCCATCTTCGGATGAGCTTTTTGGACGCCTTTCAGGGTTATCATCAGATACCATTAGCTTTGGACAATCAGGAAAAAAACTGCTTTTCTTACACCTACTGGGAATTACCATTACAAAGTAATGCCCTTCGGATTGAAAAAAACGGGGTCTACCTACTAGAGGATGATGACTAGGATGTTTGAGTTTCAGTTGGGCAAAAATATTGAGGTGTACATAGATGATATGGTGATAAAGAGTAAAGTAAAGTCTGAGCATATAGGTGACCTCGGGAATATTTTTGAGATATTGAGGAAACACAAACTGCGTCTTAATGCCGCTAAGTGTTCCTTTGGTGTAGGCTCTAGAAAATGTATGGGTTATATGGTTACCCACCACGGAATCGAGGTTGACTCTGATCAGATTAGAGCCATTAATGAGCTACAGCCTCCTCGGAATCCCAAAGAGGTCCTGAAGTTGACAGGAATGACTGCCGCTTTGAATCAATTCATTTCTCGGTCAGCGGACAGGTATATGCCTTTCTTCTAGTTGTTGCATAAGTGGAATGGATTTGAATGGACAGAGGAGTGCTCCTCAGCCTTCCAGCAGTTGAAGGAATATCTTTTTCGACCACTTATTATGTCCAAGCCTAAATGGAAGGAGGTTTTATTCGCTTACATTGTTGTAGCCTCACATACGGTGAGTCTAGTACTGGTGCGGGATGATGATGGGGTGCAGAGACTAGTCTATTATATAAGCAAATCATTACATGAGGCAGAGATTTGCTATTTACCATTGAAGAAGGCCATCTTGGCAATAGTGCATGCTACACAAAAGCACCTACATTACTTCCAGGCCCACACTGTTGTGGTTCTAACCCAACTCCCTCTCCGATCACTGCTTCAGAAAGCTGATTACACAAGAGGGGTTACAAAATAGGCAACGATCTTAGGAGCCTTCGATATTAAATACATGTCTCGCACCTCTATAAAGGGCCAGGTCCTCGTCGATTTAGTGGTAGAGTTTGCTAAACCTTCATTTGAAGAAAACGATGAAAGGCTAAGCATGAATGGAAAATCAGTTAGGATGTTCTTCTCGTAAGGACCTCTCTCTTAGAAGGTGTATGTTGACGGTAGGGCAAGCTAAAGGGGATCAAAAGTGGGGCTGGTTGTAGTATCTCCTGAAAGGATCATTATTAAGAAATCCTTAGGACTGGGCTTCTCGGCCACAAACAATGAGGCTGAGTACGAGGCTTTGTTGGTGGGAATGGCTATGGTTCAGAAAATAGGAGGAAGAACAATAGAGATGTTCTCAGATTCGAGGTTGGTTGTGGGCTAAGTAGAGAGAGAATTGGAAGTCAGGGATGTGAGAATGCAAGACTACCTGAACCAGGTTAGGCTCTTGCAATCAAGGTTTGACTCTTTTTTCTTACACCAAATCCTTAGAAGCAAAAATACGCATGCCGATTCCCTTGCCACTCTTGCAACCTCCTCAATACAGAGTCGACCTTGGGTCATCCTAGTTGAGGACCTATACAGCCCTACCGAGATGAAGAGGGAGAAGGTTCATATTCATCAACTTAGGGTAGGACCCAGTTGGGATGATCTTCTTGTAGGGACCTCTTTCTTGGAAGGTGTATGTTGACGGCATAGTAAGCCAAAGGGGATCAAAAGTGGGGCTGGTTGTAGTATCTCCTGAAAGGATCATCATTGAGAAATCCTTAGGACTTGGCTTCTCGGCCACGAACAATGAGGCTGAGTACGAGGCTTTGTTGGTGGGAATGGCTATGGTTTAGAAAATGGGAGGAAGAACAGTAGAGATGTTCTCAGATTCGAGGTTGGTTGTGGGCTAAGCAGAGAGAGAATTGGAAGTCAGGGATGTGAGAATGCAAGACTACCTGAACCAGAATTTTAGTTGAAGTAGAATTTTCAAGCTCTTGAAACATATATCTAATAGAGTTTTACTTAAACTAAACTATTGTAACACTTGATAAGATAATTACAGGTTGAAGAGAAATAATAAATATATAAGATATAAAACCTAAAATAAAAAGAAAATGAAAATAGTGGTGATGTGGAAAATTATAGGAGCTCTAGAAACTTCGGTTTTGTAAAGTTGTGATTGACAACCATCTGTTTTGTTGGCTATAATTCCGTGCAAATTTGATTATAATTTTAATCAATCTTTTGTACCCTATATTTATTGTAGGATTTGATTGTAAGGGTTGTGTGATAGAGATAAAGAGAGAGTGTGATGACTCAAGCTATTGAAGACTGAAGAGGTTTTCACGGGTATCTCACGACTTAGCATCCCGCAAAGTAATGCATGTGCCCTGCACATGACTAGAATGCGAAGAGTCAGTACAAATGGAGATAGCTGTGTCTCATGAGTATCTCATGGATAAGGCCTTCCTGCGAGACACCCACGAAACATTCTGTTCTGCCAGACTGTACTATCTGATACACACTTTCTTTACCCACACTATATATACCCACATTACACACAAATGTAAAGGAGCGCTTCTGAGAGAAAACCCTAGCCTCAAACCTTGAGAGTTAGAGATTATCATACCCATATATCTCTACACATATGCTTGTCGATTTCCTCAACTCCTACCTCTCCATTTCCATACCATTGAGAGGTTGATAGCCCAAACACTTATCACACCCTTTCAGAGTGTCAAGTAATCATTTGGTGCTGCTAGGAAGTATTGGAAGAAGCCAGGATTTGGCGGATGCAATCAGGTGGATTGCAAGATCTAGAGAGCTAGACAAGACACGGTTCCGAGAAGTCTTGTTGGAGTAGGAGCTTGGAGGGCTTAAGTACAGCGGGTAGATTAGGCTTGGAGGGTCTCTTGCTAACCCATGTATCCCAACTGATTGTTTAGTGGATTGATTACTGCTTGGAGGGCGACGGAGAGATTTTTCGCCGAGTTCTTCGGTTTCCTTTTCGATAACACATCGGCGTGTTATATGTGTTTGCATTCTTCTTCCATACTCTTTTACATTTCATTTTACTACTGTGATTATATGAATATGTGTTAAAGTAGCTTGTTTGTTTATCCGCTCGCATTTACACTTTTCTGCACTTAGAATTAAGTTAGTGTAAAATCTATTGAGCTGTATCTTTTATTTGGGGGTCTAAACACCTCTTGTGTTTTTAACACATTTTTGAGCTTTCAATTAGTATCAGAGCGGGTACACTTGATTTGGTTTCATTATCTAAGTGTGATCCTTGACCCCATGTGTGTTTCACCGTGGATAATGCTTTGTATGCTTCTATGCTTCTATGGATGTTGTTGATTGTAGCATGCCATGTGTTTGTGAAAATGCCTCTATGAGTGTTAATCCTCATAATTGTGATGACATGTTACTTGAATCTATAGGTGTTGTTGACAAACTCTTGAAGAAAGGAGCTAAGAAGTTTCATAAGAATTTGAGCAAGTTTCGTTGTAAAAAGGATGATTTGATTGCTAAACTCAATGAATCCAATAAATTGGTTGAAAAGTATAAGAAGCTTGCTAAAATTCTCTTGAAAAGATAAAAGAGTTTGAAAGTTTAAACATGGACTTGGATGCTAAACTAGTTTTGTCTAACAAACTTGTTGATGATCTTAAATGTGAAAATGAATCTCTTAAGATGCATGCCAAATGTTTGATTGCTAAACCTATTGCTAAAAAGGAAGAAAATATATGTTGCAATCATGTTGTGGTACCCGATTTTATGCCTATTGTGTGTTCTACCACAAAGGACAAATCAGTGTACATTCATCTACATAAAAGGAATCAAAAGGTGGAGAGAAAGGCTCTTAAGCCTAAGCCTCTATTTAGGTCTCATCCTAGGGAATTGAGTGGATCTAAATTTGTTCCTACTTGCCACCATTGTGGTGTGATCGGTCACATAAGACCTCAATGCTCCATGTTGAAGATAGAACAAAATCATGGTGCTAGATCCCTCCCTAAAAAGCCTAGTGGACCTAAACACATTGTTTGTCACCATTGTGGTGCTTTTGGTCATTTAAGACCTCATTGCTCTAAGTTTCATGCTCTTAAAAGAATTAAAAGAAAAGAGAAACTTGAGATTCTTGGAAGTTGTACAAAAAAGGGTAAACCAGATTTGAGTGAAAATAGCATGTTGTTAAAGAAAGTGTTTAATGCTCTTAACTCCTAGTCTATGTGCATTTCCGGTTCTTATTATTCCAACCCTCGTTTCACTTCACATGAGACACTTATTCCAAACAATTGTTCTGTTTGGATGAGGAAGGGTTCATATGGTTGAGCCTATGCTTTTTTGGTCCTTGATCTAATTCTTTCGATCTTTGTAGGACCCTTCATGCATTAGATGCTTCATTGTCATGCATTTGTGCATCTTGCATCTCTTTATATGCATTGTTTCTGTTGTTTTTGCATTTGATCTTACTTTATTGCTTTTGTTTTATGTGAGTAAAATTTCAAAACCACATAAAAAGTGAAAAATTGAAAAAGTTTGATCGTATATGTTTGAGCACATTTCACATGTGAGTTTGGCCTAGTTCTTTCGTACTAATGGTGTAGTGCATTTACGAGCTTAGCTTGTTATGTATGCACATATATCTTTGTGGGAGAAATCTTGAAAACTATGTGTGATTGTTGTAAATAGATCTTCAAGCTTGTCATGAATAATTGGTCAATAGTCTTGATGATCTTGATACTTGCAAAGACTTGTGCCTATATCTCTTCCCAATTTATTTTTATGTTTTTGCTATGGAGCTCAACAAATGTAAATCTCAAAATGAAAAGAGATAATGAGCTGCAAAAGTCGTCACACATACTAGTATTTGACTAGGAAAAAGGGAAAGCGACTTGTATTGAAAATGTATGATGCCCAAAAAGCCAAAGGCTTGTTCATTAAATTGAAATATCAAAAATTTCAGACGTCGATCTCCAAATGAGATGTATTGATTCAAAATGTTCAAATGTTGTGAATTGTAAAGAAGCCAAATGAAAAGCTTCAAAGATATGTAATCATTTTCTTGTGGGAGGTCATATATGCTTATTTCTATAATTGAGATAGACCACTTGACTTAGTACTAGTTGTGTATGACTTGATTGAATTGATCATTGAAGTTTCACTTTAGACTAAGGATTATTCCACACTTGATCCACACACACAACACACAAGTTTAATGTTCAGTGAATGCCTATTTCATTTGTGTGTTTGTATATGTTCAAATGTGATGTGTGTGTGCTCAACCATATGTGGGTCAAACCAAAAAGATTTTGTTCTTTTTGTTTGCTTTTGGATGTGATTTGTATCACCCATGTTTTTCTAAGTTTTTCAAGTTGTTTTTGTGTGAAAAACATGTTTTTTGGGTGTTTTCGTGACTTATTTCATGTGTAAGTTCAGTCACAAGTTACAGGGTTCAATTCTCAAGTTTTTTAGTTTTGGACAGAAAGTTCCGCAACTATTTTGCGATTGTTTCGCTATTAAATCTTACCAACGAGATACCAGCGAAAATTCACGGGTATGTAACCAGTGAAACTTCCCACGAAAATTTCCAGATCAGCTTTTAAAGGGCATTTCATGGGACATTTGTTCTAAACGTCTCCCATCTTCTCCTAAACCTCTGTTTTCATGTTTCTACGTCAAAACCCAACTAAATTCAAGTGTTTTTCATTTCATAAACATCTCTAAGGTAATCTTTAATTCTTTTCATCAATTTGGATCCTTAGATTATGTTTTTGGGGGTTTTATGTTCATAGTTGGGATTTTTGTTAAATGGGAGTTGGAAAACTTATTTTTTGTCAATCTTTTTTATTAGGCTCTATTTTAAATGATGACTTGCTTTGGATATTGGCCCCTTGTGGCAAAAATAACATGTATTTAAGCAAGTTTTTCATATGTTCTTGCATTGTTTAACATACATGTGTAATCTGTGCACTCTAAGTGTTTAATAAAATGCCCAAATGGCATTTTCTTGTTATTTTGGACTCCGATGAGAACCAAATTTTGGAGATCACCATAATTATTCATTTTTATTATGTTTTGATCATTGGTGGTATGTTTTATACACTTTGCCCTGTGAGTGCTTATTCATGCATTAGTCATGCATCTCTCATGCACACTAGAAACACCTTGCTGCACACACTCTAACACTTGACATGTTTTGCATTTACTCATGCTAGTTAAGTCCTTTTAGACCTTTTAGCACATATAATATGTTCTTGTGTCCTTGTCGTGCCTAGGTTTATATCATGTTCCATCATCCTTAGTATGTCATGTTTATTTTATGCTTTGTAG
Organism: Quercus robur; assembly: GCF_932294415.1. Taxonomy (NCBI): domain Eukaryota; kingdom Viridiplantae; phylum Streptophyta; class Magnoliopsida; order Fagales; family Fagaceae; genus Quercus; species Quercus robur. Next base: position 13,604,904 of record NC_065534.1, on the reverse strand, counting down.
CATTTTTTTTAATGTTTTTGTCTTGTGTTTGAGCTTCATTTTTTCATTCATCTTGCACTCCTCATGCATCATCTTTTACCCTTGTCATATCTTCTTTTCTTTCCCACCTTCCTCTTGATTCATTTGTCTATTCGTGACAAAAAGGGGGAGTGTATACTTTCATCATTTATATATGACTCTTGTGCACATTCTTTAAGGAAGAAGTTCTACCTCGTGCACATTCATAGGGGGAGAAAGCCATAGGGGAGATGCATATACTAAGAGGGAGAAGACATTTTTTTTATAGAAAACCTTGGTTTACTTTACTATGTTTACTACTTTCATTTAAAGCTTTAGTACTCTGTTTTAATTTCAGTTCATATTCAATGTTTATGTTTACCTTATTGCTTTGTAACATCTTTTTGTACTTTTAAGATATTGCCAATATGTCTTAAGTACCTCACTCTTGTGCCCTAGTAGGATCTTATTCCTAGATGCATATACTTCATGTATTTTGCATTGGTCGAGTGTTGGAAATGTAATTGATCTGTGGGATTGGTCTTTATTGCATTGCGTGTCCGGATGAGCATTTACTTGCTAAATGTTCATTGTAGTCATTCTTCAATGACTGATCCTGTTTGATCAAGTTATGCTTACATGTTCTATTGTCTTTACTAATTTGATCTCATTTTACTTGCTCATATATGTACCATGTATTCAAATTGTCATAAGCTTAATGGAAGTTTCTAAAGCTTGCCATCAACTGTGAAGCTCTAATACACTGATATATTTCCTCCTTCCTTTTCAGACATGCCTACAATTTCATTAAAGTCCCCAATTGTAAGCCATGGTAATGAATTACCATGCCCCAAAGATTTGAGAAGCATCCAACATTCCTCTCTTTTAGATGAGTCTGGAATCTGGATTCCCATAGAATCCAGTAAGGTGGCATCACCTGCTCAGTCCACCACTTAATAATGAAATTTCACTTTATAACAAGAATTAATATATTTATTGTATTTGTTTATAAAAAAAAAAAAAATATATATATATATATATATATGTGTGTGTGTGTGTGTGTGTGTGTGTGTGTGTGTTTTTATTGTATTTAAACATAATTAGTATTAGGGACGAAACTAAAATTGGAGTTAAGGGGTGATTCTGTTGCTAGCTACATGTGGTGGCTCCAACCTTCAGCTTTGCTGCTTCTTAGCTATTAAGATTTATTTATTTATTTATTTATTTAATTTCATTTTTATGCATGCGTTCCTAGGAAAGGAAAAATTTATTTATTTTTTAAAGGGTGAATTTGTTTGTTTTAAGTAAAATTGGTTTATTCTATGTAATTTATTTTAGCTTTGCTATTGGTAATTATTGTTATTAGGCTAATTTTTTGGGGCTTGTATATTTTGTTTTAAATTTTAGATCTATAAATTTTTTATGGCCTTTAATAGGAGGAATACTAGAGTTACAATTTTTTTATTTTTTTTTTTATTTTTTACAAATTATTAATGTAGTGAGTGGTTATTGACTTATAGGTAAGTAAAAAAAAATGAGTGGTGAGCCTAGATGCAAACTAATACCAAATAGTTTGTAAAAATTTTGCACAAAAGTCTGTAGTTGTGGGTGTCAAAAACAAACACTAAGAAGGTAATGATTAAGTAAATGACTTGCACAATTAATTTATAAGAACTGAAGGGTAAAAATTCTACAATGGGAGATCTAAACAACTGATTATCAAGCGGTAAGTAACAAAATAGTTGTTTATTGACATAGAAACTACTTTCCTGATGTACAAAAGGTTGGATTGAAAGTTAAAAACTCTAAGTCCTATTATGTTTCTCTCTCTATTTCTTCTCTTGGTTTTCTCTTTGTGTTTTTCTAAACCCCCTTTCCTACTGCACGTCCCTTCCTTTTATAGGCACCTTTCCCTTCCTTATCATCCTAGCTAGCTTGCTTCCAGCTAGATTCAGGAGATGCTTGTCCCATCACCCCTCTGCTATGCCGTTCTTTCATCATGAAACAGGATTTTTTGGGGTTTTTTACTGTTCAGACTTGTCTATAAGCATTTAATGTGGAAGAGGTTAGATAGAGGACATCTCAATAATGTGGAGGTGACTAGTTCTGTGGCCCTTATCTCTTTGTAGAGTTTCCCGAGGCGAGTTTGATGATGATGGCATCTTGGGCTAGAGGGGAACTGGTTACACATGGTTCTCTATGTATCCTCTATGGGAAGAGTCTTGCTTATTACCTTAGTAGGGGACCTTAGCAATGGTAGCTATATCAAGTCTCCACGAGACTTATTCTTGGGAGTTGTCTTTTATCTCTCGGTTTCTTTACTCATATCCGCCTTTTTGGGCAGGACCCATTTATTAAGGTACGATCTGTTGGGCCCTTGGTACTTGGCCTGAGCTCAAGTTCACCCCCCCACAATAACTATATCATTACTCTTAAAAGAATTAATAATATTATTAAGGGAGGCAAAAAATAATTTTATAGAACAAAAAGTGCTAAAATTAGTACTACGTGTGTACTAATATATATATATATTAATTTAGGGGGCTATTGCCCCTCAAAGCCCATGAGGGGCTCCATCCTTGATTAGTATGTTCATTTTATTAGAAAATAATATGTCAAATGAACTAATAATTTATCTTTTTTTCTCTTGCTGGTGTTATGGACAAATTTGTAATAAAGAAACCTTGTAGTCATAGACCACAAGATTCTTATACTATCTAACATCTTTTTATTGACCCCCTAGAAAAAAATCCTAGAGTTAGGACAAATGGTATCACACCATAAATATGCATATAATGTATAGATGACATTAATAATACCTGCCACAATAGCTCTTTTTTTTTCTTTTTTTTAATGAAAATACTAGATCATATTATTGAATCCGCAAGTAATTGACAATGACATTATAGGTTTCTGTTCTCCAAAAAAAAAAAAAAAGAGACAATGACATTATAGAAACAAAAATAGTAGAAGGATGTTATTATTTGCATATATACCATGTGCACGTCTCTTATATGCAATATTATTGTATATATTGCCTCCAGTTTCTTCATTTCTATATATTATTAACGCATAGACATGAGGTTTGTAGATGAGATCAACAAAGAAAGTTTTACATGTTATATTTTTTTTTAAGGAAAAAGATAGTGAATTGGTAGCTTGTTCACGTCAAGCACTTGCTACAATTGATCACATTTTGCCATCTGGCGCAAATAAGGAAACCTAGTTTGTCAAAGGGTTTTGTCTCCTATAGAGGATCAAAATGGCCGAATATTACCATGAATAGATCATCAATTAAATATCGTAATCCATCTCTAGCATTGCATTAGATTACCAACTTCACAAAAGGGATCTCATTTGCTGAAAAAGAATAAATCTATGGTTGACACCTACGCCACGAGAGGCTTACAATATTGAAAGCTTGAAAATGTGTTAAAAACACAAGAGCTGTTTAGACCCCCAATTAAAATTATGGCTAGATTGCTTTTAATCTAACTTATCTAAGCACGGAAACAAGAGTAAATGAAGCGCAATAAACCGATACTACTCTAGTGCATAAACATGAGCAACAAACATTAAGAGTAAAGTACAAGAGTAAGGGAAGAGAGAAAGCAAACACAAGATAACACACCGATGTGTTATCGAAGAGGAAACCGAAGAACTCGGTGAAAAACCTCTCCGCCGCCCTCCAAGCGGTAATCGATCCACTAGACAATCAATTGGGATACATGGGTTAGCAAGAGACCCTCCAAGCCTAATCTACCCGATGTACCTAAGCCCTCCAAGCTCCTACTCAAACAAGACTTCTCTGAACCGTGTCTTCTCTAACTCTCTGGATCCCGCAATCCACCCGATTGCATCCGCCAAGCCTCACTAGCTTCTTTTGGCAATTCCCCAAAGCTTCCCAAGCTCCAAAACACTCTCTACACTCTAAATAGATATGGGTTATGTTTAGGTACAAATCTCCTCTCAAGGTATGACAATGGGAGAGGGATGGAGAAGAGGCTACAATGATTTCTCACTAAGGATGAGTAGCTCTCTCTCAAAAAGATGGGTGTGTGTCTTGTAGAAAACCGATCTAGGGTTTTTCTCTCTGAATGACCTCCTTTACATTTGTGGGTAATGAGGGTATATATAGCATAGGTGAAGGGTAAACAAGTCACACTTAAAAAAACTTTCAGACAGAATATTTCGCGACTATCTCGCGGGAAGGCCTTACCTGCGAGACACTCACGAAAACAACAATCTGGCACGACTCTTCAGCTTCTAAACATGTGCTCCTCACGTGGCTCTTTTGTGGGTTAGCTTCTCGTGAAATCCACTAAATCTTCATTTAAGCTTGATTCATTACCAGCTTAATACTAAACCCAATACAATAAAATCCTACAAAATACAAAGAACAAAATTAAAGCAATTACAACACTTTTTGTCATGGAATAAAATCAACATAAAACATAGTTGTAAATCACAACTTTACAATCTCCCCCTTTGGCTATTCCGTGACAAAATACCCTATAACAGACTCTAGACTTAAACTTAAGTTTTGGAACAATGGCAAAACTCACTCACACCTAAGTCTAGAAGCTGTGATGAACTTGGAACATGTATACCTGCAACCTAAAACACTTGCACAAAACACATTAGATCCTTACGGTAAATCAAGTGATAAAAGGATAAGTATAATGTAATAAGTAAAATGCGATCAAGTAAACATGATGTGAAACATATAAGCAACTGGATCAAACACAAAACAGTCATATGGAAATGACTACAATGATCATATAGCAAAGCAAATGATCATCCAAACATGAAACCAATAAAGTATAATAGCATAAAGATAAATGCATGTCCTACACATAAGCATGATGCGATGAGAGCAACAAAGCATAGATGATACTAAACATAACTCAAAGCACCATAAAGCAACGAGAAAACAAGCATAAAGTAAAACAAGGTTTTCTCATAAAAAAATGTCTTCTCTTCCTTGGTATATGCATCTTCCCTATGACTTTCTCCCTCTAAGAGTGTGCACATGAGTCATATAGAAATAATGATACAAACTTGTATACTTCTCTGGTATACTCTCCCCCTTTTTGTCACGAATAGACAAAACAATCAAGAGGAAGGAGGGAAAGAAAAGAATATATGAGTAAGGGTATGATGCATGAGGGGTGCAAGATGAATGAGAAAAAGAAACTCAAACGAAAAACAAAGACATCTTAAAACATGCTACAAAGTATAAAGTATACATGATATGCTAAGGATGATGGAACATAGGCATGACATAGACATAAGAACATGTTATAAGTGCTAAAAGGTCTAAAAAAGACTTAGCTAACATGAGTGAAGTGCAAAACATGTCAAGTGTTAGAGTGTGTGTAGCAAAGGTGCATTTAAAAATGTGAGATGCATGAACAATGCATGACCAATGCATGAATAAGTAGTCACGAGACAAAGTATATAAAACACACTACCAATGATCAAAACATGATAAAAAGGAATAATTATGGTGATTCCTAAAGTTTGGTACTCATCGGAGTCCAAAACAACAACAAAATGTCATTTGGGCATTTTATCAAACACTTAGAGTGCACACACTACACATGTATGTTAAACAATGCATAAACATATGAAAATCTTGCCTAAATACATGTTATTTTTGCCACAAGGGGCCAACATCCAAAGCAAGTCATCATTTAAAACAAAGCCCAATAAAAAAAATTGACAAAAAAAAAGTTTTCCAACTCCCACTTGAGAAAATCCCAACTATGAACATAAAACCCCCAAAAAACATAATCTAAGGATCAAAATCAATGAAAGGAGTTAAAGATTACCTTAAAGATATTTATGAAATGTAAAACACTTAAAATTAGTAGGGTTTTGATGTTGAAGCATAAAAATATGGGTTTGGGAGAAGATGGGAGAAGTTTAAAACGAATGTCCCATGAAATGCCCTTTAAAATGCTAATCTGGAAATTTTCGTGGGAAGCTAACTCACGAAATTACTCTCGAAATTTTTCACAGGTAAGCCTTACTCGTGAGTTACTCGCGAAACTCTCTATCCAAAGTTGAAAAACTTGAGATTTGGACCATTTAACTCCCAGTTAAGCTTACACATGAAATGGGTCACAAAAACACCCAGAAAACATGTTTTTCACACAAAAACAACTTGAAAAACTTTGAAAAACATGGGTGATACAAATCACTTCCAAAAGCAAACGTAAAGAACAAAAGATCTTTTTAGTTTGATTCATATATGGTTGAGCACACACACATTACATTTGAACATGTACAATCACACAAATGAAATAGATATTCATTAAACATTAAACTTGTGTGTTGTGTGTGTGAATCAAGTGTGGAATAGTCCTTAGACTAGAGTGAAGCTTCAATGATCAATTCAATCAAGTCATACACAACTAGTACTAAGTCAAATGGTCTATCTCAATTATAGAAATGAACAAATATGACCTCCCACAAGAAAATGATTACATATCTTTGAAGCTTTTCATTTGGCTTCTTTACAAATTATAAAATTTAATCATTTTTGAACAATACATCTCATTTTGAGATCGGTGCTTGAAATTTTTGATATTTCAATATTGAGAATAGGCCCTTGGCTTTTTAAGCACCATACATTTTAATACAAGAGTCGCTTTCCCTTTTTCCTAGTCAAATACTAGTATGTGCAATAGGCTTTTGCAGCTTATAATCTCTTTTTCATTGTGAGATTTACATTTGGTGAGTTCTTATAGCAAAAACATAAAAGTAAAGGTGGGAAGATTTATAGGCACAAGTCTATGCAAGTATCAAGACCATCAAGACTATTGACCAATCATTCATGACAAGCTTGAAGATCTATTTACAAAAATCACCCATAGATTTCAAGATTTTTCCCACGCAGATAAATGTGCATACAAAACAAGCTAAACTCGTAAATGCACTACGTTATTAGTACGAAGGTACTAGGCCAAACTCACATGAGATATATGCTCAAACTTTTTGAATTTTTAACTTTTTATGTGGTTTTGGATTTTTTACTCACACAAAACTAAAATATAGAAGTAAGATAAAAAAAAACAAAAGCAATGCATACAAATAAATGCAAGATGCACAAAATGCATGAAGATATGACAATTAATATATGAAGGGTTCTACAAAGATCGAAAGAATTAGATCAAGGACCAAAAGAGCAAAAGCTCAACCATAGGAACTCTTCCTCATCCAAACACAATAATTGTTCGGAATGAGTGTCTCATGAGAAGTGAGATGAGGGTTGGGAGAATAAGAACCGGAGATGCACATAGACAAGGAGTTAAAAGCATTAAACACTTTCTTTAACAACATGCTATTATCACTCAAATCTGGTTTATCCTTTTTAGCACAACTTTCAAAAAGCTCAATTTTCTCTTTTCTTTCAATTCTTTTAAGAGCTTGAAACTTAGAGCAATGAGGTCTTAGATGACTAAAAACACCACAATGATGACAAACAATGTGTTTAGGTCCACTAGGACTTTTGAGAAGGGATCTAGCAATATGAGTTTGTTCTCTCTTTAACTTGGGGTATTGGGGTCTTATGTGACCGATCACACCACAATGGTGGTAAGTAAGAACAAACTTAGATCCACTCAATTCCCTAGGATGGGACCTTAACAGAGACCTAGGCTTAAGAGCCTTTCTCTCCACTTTTTGATTTCTTTTGTGTGGAGGAATGTATACCGATTTGTCCTTTAAGGTAGAACACACAATAGGCACACAATCGGGTACCACAACATGATTGCAACAAATAATTTCATCCTTATTGGCAATAGGTTCAGCAATCAAACACTTGGAATGCATCTTAAGAGACTCATTTTCACATTTAAGATCATTAACAAGTTTGTTAGACAAAACAAGTTCGTTAGACAAAACAAGTTTGGCATCCAAGTCCATATTCAAACATTCAAACTCTTTCAGCTTTTGAAGAGAATTTTCAGCAAGTTTCTTATATTTCTCAACCAATTTGTTGGATTCATTGAGCTTAGCAATCAAATCATCCTTTTCACCAAATAACTAGCTCAAATTCTTTTAAAACTTCTTAGCCTTTTTCTTCAAGAGTTTGTCATTTGGAATATCAACAACATCCAATGATTCAAGTAACATGTCATCACAATCATGAGGATAAACACTTATAGAAGCATTTTCACAAACACATAGCATGCCACAATCATCAACATCCAAAACATGTAAAGAGGTATACAAAGCACTATCCATGGCAAATAAACACAAGGGGTCAAGGATCACACTTAGGTATTTAAACCATAACAAGTGTACCCACTTTGATACCAATTGAAAGCTCGAAAATGTGTTAAAAACACAGGAGCTGTTTAGACTCCCAATTAAAATTACGGCTAGATTGCTTTTACTCTAACTTATCTAAGTGCGGAAACAAGAGTAAATGAAGCGCAATAAACTGATACTACTCTAATGCATAGACATGAACAACAAACATTAAAAGTAAAGCACAGGAGTGAGGGAAGAGAGAAAGCAAACACAAGATAACACGCCGATGTGTTGTCAAAGAGGAAATTGAAGAACTTGGTGAAAAACCTCTCCGCTGCCCTCCAAGCAGTAATCAATCCACTAGACAATCGGTTGGGATACATGGGTTAGCAAGAGACCCTCCAATCCTAATCTACCCGATGTACCTAAGCCCTCTAAGCTCCTACTCCAACAAGGCTTCTCGGAACCGTGTCTTGTTTAGCTTTCCAAATCCCACAATCCACCTGATTGCATCCGCCAAGCCTCACCAGCTTCTTTTGGCAATTCCCCAAAACTTCCCAAGCTCCAAAACACTATTTACACTCTGAATAAGTGTGGGTTGTGTTTGGGTACAAATTTCCTCTCAAGGTATGACAATGGGAGAGGGATGGAGAAGAGGCCACAATGATTTCTCACTAAGGATGAGTAGCTCTCTCTCTCAAAAAGATGGGTGTGTGTGTTGTAGAAAACCTATCTAGGGTTTTTTTTTTTTTTTTTTTTTTTTTTTCTCTGAATGGCCTCCTTTACATTTGTGGGTAATGAGGGTATATATAACATGGGTGAAGGGTAAGCAAGTCACACTTAAAAAAACTTCCAAGCAGAATATTTCGCGTCTATCTCGCGGGAAGGCCTTATTTGTGAGACACTCGTGAAAACAACAGCTTGGCATGACTCTTCAGCTTCCAGACATATGCTCCTTACGTGGCTCTTTCGCAGGTTAGCTTCTCACGAGCTTCTCGCGAAATCCACTAAATCTTCATTTAAGCTTGATTCTTCACCAACTTAATACTAAATCCAATACAATAAAATCCTACAAAATACAAGAAACAAAATTAAAAAATTACAACACTTTTTGTCATGGAATAAAGCCAACATAAAACATAGTTGTAAATCACAACTTTACAAATATAATATATAAAAGGATAAGCATGTTATCGGAATCAAATCCTTGGAAAGATTATATAATCTCCTTTGAGATAAAATTCTACTCTATCCAACTTCACAAAAGTGTGTGTGAAGCTTTTTTTCTAAAAACTTAAAGTTTGATCTTTGTTTCTCACATTGCGCAAGTACTTACACTTGTAAAGTGATTATCATACCAAAGATGTTTGGTGGTATCAATAGGACAATTCTAATATCAAATTATGGAAACACAATCAATTATAGAATTGAAACTTTAATGCAAACAATATGCAAGACATATGATATAGACATATTCAATAGTCTTTTAAGTCTACAAATTGCTCAATCTATGGGTCTAGACATATTCAAAGTGTTCTATTTAAATTATAAATTATATGACCATTTATCACACAAATATATTGATTCTCCCAATGTATGGTAAAGGAAGGTAGGTTTGTGTCTGTCCATTTTCTTGATTTGTACTTCATAATTTAATAGTATGGAGGATGTGACTGAATTTAAATGTTGAATAAAATAAGATGAGAGGAAAAAAGAGTAAAAATAAAATATATAACAATAAACATCAAATTATCCAAGTCATTCTATGTAATATATTAACATTATATTATTATATACTATATGTATAATGCAGTAGGATAATATTTAATTAAAGAGAATATAAAAGATAACAACTTAAAACACAAAACTAAATTACATCAACCCAAATTAAAATTCTAATTAATACAAAAAATCATCAACCACAAAAATTGATGCAATAAAAATTTAAAAAAAAATCAAACAAAAAAGGAAAAATAAATTGAGAGAGAGAGAGAGAGAGAGAGAGAGAGAGAGAGAGAGAGAGAGAGAGAGAGGTAGCCTTTTTTGTGTGAGAAAACTATGCATAGAATGAAAAAGAAAATGTCAAATTTATAGTAAGATGTAGAGAATAAGAAGAGTCAAAATAAAGGAAAATAAACAGGTAGAGAAAGAATGATATTAAGGTAGAAAGTAGTTGGGAGATAAAGAGGTAAAAGGGAGGGAGAGTTTTGGAAAATTAATAATAACAATAATGGTTAAAAGATATTTTAGTTTTTAAATAATGGAGTTTTTAAGTCACCTTAAATGAAAAAATGTTTAAAAGAAAAATTGAAAACAAAAAATGATGACGTGATTGCTAATGTGACTCAACGTGAGCATAGCAACATTAAATGCTATTCTTCAGTTTTTAGTAATATATAGATATAAACTAGTATCAAAGCCTTGGGTTATTTAAATGGTGGAGCTGAGAGGCAAGAGGGGGCAACTGCCCCCGTGACTGCTCAAAAATTATTCATGTATGCCTCGATCTATGTCTTGCCCCTCCTAACATAAAATAATTACAAAGCAACACTCTTCAATTCTAAGTAAATTCAAACAAAACTAAGGGCATAATTTGAAATAATAAAAAAGTGGAATGAAGCTAGCAATAGCACCACACAAAAAGAAGCATAAAGCTCACATAAAAGTCAAAAGTTTGTTTCAGTTTTTTTACTTTTCTCACTAAAAGTCACGGCACTTCTTGCTTTTCCCATTTTGTTAATGCTACAGGCATTAAAGACAACAATTTTTATATCATAGTAGTTAAGTTAGTTATCTTATTTAAATAGAAGGTTTGTAAATTTTAGTGTCTTATTTTCGTCCATAATTTATTATGAGAAGTGTTATGTCTATAATATTTTCATAACAAATCATATTTATATATGGTAAGTTGTTATTGATTCTAATTTGAACCCACAATTGAAATTATTTTTTCGCCTATCTGTAGTAGTCAATAACAACTTATCACTTAGGATTTGTAGTGAAATGTTGTGGATATAGCATTTCTCTTTTTTAATTATTTTTATTTTTATTTACCATTAACATCTAGTCATCTAAGCAATTATAAAAAATAAAAATTGTGGGGCCCAATAGTTTGTGGCCCCGGCCCATTTATCCATTGGGGCCTAAGGCCCGAGCCGAGAAGGGTTGTAGCCTAGGATCGATAATACAAGTACAAAATAGCCTTGGGATACAGCCGAGAATGATTCAGTCCTCGGCATGTCCGAGGTCTCACAGGAAGGAAGGGCAAAAACGGTATAGAAACAGCTTGGGAAAAAATCTAAAATATCTGTGTCGATAGAAAAGGGTACGCTGGAAAGTATAACGACTAGGGAAAGCTGCCCTTACTGCCATTCAATACTCTGCACCTGACAGAGCTATACTCTCCAGCTTTTTACAATCACCCCCAACCACTCTAGGTATGGGCTGATGGGACAAGTATCAGTCTTGGAATGCCGATCCTACACGTGGACGAAGGATAAGGAACATAGGCTAGTATAAAAGGAAAAGTAAGCAATCTAGAGAAGAGGCTGGGAAAAATGGCCAAAAACCAGAGCCTCCCAGCCCGCCTCCAGGAGAAAGACTCTTAGGGCGAAAACGACTTAACCATGTATGTATACCACGAAGAACCCACTGTTTGGTGATTAAGGCCTAGCCTTTCAAACCCACACTCTATAAATGATATCTTTTGGGTCTTTTTACGTACGAACCCAACACTGTTACGGGTCGTTACAAATCGAGTCCTTACAATTGGCGCCGTCTGTGGTAAAGGCTTATGTGTTGGCATAGACGGTAGGTCGAGACAGTTCCCTTGTCATTTCTAACAGCCGGTTGTAGTGTTCTAGTGTAAAGTTCCACTAGGGGCTATATTTCTTTACCAGGAGCAATGCTTCGTAGCGTCAGCCGCACGGATGGTTCCAGGGGCTGGGCCGAGAAGCTAATTCCCCTAAAACCAAGGTCCCATGCCATAGCTGGGGGGTTATTTCCCCCGACAACTTATCAAAAACTGAGTTTTGGACAGAACCAAGGTATTGCATGGTCCTCGGACTGAGTTTTGGACAGAACCAAGGTATTGCATGGTCCTCGGACTCAAACCTATGGGGAAACCAACTGCTTAGATGAGAAAATTGAGTTTTGGACAGAACCAAGGTATTGCATGGTCCTCGGACTCAAACCTATGGGGAAACCAACTACTTAGATGAGAAAACTGAGTTTTGGACAGAACCAAGGTATTGCATGGTCCTCGGACTCAAACCTATGGGGAAACCAACTACTTAGATGAGAAAACTGAGTTTTGGACAGAACCAAGGTATTGCATGGTCCTCGGACTCAAACCTATGGGGAAACCAACTTCTTAGATGAGAAAACTGAGTTTTGGACAAAACCAAGGTATTGCATGGTCCTCGGACTCAAACCTATGGGGAAACCAACTTCTTAGATGAGAAAACTGAGTTTTGGACAGAACCAAGGTATTGCATGGTCCTCGGACTCAAACCTATGGGGAAACCAACTTCTTAGATGAGAAAACTGAGTTTTGGACAGAACCAAGGTATTGCATGGTCCTCGGACTCAAACCTATGGGGAAACCAACTACTTAGATGAGAAAACTGAGTTTTGGACAGAACCAAGGTATTGCATGGTCCTCGGACTCAAACCTATGGGGAAACCAACTACTTAAATGAAAAAACTGAGTTTTGGACAGAACCAAGGTATTGCATGGTCCTCGGACTCAAACCAATGGAAGGGTCGACTACTTAATAAAAATTCTAAGTTGCTTAACCCTCGGCTCAAATACCAGAAAAAGGTTAAAGCTATAAAAGTTGTTAGGAAGATAGTGAAACACCCTATTACTCAGCAACCTGGAGGGGATGTTTGTTTTTGGGTTATATGTCTTCGGATGATTACCTCCTACATCGCACTGAGCATTCAGTTGTCATCTCGGCTATTTTGGGGTAAGTGTTGTTTTCTCAGGTCGGCATTATTGTGCCAGACAACTCTATTAAATTCATGATAGTATCTTTTCCTTAGCAAGAGTTTTGACCCTAAGTATCATTTGTGCAAGTCGGTATTATTGTGCCAAACAACACTCGTAAGTTCATAATAGTGCCTTTTTCCTTGATAAGGGATTTCGGCCCTAAGTATTATGCTCTCAGGTCGGCGGTATTCTGCCAGACCGTCCTAATAAGCTCGTCATAATATCCTGTCTTTTTCCTCTTAATATGGGTTTCGGCCTAAGTATCATTTGTTCGATTCAGTATTATTAAATCGGATAGTTTCAATAAACACAGAGTAAGATGTTTTTATTAACTGGGATTTTGGTCCTAGACATCGGCCAAAGTGTAAAAATAAAAAAAAAATTCACAAGATAGTATGTCTATTCATGGCGTAACCATTTCGGAAATAAAGAGACAGAACATGTGAAATAAAGCAATAACGACCTTTATTTATATAAAGAGGTATTACAACGTACAAAGAAGGGTTTAAACAAGCCTATACAGAAGGTGGATTACAAAAACAATAATAAAAAAAAAACAACAACAATATGACAAATAAACAGTCAGCTGTCTTTTTAAACTCGTCTCCGAAGTCCTTCCAAACTCTGCCCCAGTAGCGCCCATATTGAGAGTACCTTTTTCAGAAGAAGAATGAGGAGAGGAAGAGAAAGAAGGAGGAGAAGAAGAGAAAGAAGGAGGAGAAGAAGAGGAAGAAGGAAAAAGCACCAGGATGGATCTGGTGGTGGAAAGAAGAAGAAAGAGAGGCAAAAGGAGGCACCGGTGAACGAAGAGAGGAAGAAGCGGGGGCACTTAGTCCCTGCATCTATCCTGACTCCTAACACGCTGGTGCCATGTTAGCTATGCTCATGAGAGAGTGGCTGGTACTGATAATGGGTGACCCCAGCTCAGTTGCGCCGAAAGTTTGACGTGACGAGCCCCTACTTCGGATTTTGGTTGAAAGGAAGGTAAGAAGGATCTTGAGTCTCCGCCATCCCTGCCCTGACCGAGCCATTTTCAGCTTCATAAGAATATGGTGTTTCTGGGAGGGGTATGGTTCCTTCATTACTTACGCCTATCTCGAACGTATCACAATTTAAGGTGTAACTAGCGGGTAAAGTAAACTCTGGAGGAGGCTAAGGGTTTCAGATTTCAGAAGGATGAAAAGGGTCTCTATACAAGAGAAATAACCTCCTGCTGTTCTTCTTATATGAAGGGCAAAACGGAAGGTATTTAATCTGTCCAGATTTTCAAGAAAATCTGTAAACGAGAATGTATCCATTCCACTTCCCCATATCATCAACAAACCGTCGAATTTAAATAGTCTCGTAAATGGAAATCATTAAAGGCGCGTTTCAGATAATCAAACGGCGGGGACGCATTGTGAATGAATTCATAGGAATGTCTCGTAGTCCGGTATGTTTCCTGGGTAGATAAAGAGACACCAGCATTAATGAAAGACAGAGTTAAAACGAGCCATAATAAAGGCTTGGCGTTACCAAAATCCTCCTCTCCAACCAAGAGGTCGGATAGCAGGATTTTGAGGGGCTATTGTGGGGCCCAATAGTTTGTGGCCCTGGCCCATTTATCCATTGGGGCCTAAGGCCCGAGCTGAGAAGGGTTGTAGCCCAGGATCGATAATACAAGTACAAAATAGCCTTGGGACACAGCCGAGGACGATTCAGTCCTCGGCATGTCCGAGGTTTCACAGGAAGGAAGGGCAAAAACGGTATAGAAACAGCTTGGGAAAAAATCTAAAATATCTGTGTCGATAGAAAATGGTACGCTGGAAAGTATAACGACCAGAGAAAGCTGCCCTTACTGTCATTCAATACTCTGCACCTGACAGAGCCATACTCTCTAGCTTTTTACAATCACCCCCAACTACTCTAGGTATAGGCTGATGGGACAAGTATCAGTCTTGGAATGCCGATCCTACACGTGGACGAAGGATAAGGAACACAGGCTAGTATAAAAGGAAAAGTAAGCAATCTAGAGAAGAGGCTGGGAAAAATGGCTAAAAACCAGAGCCTCCCAGCCCGCCTCTAGGAGAAAGACTCTTAGGGTGAAAACGACTTAACCATGTATGTATATCACGAAGAACCCACCGTTTGGTGATCAAGGCCTAGCCTTTCAAACTCACGCTCTATAAATGATATTGTTTGGGCCTTTTTACGTACGAACCCAACACTGTTACGGGTCGTTACAAATCGAGTCCTTACAAAAATAATAATCATTTTTTTTTGTGACTCTAGCATTATTGCACTTTTTTAATTAGTGGGTCCCATATTTTACACATAATAAATAATAGTAATAAACTACTTGATGGTTTTATTTATTTATTTTTTTGGCTTTGTTACTTGATGGTCTTTAAGACACTAAAACCATCACTACTTTTTTTCCCCTCTTCCATATCTTGGTTTTTTTGTGGTTTCAAACTCTGAATTTTTATTATAAATTCAAATTTTAAATACTCGTAAGAGTAGAAATAAATGTTCAATTTTATATATTTTTTAAAGTGTTAGGTTCTATATATTTAGGATTAAATGTTTAGATTCTTATTTTGTGTATATTGACAAATTAAGAACAAAAACATGTCTATATTAGGTGTTAGACAATGCTCAAGATTGTACAAATCAAGATTCAAGAACATTCAAGCTGCAGAAAGGAGAATTCAGGTTTTGTTGTAATGCCCCAAATATTTTTTTTTAAAGCAATTTTCTTTTGAAAGGGAATTATATCTAAATTGGAGTTATTTTATTTTATTTTATTTGTGTGTTTAACTATTTTAGGGAGGACTTATGAATAATTATTTGACGAAGCTGTGTTTAAGGATGAAGACAGAGCTAGTATCGATGTGGTTGTTCGAGACAGTCAAGGATTGGTCATGGCTTCATTTTCTCAAAATATCTCACTCACACACTTAGTTGTGAACCTGGAAACCTTGGCAGCATGTAGAGCACTTGAACTCTCCCTAGAACTAGGCTTAGACAAAGCAATCCTCGAGGGAGACTCCCTAATTGTCATGATTGCATTAAGGGATTCCTCTCCTTCTATAGCCTCATATGGTCTTTTAATCTGTGATGCTCATTTGTTGGCAGATTTGTTTACTAGTATTAGTTTTCAACATGTTGGTAGGGAAGGGAATTATGTTGCTCACAACCTAGCTAGACATGCATGTTATGTCACTGGTTTTTCTGTTTGGATGAAGGATGTTCCAATATTGATTTTTGTAGCTTATCAGGCAGATTTGCCTATCACTTAATAAAAAATTCAAATTATTTTTTCTAAAAAAAAAAAGTGATTTATAGGGCCAAATGAAATATGGGAGGAACCTTAAGGGTGAAGTGGTATTTTTCCACAAGCTTTTTTATTGTGGGCAAACTTGTAATTAAGCCCCTCCTATAAGCCTCCCCCCCCCCCCCCCCCGGGCGCCCCGCCCAAGCCTACACATTCTCTTACTTCCCCTTGTCTTCTCTTTTGTATTTTTCTCTCTTCTTGTTTCTCACCGCCCTCCATGGCCGAACCATTGAAGATCCTATATCCTTACCACCACTTCAAATAACCTCCTCAATAACTTGAATCCAACAAGTATGATCTTCCATGAGCTTTGGCTACCCTAAAATATGATTTTAAGATGAGTTTTCCATTGACCCACTTCCTTGATTATTTCATTTATGGCTCAATGATTGTGTGGGGTTGATCCAATGGTTGGGAATAAAAATTTGGTAGTGTTAACTACGATTTTTGGGGGTGGTTTTGAGGTGTGGGTATGTGATAGTTGGTATTATGGTATTCAACCATGGAGGCCTTGAGCATTTGGTTTATTTGAGGAAGGAGGAGCTAACTTTTGTGTGTTTTATGATGATTTTTCTATTTTGAGTTGAGTTGTTGGAATGATTTTTGTCATGTGTAAGAAGTTGATGAAATGTCAACTATTACTTACCGTAGTGGTTTGAGAATGTGCTTGTCCATGCCAAGTGTTTGGTATATTGCCTCTATGAGTTTTGGGGTTGGATTGCTTGATTTTTTTTTCATGATAATTGTTACATGAGGTTATGGGTTATAATCCTAGTTGTTAATTTGAGCTAACACATGGTTAATAAAGTCTCAAAGCTTTTGGCATGGTGTTAAAATTTTAGTATTTTTCTTTTGAGTCAAATGCACTGTAGGATTTTTAATAAATTATAGAAAAATTATTTTGAGCTGAATTAGGTTAATTTCAGGTTAATTAGATAATTTTTCATGGACCAAACAATTTTTACAAAAGGACTGACTTGTTGTGTAGTGAATCTGAAAGTATGACAAGTATGTTGGGATTTTGTGGAATTTACTTGAAACCTTTGTTGAGTGGGTTGGCTTGTAAATTCTTAAATTTTCTTCGACATGTGTTTTTCTTAGATAATTTTAATAATGGTTTGGTTTAATCTCTTGTAATAGTGTATTTAAATGCTTTGGTTGTGTTATGGTCCTTTGAACCACTTGTATGCTTGTTTGATGTCCCTTGGGAATAGGTGCCTTGGGATAGTCAAGTTAGGCTTTAGGCCCTCAATTTGATTTTAGGGGACCATTTTCAATTTATGGAGACAATTTTGAAGGTACTTTGTGATGGGCCTTGTAATTGATAGGCTTGATCGTTGTGTTTCTAGGTTTCAAAATTCTTGGTGATGGACCTAGTAATTGGATTGCTTACTTAGGTGCTGGTGCTTGGTTGAGGTAAAATTGGTTGGGTAAGTAACTTTTTAATGGGATTTTTTGGAAAATAACTATGTTGCATAAACGTTGTTTTGGGTTAAACACATTTTGGAAAATTATTTGTGGAACTATGTTTTCTTAAAAAGTGTTGTGTTGTGACCATACTATATATGATTATATATGAAAGTGCATCATATTTCTTATTGCATGTGGGGAAATGCATGATTTGTTAGCATGGAAAAGTTCAGTATCTTTGATTAAATTCTTGAGAGTAGATTTTATGGATTTAGTGTATTATTTGAAAGATTTAAAGATGCTTTATCTTGACTTGTGATATTTGGGGAAATTGATACAAAACCTTCTTCACAAGAAATGAGTTTGAAGGCTTTGAGAAGCTTGTGAATATCTCTGGATATTAAAAGGTTTTATGAGACTAATTGGAAATGAACTGTGTTTTGAATTCATGTAATCTGTGAGGTCTTTACTTGTGCTGTGACGTGTGATTTCCTGGTGATTACCTAGCTAAATACTATACTTTGTGTGACATTAGTATCTTAGCACCCGTCTTTGTGATGGCATATGAGTTTCGTCTTTGTGATGGCAGATTAGTTTCGTCTTTGTGACGGCATATGAGTTCCGTCTTTGTGACAGCATTGTCACGTGGCCTTGGGTTGGATTTTCATGTTGAGATATTTTAAGAAAGCTTTCTGCTGCATAGTTTTAATCATTCTTGTCATTTTACCAATGAAAATGAATTTGTTGGATTTTCATTGAAATTCCCAAATTATAACATGTTTTGTAAAATGCCCATTATCATGAGACTTGCATTTCCCCCCTTGCCCCATTAATTATGCTATATACTAGGCTTTAACTTATTCCACTCTCCAATAATTTTATAGATAAATTAGCTACATGTCAGGCATGGAGCTTAGTTATTGGTGGTGATTGGAGTACTATGCTAAGTGGGAGATTTGTGCTTAATTGTTGGTGCCTAATTTACTAAATTATTCAAGGCCATAGCTAATTCTACTGGAGGTTGGGCTCTTGAGGTTTTTTACCCTTGGGCATGATAGGCCTAGATTTTCTGTTGAGGTTACATATCTTAGAGAGGATCGTGATTTTGTGTTTACTTATTTAGAGCTTTTGATTTTTATGTATATTTGGAGTAACATGATTTGTAGTTTGTATTGTTTGTAAGTGTGTCATAGAGTTTTGACTTATATTGTGGAGAGGTCAATATATTTATTTATTTTATCAAATAGAGAGAAAAAAAAAATCGCTACAATATCTCTTAAAAGCTCGGTCTTTCATGCTTTGGACCCTTTTGGATTTGGGGTGTGACATCTGTGAAGCTCGATCGATTGAAAATTAGACTCGACCAATCAAAAATCGTAGATAAGTTAATTCTGCAGAATTTAAATCAAGCCCAAGCCTGCGAAAACGTTTAGGGTTTCATTCCAACAGTACAAGGTATAAAAGGAAAACCCTAATTATGTTTTAGAAGCTCTTGGAAGACTTTGGAGGTGCTCTTGTGAGATCTAAAAGGTACTGTGCTTTCTCCTTTCAAAGTCACTACTAGAAATCATTCTCATATCATTAGAACATGATCTAAAGTTGCTACTATGAGATCAACAACTGATGATGATTTGAAACTTTTGAGTGGGATCTCAAAGTCATAAACGGAGAGTTTGTGTTCAGCAAATCCAAGACAGAAGAGTCCATGGAGTTGGGGCTGCATGTGGTCGTGTTGGTAAGTTCTACTTGGGGTAGCTTTAGATTTAGGGTTAAATCTATTGTAATCTTCCATTCTATCATAGTGGATTTATTTACCTTGAGAATAGTTAGGTTAAATCCTCCACAGGTTTTTACCCTAAAACGTTTGGTTTTATTGGTTTCCTAGGTTATCGTATTACTGTTTTCTTTACTTTTCTGCACCAAGTAATAAGTTTATATCTGTTTAACCTAGATCTCATATTTAACTTAAGTAAATACTTGGCTAATTCATTAGGTTAAACTAATTTGTGTATTCAAGGGTCTAAGCAAACTAACATAAAGAAATCAAGAAAAGTGAACCTATATACTATTTTTTTACGTATATTGCTATACTCTTATCACTTTTTGATTGACAAAAAATATTACAATTTACATTTATATTAGATTTTGTTTGATAGTTACATTAGTTTAAAAATTACAATTGTTTATTTATTTTGCTATAAATATTGACTATTATTTTTCATATTAGATTTACTTTTAATTTTGTCCTCCTTAAACTGAAATCTTGGCTCCGCCATTAGGTTATTTATTTTGGGTTGAGATTGTTCATTAGATGTATTTGGTTGTGTAGTGTCGATAGTAAAATTTAAGATTGAAAAATTCGATAGGAAGAATCATTTTAGTCTATGGCAAGTGAAGATGCATGCTTTATTAGTGTACCATGGATTATGGAAAGCATTAAAGGGTGGTAATGCTTTGCCAACAACACTATTAGATATGAGGAAAAATAAGATCTCTTGGAACGGGCACATTGTGCAAATTTGTTGTCTCTTACAGATGAGCTTCTTAGAGAGATTGTAGAGGAAGATACACTTGTAGGATTATGGCTTAGGTTGGAGAGTTGGTACATGACCAAGTCTCTTACAAACCGCTTGTATATGACGCAATGAATATACACCATTCGCATGAAAGAAGGTACATTTGTTTTTGACTATCTTGATGAATTTAATAGAATTTTTCTTGATTTTAACAATATTGAATGCAAAGTAGATGATGAGGATCATACCCTTTTTTTTTTTTTAATGTTTGTTACTTCATTCTTTTGAGCACTTTGTTGACACCATGTTGTATGGTTTTGGAAGAGATTCTATTTCAATTGATGATGTTAAAGATGCATTAAACTCTAAGGAGTTGAACAAGAAGATTTATGAAAATTGGGGCAAAAATTAGGCTGATGATCTTGTTGCTAGAAGTAGATCCAATGAAAATTCTAGCAGTAATAGAGAAAATTCTAGATCAAAGTCTAGATATGGATAGTATCACTATTGTAAAAGGGAAGGATATTGGACAAATGAATGCATACTACTCAAAGAGAAAAAGGAGAGAGTGTACTTCTAATACTAGTAATGTAGCTAGTTTTGTAGAGGTCAGTTCTAAGGGTGATGATGATATAGTTCTATCAGTTTCTATTGGTTGCTTTGGCATCGCTTGGGTTCTTGATTCGGCTTGCTCTTATTATATGACTCCCAAAAGAGATTGGTTTACTACCTATAGGTCAATTAGTTATGGTGAAGTTCTAGTATAGGAAATAACGTGACCTATAAGGTTGTAGGGATAAGACTCGTGAGAATTAAGATGTATGGAGGTGTTGTTAGAACTTTGTTTGATGTTTGTCATGTGCTAGATTTGAGGAAAAATATAATGTCTTTGGGTATATTCGATTCTCAAGGGTACAAATACACCAGTGAAGGAGGAGTTTTGATAATTAGTAAGGGTGCTCTAGTTTTCATCACGGGAAAATTGGTGAATGGCCTTTATATGCTATAGGGAAACATATCTGTTGGTGTTACAACTATATCTTCATCTATAGATCTAGAGTCAAGTAACACTTGCTTCCTTTATATGTAATTAGGCCATATGAGTAAGGCTAGCATGTCAATATTAAGAAAGCAAGGTTTGTTGAATGGTCAAACAATTGGGAAGCTGGACTTTTGTGAACATTGCATCTTTGGCAAGCAATGTAGGGTTAAGTTTAGTACAAAATTTAGGGTGAATTTTCTGAAATCTAAAAGTAATGTTTTTGTAACCATCAAACAATATAAGACTCTTATTGAGAAGTAGACTAGTAAAAAGATTAAGTGTCTCAGGATAGGTAATTGTTTAGAATATTACTCAAGTGAATTTGATGAGTTTTGCAAGAATGAAGGTATAGTAAGACACTGCACATTCAAAATTCTACTATCTTCATTTATCAATAGAGCTAGAACTTATTTCATGAGCCACCACAATAGAATGGGGCTGTAGAACATATGAAAAAACTCCTTTGGAAAGGGCTCGTTGTATACTTTCAAATTTTGGTTTCTCTAAGGACTTTGTGCTGAAGCAATAAATATGGCGTCCTATTTGGTTTCTCAAAGGCAGTGAAGATAGCTGTCTGGTTAAAGGGTTTGGTTGGTGATCTTGGTTTACAGTAGCATGATATAGTTGTATTTTTTGATAGTTAGAGAGCCATACATTTCACTAAAATCCAGATGTATCATGAGATAACCAAACACATTGATGTCAGATATCACGCCATTAGTGAGATTTTATTTTAACGCACCATTGCAGTTAGAAAGGTTGCTACATCAAATAATCTGATGGATATGATGATCAAGCTAGTTCCTTTGCATAAGTTCAAGTATTTCTTGGACTTGATTGGTGTTTACAGTTTGTGATAGCCCTTGGGGCCTTTGGTTTGGCAATGGAGAAGTTTCATTTGTAGAGCTTAACTAAATTCAAGCCAAGGTGGAGATTGGTTATTGGTGGCTTGAATCAAATCCACATGGGATAATATCCCATTGACCTTGCCCTACATAAATTAGGACATGTATTCTCCCACTTTGGTTTTGCTTCTTATGTACCCTAGCCGATTTTACTTTGTGTAAATATATATGTTATGCGGCAATTGATGAGAGGTAATTAGAGTGAGCCGAAACTTTGTTTACTAGAATAGGTTTTCTCTATTATTTGGTAGAGTTTTAAGCTCTAACTTTGTTTTACAGATTTCAAGTTTCTCTAGTCACGTGCTTCTGGTGTGGGAGAGCTCTTTGGGTGTGTTTGGGGCATAGGTTTTGTGAGGGCTTTTATTACCACCTTTGTAATCACCTTCTATTATTAGTGAAACTTTCTTCTCGACGCTACTTGTGGACATAGGTCAAAAGCTAAACCACATAAATATTTTTGTTCTCTATGTGATTGTTTCCTCTGTTTTCAATTTCTATTTTGTATAAAACCCATTGTTATTTGGATACACACACTCAACAAATAAATATTTACGCCTTCGCTATTCTTAACAGATTGGTGTCAAAGCTTTCACTTTTACAACAAGATGTATTATTTAAATTTCATTTTCATCCTGAGTAATGCTAAAAACACAATATTTAATTTTTAGAATTGTTGATAAGATTTGTCATGATTAGAATAGTATCAGTTTCAGTTGGACCTACCAACATACTTTTTATTGTGCACCGTGGTATTAACTATTGTGAAAAAGAAGGTTGTAAATTCAAATATTGTGTTACCAGGATAATATTTTGTGGTTGGTCACAATTAAGGATAGAGATTGAGATTGTTTACTTGTTGCAGCCGGTGACATTGCCTGCTATTTGGCATCTACCCTTCCATTTTGATGGAGGAGGTCCGACTCCATTGTCGTTAAAACTTGGAGCCTCAATATAAATTCCTAAAAAATAAGGGGAGGAAATAGAAAAGATTAAGAAAGTTATTAAAAATCCTCATTGATGACATGTAACAAGGAGGAAGTTAAAGTTCCCTGGGAAGTCTTAATTTATTACCTGCATCTAATATAGCAACAGTAATATTACTTTCAATTTGATGATTACTCTTCACTGAGAGAGGCATTCTTAAGAAATCCCATGATCTTGTTGTATGAAGTTTCTGCATTCTACTAAGAAACACTAACACCACGTTTTCATTCTCTGTAAAAGATGCATATATGTATACAAATTATATAAGACAACCACCCCAAGAGAAATAAAGAAAAAGAAAAGAAATGTTGTGTAACATGATGTTTATATTGTGCACCTCGTAGTCTTTCTTCATCTGGTAATAGGTTCGCTGCAAATGCATTAAAATCTTTGTGTAGCTATATATTCTAGACTGTTTGGCAATACGGTCACAGGAAAAAGGGCAATTTGATGGTTTAATTTTCTACCCACATGTTACAATTTGTTGCATGCTAACTGTGATGTCATATCATATATGGTTATACCCTAAAAGCTAATTTAGATGCATAGAAAAGCCCAATGCTATACATATTGATAAGTTCCAAATCATTGGCCCATGTATGAATTATACTCTACCCAATTTGTTACATTTACATATGAACTTGAACTTTGGAATGTATAATTTACTTTTCATGAATGTGAAGACCAAATCAACATTGATTGCTAGAGAAAATTTTGGGATTGGTCAACAAATTAATGTATTGATTGCTAGAGAAAATAATGGGATTGAGACAATAAATATTTAATATGCAATTCAAATTAAGATTACCTTTTTACTTCTGTAGGTACTTCTATTATAAATATGGATTCCATTGTAATTTACTATCATGAAAGGTTAAAGAGAAAATATAGTCTTTTGAGCTCTTGTCTTGTGGATGTTGGCCATTAAGCCGAATCACATAAACCCTAATGTTTTCTCTTTTCTATCTTCTCTTTTCTCAATATCTCATTTACAAATTTCTACATGAACTATTTCAGGTATAAATTACCACCAAAAAAAAAAAAAAAAAAATATTCTACGTAAGAAATAAAAGAAAAACTAGAATTTTTTCAATAAAATATGAGTAGATGTAAGCATGCAATGTTTAGATATTTTGTCATCCTACTTACTCTCTAACAACTGAAGAAAGCAAGTTGTGATGAAGATCAGTAGCAGAGGATTTTGACTGAGGTGCCTCTCCCATATACACAATGTATGCCTACGTGTTAATGAAAAATAAATTTCTAATTAGCGAATGAACTCCATTATCTGAAGTGAATGGAAATTATAAAATTATTAAATGCATTCATCTTTCTAATTGCGTCACTAGAACCATGAGTATATGACCAATGAACCTGCATAGACAGAAGGAAGAGGCTGACCATACAAATTCAAACCATTTTTGATTTCTCCATTGTATGCAATACTGCTCTTGCTTTCTCTCTTGTTCCTATATTTATATTCAGAATTTTCTTTAAACATCCCAAGTTTTTCTGTTTTTGTGTTTTCTTAATATAGTGGACATTTTCATGCTAAAATATAATATTTTCACTTTTTCCAATTTCCATTTAAGATTCTTGCATAGACTAATTAATCAAAGATAGGGATGGAGAGATTAGATGCAGGTTACTAAATAAAAAAGAAACTCCATCTCACAAGTTTTAATTGTGCAAGGCTTAAAAAACAGATAAGATGTTTCTTTTTTCTTTTCTTTTTTCTGTTTCTTTTTTCTTTCTTTCTTTCTTTTGCTTGATAGGAAAATTAGAATTGCTAGCAGAGGTGTTTAGTTATAATTAGTTATATACAGTTTCTTTATTAGCTTGTCAACTTGTTAAAACAGAGACTAAAGGCTCAAAATTTTTATGTATTGAATTATTTATTATAGGCCAAAAACGGATTGATCCCTTGTGATTGAAATTAATTAATTAATTAGTCAAGTTATCAATTAATCAATTTATCATGCAAAGCGCGTGGTGGCACAAACAAACCACCAAACAACTAAATATGCAGCGGAAAATAAAAGACACGGTGATTTGTTTACAAATGGGGAAAACCTACATGGCAAAAATCCCACCGAGTGATTTTTAGGTCACCACTCCCGAAACTCCACTATTATCACAACAAGCGGTTACAAGTAAAGGAATCCCAAGTACCTTACCAACCTACAGTTGAACCCTTACCCCAATATCTAATTGGACTTGTTCTATAGTGACAATTCCCCTTTCGATGCACGGCTCCCAAGTACGTGACTAACAAATTGTGCAGATCCTAGTACGCGACTTCAATCACCAACTAAGAAGGTTGTTGGCTGTAAAGTTCTTCAGTTCATCTACACGATGAAGATCAAGAAGATGCTTGGTGACAAAACCCTATGGTGCACATACACAGCAACTTTTTCAAGAGAAAGAGATGAACTAAGGCAAGAACTTCATCTCCGGTCACAATTTGCTTGAACAGAGTTTGCTCAATGCTTGTGCAACTTGTGAACTGTTTGACGGCCCTTAAAATAATCATTTTATATGTCTAGGGTTAGGAGAAAAGAAAGCCCAAAGACACATTCACAGATCCCAAGAAAATCATATCAGAATTCTGAAATTCTTAAACCTTGACAAATAGGAGGTGTTGACCAACTGTCGAGCAGGTGTCGAGCACATGGGCTGAACAGCTTCCCTAAACCTCGACACATGCTAGCTGTCGAGCTTTAGTAATTTTGCACTTTCAGCTTGTTTTCTTAGACAGACTTGAAGGCTTCAACACTTGATCTTGAAACATGGTTTCTTGAAGTATTTAAACACATCCTAAATCTACCAAATTACAAGTAAAGTGCGTTTTGTCAAAGGATAAGCCAATTACATAAAATCGTGACATATGTTCTTAACATGTGAAACACATATGTCCTAACAATTTAGACAATGTATAATTCTGGAAAATTAAAGTGTACAAAGTAAGAGTTTGTTATTTATATAAACCAGTGTGTAACATTGTGTATATTATTAATGATTATTTTATGGTTAAGCTTAATTATTTGAAAGTAACAAATTTATGTAAGCCTTCCAGGGCCATAGGCCTAGGCCTCATGCCACCCCAAAGCCCATTGGGCGAATACTTTTAATCTGTACGCATCATGTTCCATCACCAGGACCTTGCCCGGTCAACCTTATTCCAAACAAGACAGTGATTGCTCGGGGTACCGCCTCCCGACTGCTCGGCAGTACCTTGGAGAGTATCACCGCCGTGTGGCTTTTCTGAGGAAGGAAGTAGTTCCAATGCCACTCCTCCCACTGCCACCTAAACACCCACTTAAAGGCAATGGAATTAGACCTCCAAACCCACTAATATCCTAAAGTAATTGATAGGCCACAAACTGAATGACCCCTTGTGATAGAAATTAATTAATTAATTAGCCAAATTATTAATTAATCAATTTATCATACAAACGCGTGATAGCACAAACAAATCACCAATAAACTAAATATGCAACGGAAAATAAATAACACGGTGATTTGTTTACGAATGGGGAAAACCTAACGGCAAAAACCCCACCGGGTGATTTTCAGGTCACCACTCCCGAAACTCCACTATTATCACAACAAGCGGTTACAAGTAAAGGAATCCAAGTACCTTACCAACGTACAGTTGAACCCTTACCCCAATACCCAATTGGACTTGTTCTGTAGTGACAGTTCCTCTTTCTGA
This sequence comes from Quercus robur, assembly GCF_932294415.1. Taxonomy (NCBI): domain Eukaryota; kingdom Viridiplantae; phylum Streptophyta; class Magnoliopsida; order Fagales; family Fagaceae; genus Quercus; species Quercus robur. The sequence continues at coordinate 13,577,764 of NC_065534.1, read as the reverse complement.
TGCACGACTCCAAAGTACGTGACTAACCAATTGCGCGGATCCCAGTATGCGACTTCAATCACCAACTAAGAAGGTTGTTGGTTGCAAAGTTCTTCAATTCATCCACACAATGAAGACCAAGAAGATGCTTGGTCACAAAACCCTACGGTGCACATACACAACAACTTCTTCAAGAGAAAGAGATGAACTAGGGCAAGAACTTTGTCTCTAGTCACAATTTACTTGAACAAAGTTTGCTCAAACCTTGAGCAACTTGTGAACTCTTTGATGGCCCTGAAACTGATCCTTTAATATGTCTAGGGTTAGGAGAAAAGAAAGCCCAAAGATAAATTCACGGATCCCAAGAAAATCATATTGGAATTCTGAAAATCTAAAACCTCGACAAATAGAAGGTGTCGAGCAGGTGTTGAGCACACCGAATGTAGAACAGCTTCCTTAAGCTCGATAGATGCAGCGGTCGAGCCAGCTGTCGAGCTTTAATGATTTTGCACTATGAACTTGTTTTCTTGAACAGACTTGAAGGCTTTAATACTTGATCTTGAAACATGGTTTCTTGAAGTATTTAAACACATCCTAAATTTACCCAAATACAAGTAAAGTGCGTTTTGTCAAAGGATAAGCCAATTACATAAAAGAATGACACATGTTCCTAACATGTGAAACACATATGTCCTAACAGTAATCATAACTCTTCTACTAATCTTGAGCTATAAATAAGAGATGAGAATGAGGAATTGGGGGTTGGCAATTCTGGGAAGAGTATTGGGAAAAGAGAGTAAATACTCAGAGAAAACAAAGGAGTGATTTTGTGAAGAAGAGAGAAAGGCTTGAGGAAATAGAAGTATGTTTGGGTTTGCCGAGCAAAGGACCACCTACAGTAGGAAACCTAAAAGCCCACAAAACAAATAGATTGTGAGCCCAGGTAGAGGTTAGGCCCAATAGCCATATATTTTGGGCATGCACATAATATATACTCGAAAAAGAGTGTGTGTGTGTTATATTAAAGGGAAAAATTCAAAATCTATCAAGCAAATTTGTTATATATGTTCTTCTAAGACAATTAATTCTGTACATGATTTGAATATGATATTAATGGTGTGTCTCCACATAAATTTAGGTACATGGAGCAAAATTGGAGTTTAATTTCAAATTTTAATTGAACTCTTGGAAAGATAATTATGTTGTGGTCCTCACATAAATTTAGACGCATTTTGCAAAATTGAACTCTAATTTAGAATTCTAATTGAACTTTCTCTGAGTTTTACCTATTTATATATATATATATATATAGCTAGTCACAGACCCATGCAATGTGTGGGAATATTATTAATGATTATTTTATGGTTAAACTTAATTATTTGAAAGTAACAAATTTATGAATAAGTTAGTAAACTACCATTAATAATAATAATAATAATAATAATAAAAAGCCTAAAGATATATAACATAATTTATCAAATTATTAAAACAAAATTTTGTCAAGAAATCATTTAAATCATCCATCAAGTTTATGACATACCCTAGAAACTTCATAATCAAATATAGTGTAAAGTAACTATGGCTTTTACGAAAACAATGAATTCAAATTGACATATTGAAAATAAATAAATAAAAAGAAGTAGAAAAATAAAAATGAGAAAATTTTGACATCCACCCTCTCTTCATTGGCGCCAAGAATTCATTTATTTGGGATGACTCCAATGACCACCTTTCCCTAGGTTTCAATGGTGAACTCATAACTTGATGGTGAAGGCACTAAGTGAGAGTCCACATCATAACCAAGTTTTTCAATCACAAGGCTTCACAACACTAACTTGATAGAAGTTGAGGTTGAAGGAAATTTCAAGATCAAAGTAGTAGTCATGCCTATAACCAAGAAAGATTAATGCGTTCATAATTATGAGATTACATAAGGGGATAACTTTGCTCTTCTGGACTTAAGCATCAAGTTTTATGCACTGAGTGGCCAAGTTAAAGGTGTTTTGTGCCAAACTTATGCGAGCAACTATGTGAGTAAGGTAAAGATGGGAGTTGTCAGAAATAATTTATTAAATCTCTTGCTCTATTGGGATGAACGTCCGAGCAGCAGTTTGTAAGAAATAATTTATTTTAAATCTCTTGCTTTTTGGTGCTCTATATAGCTACCTAGTGAGTGCTCATTGGAGAACTCTTTTGTCATAAAATTTTTAGATAAGGTCATAATCATCATCAATGACATATTTTTGGCCATTTTTAATTAATGTATTTGTGCAATTAATTTATATAACACAACAAAAATGGTAAGCTGCAAATAAAAATATGTTTATTTCTTTTGCATTGAAATAAAACCCATTAAATAACAAATAATAGATGATTTTTTTTTGGGGGGGGGGGGGGGGGGGGGGTGGTGGCTCGTTAGTAGAAGATCTGATAAACTTAGGCCTTTCTTCTAAAACAAAAGAAATTAGACATTAGGCCTAAGAAATTTCACCAACATCTATCATGGCTGAGTCAAAGTAATGAATATGGGACTCTTAACTCTATGTGTATCGTCACTCCATTCCAATGATGCTGATAACCTTGTCGTTTGGTTAATTGAAAGCAATTGTGGTGGTCCCTGTATCGCAACCAGGAAAGATTGAAAGTTCAAAAACGTGTACAAAAACACTTTTGAACGTTTAGACCCCCAAAAACCAATTTAATCAACACACGCAATATGTTAAACAACTAGTGTGCGGAAACTTAACATATGCTATAACATGGAATTGATTAAACAACTATCTAAGCCACAACAAAATAAACCACAGCAGATAATGTAAAGGCAGAGATAGAGAGGAAGGAAGATGCAAACACAGCGATAACACCAGATATGTTATCGAAGAGGAAACCGAAGACCTGGGCGAAAAACCTCTCCGCCGCCCTCCAAGCGGTAATCAATCCACTAGAAAATACAGTTGGGATACAAGGACAGCAATAGACCCTCCAAGCCTAATCTACCCAATGCACCTAAGCCCTCCAAGCTTCTTGCTCCAACGAGGTTGCGCCGAACCTTTTTCTTTTCTAGCTTTCCGGATTCCGCTACTACACCGTAGCATCAACCAATGAAGATTGGCTCCTTCCTAACTGCTTCCCAGAACTCCAAACGTCTGTCTCACAGAGATGATAATGGTGAGAACCAGGTTTGGTATAAAGGCCTCTCAAGGATTTGACAATGGAGAGGAAGAGAGTGAGGGATTTTGATGAGACTCTAAGGTAGAGATTGTGGGTAAAACAATCTGGTTTTTCTTTAGGGTTTCTCTCTCAAAATTCTCTCTGGAAGCTCTCTTTCAATCGTGGGTTAAAAGGGTATTTATACTGAAGAGGAGTGGAATGCGAAACGTCAGGTTTTTCCAAAACAGGGGTGGCTCGCGGCTTGACCTCGCGGCTTGACTAAGTCGCGAGTTCCAGTCGCGAGTTAACCGTATGGCCAGTTGTCCTGTTTTGTCCTGTAGTGCTCCAGCTAGCATGACTGTTCATCTTCCAGCATGCTTGGCACGTGTGCAGATTCTGGCGGGTTGAAGCCGCGAGTCCAGTCGCGAGTCCCAGCCGCGACTCTCTGTTTTCTTGCACACTCTTGAGCAATCTTCACACTAACTCACTCACTACCCTTACAACAATCCCACCTAAATACAGGGTTACTAAATGCTGAATTACAAGCAAATTTGGCACGGAATAAAGCCAATTAGATGGTTGAATAAATTCAACCTTACAATCTCCCCCTTTGGCTATTCCGTGACAAAACCCTAAAACAGACTCTAGACTTAACATGTGAGTTGGGAACAGTTGATCAAAACTCACTCACACCTAACTCTAGAAGCTGTGAAGCACTTGAATCATATGAACATAAACTCCTGAAAACCAACAATACACCATGATCATTGTAAGCAGAAAATTATTAATGCATATGAAACAGGCAAAAAGAGATCAAGCATAAGATGGAGTTAATGAACAAACCATGGCTTGATCAACCAAGTGAACACCACAAAGTAGTGATCACAGTGTTCATTCACACTTGGAATGAACACAAAGACATACAAGTTAACAAGCACAAGGCAAGACACTTGTATGCTCAACACTCAACCAATGCATAGCTCACATGGCATATGCATCTAGGAACAATCCTACAAGGGCACAAGAGTGACAGTACATAAACCACAATGCAGAACATTAAGATTTAAAATACTGATTCCACATAGCATAAAGGCTGCACTTAAGCATGGTACATACCACAAGGCCTACAAACTATGCATAAAACAATAACCCTGAAAGCTTACAAAAGCATATGGGTACAAACACATTATATTGAATAAAAACTTAAACAATATAAACTAAAAGTGTTTAAAATTTCTCCCCTTCAAAGTGATGAGAAGCTGTGATGCACTTGGAACATATATATACTTGTACCCTGAAACACTTGCACAAAACACATTAGACCCTCAAGGTAAAGCAAGTAATAAATGACAAGTATAACAAGTAGCAAATGATCATCTGAACATGCATTCAATGAAGCATAATAACATAGGATATATGCTTGTCCAAAGCACAAACATGATGCAATGAGAACACCAAAGCATAACACAAAACACCATAAAGCCAACAAGAAAACAAACAGAACAAGGTTTTCTAGTTAACACAATGTCTTCTCCCCCTTGGTATATGCATCTCCCCTATGGAATATCTCTCCCCCTACAAATGTGCATGAGAAATAGAATTTCTCCCCCTAAGGATGTGCACAAGAGTCATATAGAAATGACAAAATACTCCGAAACATACTCTAGAGTATACTCTCCCCCTTTTTGTCAGGAATAGACAAAGGGTCAAGAAGAAACAAGGGCAAGAGATGAAGGTACGAACAATGCCAATGATGCATGAGGGGAAAAATGAAAATTTTTTGAAAACAACTTTGAAAATAACCCTCAATATGCAAAACACGCGATTTTCGCGACTGAGTTAAGTCGCCAGGGCAAGCCGCCAAAATGCTCAAAGACAAAATTTTGAAAAATTTCCTAAGTGTTTTTCGCGACTGGAGGGTCTACCCGCGAGGGAGTCGCGAGCTGAGTCGCCAAAATCTCTGAGTAACCCTCGCGACTGGACCTTCCACTCGCGAACAAGTTGCCAAAAATGACCCGCGAAGACGCAACTGAGTCTCGCGACTTGACTTACCCGCGACTGAGTCGCCAAAACAGGGCAAAACTGGGTTTCTTGAAAAAATTCAGATTTTTTAACAAAATATTTTCCAAAAACACCTAAAACACTCAAAAATCTTTTTGCGCTTGAATTAACAAAGATTGAGCATGTGAAAACACATTTCATCAAGTACAATCACACAAATGAATATGGCATTTATTGAACATAAACTTGTGTGTTGTGTGTGGATATCAACAATGAGATAGTCCTTAGTCTAATGTGAAGCTTCAATGATCAATTCAACCAAGACATACACAATTAGCACTAGATCAAGTGATCCATCTCAATTATAGAAATATGTATATATGACCTCCCACAAAACTTGATAACATATCTTGGAGCATTACATTTTACTCCATAACATTTGATCATTTTGATCTCTTGAGACAATCACCTCTCATTGTGAGAGTGATATTTGATATTTCACTTTAATGAACAAGCCTTTGGCTTTTTGAATAAACATTCTCTTTAATATAAGGTCGCTTACCCTTTTTCCTAGTCGAATACTAGAATGTGCGACAGGCTTTTGCAGCTCAATATCTCTTTTCATTTGGAGATTTACATTTGGTGAGCTCTTCTTAGCAAAAACAAAAATAAAGAGTGGGAAGATATATAGACACAAGTCTATGCAAGTTTCAAGATCAACATAACCATTCACTAATCATTCATGACAAGTTTGAAGATCTATTTACAACAATCACATAGATTTCAAGATTTCTCCCACAGTGATATGAGTGCAAAGAAACAAGCAATGCTCGAAAATGCACAAAGCCATTAGCACAAAGGTACAAGGCAAAACAAGTTTTGAGACAAAACTCAACAACGTCGATCAAACTTTTTGATTTTCTACTTTTTATGTGGTTTTGGATTTTTACACACACAAACCAAAGACATAAAAGTAAGATCAAAACAAAAACAAAACAATGCATATAAAGATATGCATGATGCACAAATGCATGACAATGAAGCATCTAATGCATGAAGGGTCCTACAAAGATCGAAAGAATTAGATCAAGGACCAAAAGAGCAAAAGCTCAACCATAGGAACCCTTCCTCATCCAAACGGAACGATTGTTTGGAATGAGTGTCTCAAGAGAAGCGAGACGAGGGTTGGAAGAATGAGAACCGGAGATGCACATAGTCAAGGAGTTAAGAGCATTAAACATTTTCTTTAACAACATGCTATTTTCACTCAAATCCAGTTTACTCTTTTTAGCACAACTTCCAAAAAGCTCAAGTTTCTCTTTTCTTTTGATTCTCTTAAGAGCTTGAAACTTAGAGCAATGAGGTCTTAGATGACCAAAGGCACCACAATGGTGACAAATAATGCGTTTAGGTCCACTAGGCTTTTTGGGAATGGATCTAGCAACATGGTTTTGTTTCCTCTTCAACTTATGACATTGAGGTCTTATATGACCAATCACACCACAATGGTGGCAAGTTGGAACAAACTTAGATCCATCCAAAGCCTTAGGTTGAGACCTAAACGAAGGCTTTGACTTAACAGCCTTTCTCTCCACCTTTTGATTTCTTTTATGTGGAGGAATGTACACCGATTTGTCCTTTAAGGTAGAACACACACTAGGCACAAAATCGGGTACCACAACATGATTGCAACAAACATTATCATCCTTTTTAACAATAGGTTCAGCAATCAAACACTTGGCATGCATCTTAAGAGATTCATTTTCACATTTAAGATCATCAACAAGTTTGTTAGACAAAACAAGTTTAGCATCCAAGTCCATATTCAAACATTCAAACTCTTTCAGCTTTTCAAGAGAAATTTCAGCAAGTTTTTTATATTTCTCAACCAATTTGTTGGATTCATTGAGCTTAGCAATCAAATCATCCTTTTCACAAAATAACTTGCTCAAATTCTTTTGAAACTTCTTAGCATTTTTCTTGAAGAGTTTGTCAACAACACCCATAGATTCAAATAACATGTCATCACACTTATGAGGATTAACACTCATAGAGGCATTTTCACAAACACGTGGCATGTTACATTCATCACCAACCAAATCATGCAAAGAGTCATACAAAGCACAATCCATGGCAAATAAACACAAGGGGTCAAGGATCACACTTAGGTATTTAAACCACAACAAGTGTACCCGCTCTGATACCAATTGAAAGTTCAAAAACGTGTACAAAAACACTTTTGAACGTTTAGACCCCCAAAAACCAATTTAATCAACACACGCAATATGTTAAACAACTAGTGTGCGGAAACTTAACATATGCTATAACATGGAATTGATTAAACAACTATCTAAGCCACAACAAAATAAACCACAGCAGATAATGTAAAGGCAGAGATAGAGAGGAAGGAAGATGCAAACACAGCGATAACACCAGATATGTTATCGAAGAGGAAACCGAAGACCTGGGCGAAAAACCTCTCCGCCGCCCTCCAAGCGGTAATCAATCCACTAGAAAATACAGTTGGGATACAAGGACAGCAATAGACCCTCCAAGCCTAATCTACCCAATGCACCTAAGCCCTCCAAGCTTCTTGCTCCAACGAGGTTGCGCCGAACCTTTTTCTTTTCTAGCTTTCCGGATTCCGCTACTACACCGTAGCATCAACCAATGAAGATTGGCTCCTTCCTAACTGCTTCCCAGAACTCCAAACGTCTGTCTCACAGAGATGATAATGGTGAGAACCAGGTTTGGTATAAAGGCCTCTCAAGGATTTGACAATGGAGAGGAAGAGAGTGAGGGATTTTGATGAGACTCTAAGGTAGAGATTGTGGGTAAAACAATCTGGTTTTTCTTTAGGGTTTCTCTCTCAAAATTCTCTCTGGAAGCTCTCTTTCAATCGTGGGTTAAAAGGGTATTTATACTGAAGAGGAGTGGAATGCGAAACGTCAGGTTTTTCCAAAACAGGGGTGGCTCGCGGCTTGACCTCGCGGCTTGACTAAGTCGCGAGTTCCAGTCGCGAGTTAACCGTATGGCCAGTTGTCCTGTTTTGTCCTGTAGTGCTCCAGCTAGCATGACTGTTCATCTTCCAGCATGCTTGGCACGTGTGCAGATTCTGGCGGGTTGAAGCCGCGAGTCCAGTCGCGAGTCCCAGCCGCGACTCTCTGTTTTCTTGCACACTCTTGAGCAATCTTCACACTAACTCACTCACTACCCTTACAACAATCCCACCTAAATACAGGGTTACTAAATGCTGAATTACAAGCAAATTTGGCACGGAATAAAGCCAATTAGATGGTTGAATAAATTCAACCTTACAAAGATTTTTTCTGGTTCAATTGACTAAAAGTCAACTTATTCGGAATAACAGTGACCTTTAGATTCTTCGGCGCCCTGACAGTTGCCTTGTATATAGATTTTCTAGAGCCCACATTTGTTACTGTCCTATGAAAGATGGCTGATATACTAGATTTAGCGTTGGTAAACTGAAAATACATGGATGGGTAATTTAAGACATCATGTCCTCCAATGTTTGGGAGACTTGAGCAATTGGTGATCTCTCCAGTGAACAAGCGTAGCAGTGTCCCAGTGTAGCCCTCATTACATAGGAAGCGGGTATAGTCAGATGTTGAAATGTCATATATCAAACCGGGGTCCAGTGCTCTAATGGGGTCAATTTGGCCAGCCCCATATGCTAACTCAGCTTGGTCATCCTTGATTTTCAATTCAGATGCTGATCATCAATCAAGAAGCAAAATTATAAAACACTCAAAAAGCCTAATTTTTTATATAAAACTTATTTTTGGGAAATGTGAGATTATATCTTGATTAATTTGTTTATATAGAAGGAATACAAATGTTAAGATTATTACAAATTTTACTACTAAAGATTTACAAACTAAAGTGACAATATGAATTTCATTGGTGCATCTTCAATAACTAATATATATATTGTGAATAATGACACATAGGTTTGTAATGATTTTGCAATAGAATTTCTAGTATCCCTAACTTTACTCATAAAATGAATATCATACATTTCTTATTAGAAAATAATCATCTCCATTAATCATGGGGAAAATCGGTTTCATAGTGAAGATTTTATGTTTGAATCAAACAGTTTACATAACATATGGAAACATATTAAGATGGGTAATATTTCTACTAAACTTATTGGCATATTATCCATATTGTTGGTAAACAATGAGAACTGTGATGGCATTGGAGAATTTGAAATAAACATTAAAAACCTCTTATTGATACCATTTTAATGGTGGTTCTTGTAAAATGACACTCATCTTTAAAACATCATGAGAATTTCAGGAGACTAACCAGTTGTCATTAGGGCCGATTTAATTGCAGAAGGAGACCAATTAGGGTGGAATGTTTTGATGTAGGCAGCAACACCAGCCACATGAGGGCAAGCCATTGAAGTTCCAGATAGTATATTATACACACCAAACCGGTCGTCCAAAGGAGACCCAGTTGTTGATGAAAGTTTAGAGTAAGCAGCTAGTATATCTAGCCCAGGTGCCACAATATCTGGCTGCAAATCAAATATAATTTAAAACCATCATACTAGTATATATGCTAAAAATAAGTGCACAAATTTATGCCTAGAATGTTTATCATTTCAAAAGGTTACCTTAAGTATTGTGTGAGATATCTTGGATGGACCTCGGGATGAAAAGGAAGCCACAAAGGGTGCAGCAGTGTTGCGTATTGATTTGGACTGGTGTATGACAGCCTGAGGTTTCTGAAAATTTTATCAATGAAAAAAAAAATCCATTAAGAATGTTAATATATCAAGTTATTTTTTTTATATTAATTGAATAATTACAAGTTATAATGAACCCTAAATAAGGTATATATAGGATTAAAAACTAGGCTGCGGGCTAGCTCTATATTAGTATGAACTTAGAATATACTTTGGTCACAACAAAAACAAAAATAAAAAATTCAAATTAATAACAACCCTCCTAGGAATTATTGGGGAGGGGGGGCATTTTATATAATAAATTTGTTTCTTCTTACTTACTTGGTTGAGTTGACATATGCAAGAATTTTGTAAGCAAAACTAGAATCAACAAAGGCACCAGGGATGAGAGACTTAAAGGTGGTATCTATCTTCTCTACGAGAGATATGAGATCCCCAGCCCCTCCTATGCTCTTAATGTAAGTTTGACTTGCTGATTCATTGCATAGCACGATCTTTCCTTTGACTTTATTCGTATCCAAACTTCCTTCACTACAATACCTGCACAATTCTTTAATTGATCAGTGCTACTAATATTAACAGTCTGACCCTGAATATATATTAGGTTTGGTGATGTTCAATTACAGTATAAATCAGGAAATAGAAAGTGCTCTCTAATTAATTACCAGGGAGTTGAAGTTGGAGATAAAGAACTATTGGCTGCTAATCCCGCAGTGGTTAGAGGGTACGTCTTCTTTTTGGGTGAAAACGTGTTGATGGAAATTCCCTGTTATTCAATGCCCCAGTAAATGTAATGTGATTATGATCAAGAGAAATGGAAAAGGATCATGCTCCCAGATAAAAGCACTCCATTGCTAAATATTATTACACTTGAAACGAGACGAGTTGTTTTATTTACAATCATCCCATTTAAAATCTTTTAAATAATGTGACATTCTATACATAGTTAGATTTAAAAAAAATAAAAAATAAAATCTTAACTATAAAATGAATTCCACCTATTTCAAGTAAAAAAGAAAATTATCATGTTCCTAGATGGAAGCACTCCTTTACTAAGCAAGACCATCATAATTAATGCCACAAGTTGCTTCAGGATCATCTCCATTTGAAATATTTTCATATTTTTGGTTAGATTAAATATTACTATAAATCTAGTGCTATATCATATATTTTATTTTTTGGTAGCAAAACTTTGTATGCCATCCCAAAAAGAAAGAAGCGACTTACATCAGTTTGTAAGTTATTTCCAAGTTTAACTGGAGTCCTGAACAACCTATCAATGGAAGAAGCACCAACAGTCATTATCCAAGGACCTACGTTCTGCACAGTATATTGAGATGGGCCACCATTCCCCGCCGAACATGCTGTGAAAATCCCCCTCTTCATTGCATGAAAGGCACCAATCGAAATGGTATCCTCAAAAAAGCTACTTTCGGACGCTCCAATAGATATTGATAGCACGTCAATTCCATCATCAATGGCATCGTCCAATCCAGCCAAAAGGTCTATGTCACTGCAACCTCCGTTTGAACACACCTTGTACATTGCAATGCGTGCTGATGGAACCCCACCTCGAGCTATGCCTTCGGCTAAACTGTAAAAGCTCGCACCTGCTATCGAGGCCCCTGCTGCAGTGGATGCAGTGTGACTGCCGTGGCCATCATCATCTATTGGGGATGGATTTGGATCTAATTTGGCCCTGATGGGGTCGTTGTTGTAGAATGTTGCACCTATTACCTTGCTGCATAAAAGGGTGAATAGCTTGGAAATTAAATGAAAGATCCATGTGTGAACAGCTTGAATCATGTGCTTTATAACCACCATATATGCGCCACATGGAATAATATCCCATTGAACTTGTCCTACTTAAATTAGGACTTGTGGTTGCCGACTTAGGTTTTGCTTTTTACCCTAACTAACTTGTACTTGTATAAATAGCAATGGATGGAAATAGTATTTTGAATCAAATAATACCATATCATCCATATCAAAATTCAATAAACGAGAGACATGTATGTAAAAATAACTACTCATTAACACATGCCTTTCATTTTTAACATGGTAATTATTTTTTGCAAATGTATCTCACTTATTAGATTTTGATACAACTGATATGGTATCATTTGATACCAAATACCCTCTACAATTGATGGGTGGTAATCAGACTGAGCACCAACTTTTGTTATTAGAAAAGGTTTCCTCTATTCTTTGGTAGAGTTCTAAGTTGTGACTTTGTTTGTGCTTTTGGTGTCTGTGAGTTCTTTGGGTGTATTTGAGCCTTAGGTTTTGTGAGAGTGCTTTTGGTACCACCTTTGTACTCTCTTTTGTTAGTGAAACTTTCTCCTTAACACCGCTTGTGGACGTAGGCCAAAAGTCGAACCATGTAAGTCTGAGTGTTACTTGTGTGATTGTTTCTTCTTTTTTTATTTCTATTTTTCATAACCCCATTGCTATTTGGATATAAACAACAAATAGATCTTTATACTTTCTCTATTCTCAACAAATTGGTGTCAAAGCTTCTGCCTTTACAATATATAAGATGTATTATTTAAATTTCATTTTTATACTAAGTAATGTTTAAAACACAATATTTTATTTTTAGAATTATTGATAAGATCTGCTATGATTGGAATAAAATCACTTTCATTTGGATCTACCAACATAGTTTTTATTATGCATCTAGGCATACTATTTTGTGGTTGGTCACAATTGAGGAGAGAGATTGAGATTGTTTACTTGTTACAGCCGGTGAAGTTGCCTACTACTTGGCATCTACCCTTCCATTTTGATGGAGGAGGACCTAGTCCTTTGTCGTCAAAACTTGGAGCATCAATATAAATTCCTAAAAAATAAGGGGAGGAAAAATAAAAAATTAAATAAGTTATCAAAATTCCACCATGATGACATGTAACAAGGAGGAAGTTAAAGCTCTATGAGAAATTTTAATTTATTACCTGTATCTAATAAACCAACAATGATATTACTTTCAATTTGATGATTTCTCTTTACTGAGGGAGGCATTCCTAAGAAATCCCATGATCTTGTTGTATGAAGTTTTCGAATTCTACTAGGAAACACCGACACCACATTTTCGTTCTCTATAAAAGATGCATATATGTATATAAATTATATAAGACAACCACCCCAAGAGAAATAAAGAAAAAGAAAAAGAAAGAAAGAAAGAAATGTTGTGTAACATGATGTTTTTAGTCTGTACCTTGTAGTCTTTCAGCTTCATCTGGCAATAGGTTTGCTGCAAATGCGTTAAAACTCTTTGTGTAGCTATATATCATGGACTTTTGAGCAATACGGCCACTGAAAAACAACAATACTTGATGGTTTAATTGTCTACCCAAATAACTCAATTTGTTGCATGCTGTGATGTTATATCATATATGGATTATACCCTAAAAGCTAATTTTATATACATAGAAAATGATGTAAAATAGATAGTACAGGCATTCCTAGAGTAGCATGGGCACTGGAAGTCATGGTGCAAGATCAAGGGGGTGCTTGTAGAGGCAATCGGGGCGACGATGTCGGAATTACATAAAATTTGACAAGTTGAAAGGAAACAGCATTTTGATAAAGACTCAAGCCTTAATCCTCAAAGGTCACCCAAATTTAGGCAAATTCCTTTGTTAAGGCCCCGAAAACTGTGTTTTTCATATTTTTAGTAATATTTGTTTTTCTTTAATACCTTTTAGTTTAAAAATCAAAATAATGTCTCGTCTATTTTGGGACATCTCTTAGAAATTAACAGTATTTTCAATTTCCATAATTATCTCAATTTTGCTATTTTTGGAAAAATTTTACTATTTTGCCACCTAATTATGTGATTAACGCAAATTAGGCTTTTGAACATATTGCTAGCCGTCCTAGGTTTTCTTTTTACTATTTAAACATATTGTAGCCTCCAAGACAGTTTAGTTTTCAGATTTATAAAAACACAGAATTTGTCTATTGTTTTTCTTTGGTGGATTCCAGATACCTATCACCTTGTGGATTTGAGGTTTTCATTCAGAAGATAACGTGTTTAGTTTCTTTTTCCATTCAGAAAGCAAAATGTTTTTTTTCTTGTAGCTTCCGCAACATCAAAAAAGCCCAATGCTATACATATTGATAAGTTCCTAACCATAATGGAACCGTCCCCTACCACCAAATCTTTGACCCATGTATGAATTATAATTCACCCAATTACTTTCCATGAAAGAGAGAACAAATCAAGACATATATTTCTAGAGAAAATCTTGAGATTAGTCAACAAATTAAGGGACTGATTACTAGAAAAAATCATGGGATTGAGACAATTAATATTTAATATGCAATTCAAATTCAGATTATTTTTACTTTTGCATGTAATTCTATTATAAATTTGGATTCCATTGTAATTTACTTTCCTGAGAGGTGTATGAGAAAATCATGTAAACTCGAATGTTTTCTCTCTTATCCCTTTTCTTTTCTCTGTATCTCATTTACAAATTTATACATGAATTATTCCAGGTATAAATTACCACCAAAAAAAAAAAAAAAAAAAAAAAAAACTATTCTATGTAAGAAACAAAAGGAAAACTAGTATTGTTTAAATTAAAATATAAGTAGATATAAGCATGCAATGTTTAGATATTTTGTCATCCCACTTACCGTCCAACAACTGAAGAAAGCAAGTTGTGATGAAGATTAGTAGCAGAGGCTTTTGACTGTAGTGCCTCTCCCATGTACACAATGTACGCCTATGTGTTAATGAAAAATAAATTTTTGATTAGTGAATGAACTCGATTATATGAAGTGAATGGATCAAGTAATATACAAATTATAAAATGCCTTCACCTTTCTAACTACGTCACCAGAACCATGAGTGAATGACCAATGAAGCTGCGTAGCCAAAAGGAAGAGGGTGATCATACAAATTTGAACCATCTTTAGTTCTTCCATCACATTCAACACTGCTCTTGCATTATATAAATATATATATAATAGTTTTTTCAATAAAATAGTTCTTCCATCACATTTTGTATTTTAGAATAAACCCATAAAATAATTAATCATATAAATATATATATATATATATATATACTGATATTGATCGAAGCTATTTATTTATATATGTTTTTATAATTAGTTTTTATTTTTTTATTTTTTTATCTCGTATACAAGCAAATACAAACTTTTGTATCTTATTGAAAATATATATATTGCGGTAATTTTTGGAACACTATAAGGAATGTTAAATGCAGAAATTTTGTAGAGTTCTCTGATGTGAGTTTTAAATGTGTAAGGCTTGTAGTGAGCTAAAAATCTATAGATTACTTGAAAAAGTTAATTAGGATGACAATGTTTGCAACATATTTTTCTAATCTCAATTGTTTGGCTTGAGATTTGCTTTAGGTTGTGTTGATATTTCTATTTTGTGGCCAGATATGCGAATCCTTGATATTTCTATTTTACAAGACCCAATGTTAACTGTGCTAGTTATTTTTAAGAGTGCATAATTATACGTGTTAGCAACCATTATTGTTGTTAGTTATATAATATGATGCTTTATAGGGAGTAGATAAAATGTCAGTTGATAAATTTTGGATGCATCATTCTACTAGATATATTAATGGGGTTGAAAATTTTCTTGAGTATGCATTTAAACATTCAATAAATAAAGATATGAAAATCAATTATTTGTGTGCTGATTGTAGCAATAAGTATTGTTGGATTGAGGATAAGGTCTAGTATCATCTTATACTAGAGTATCATCTTTTACTAGTGGGTCATGTCTTTAACACAATCATATTGGAAATACATATTTATATTATGTACTTTCATCATATTAATACTAACTAATAGTAGGTAGTCATGGGAAGGGCTTATAAAAAAAAAAAAGGTAGACATTGCAAGGAAAGGTAAAAGTAAAGGAAAAATCATCACACCAAAAGCTACTCGAGAGAGTACTATTCTTTTTTACCAAAAACTGAATGGAGCTTGGACGACTTTTAGTGAATACCCAAGATCTAAGCTCGAAAATCTATATGCTTGCTATAGAGCTCAACATTTTAAGCATAAGCAACCAGATGAGGAAGTGAAGAAAGAATTTGTAGAATTGGTGAAACGCTGTTATTCTGATTGAATGTTTCACATTAAAAATCCTATTTTTAAGAAGTACACAGAGAAAGAAGATCATTATAAGAATGTTCCTTCATTCATTCCTACTCTCTTTTGGAAAAAGATGGTAGATAAATGGATGGATGGAGATTAGGGGGTGAGTATAAATGAAATACATGTCATGAATTCTCTCTACCTCTCTTGCACCCTCTTTAACCATTATTTGTTATTATTTTATAAAAGCTAATATTCTAGTGTATGAATTATGTTTAATGTTTTGATTTGTTTTTTGTTTTGTTTTGTTTTTTTTTTTTTTTTTTAATTTTTTTTTAAGGATGGTACTAGTAGAGATGAAGAGGACAACCCAATCAATAACACGAGGTAGGTTGAAAACAACTTGGAGGGTAACTCAAAGGGAGACTAGTATATATCTTGTCATAGTTCTAGTTGTTTAAGTTTAAAACAAGGTTTAATTTCAGGATTTCTTTGTATATTCTATATTTTAAAGTTTGAACTTATATGAATTTTTATCTTTCAATTGATCAATTTTTAGTAATTATTGTACTATTGTAACATGATTGTTAAAAAAAATTATATAAAAATAAATAAATAATAAAGTATTTCAAAAATTATATAAAATATTATCACTGATGACATAAAAATTTGGCCATAAATAATTTTATAGTGATGAAAAAGTCCCTTGCAATTTATAGAATAGTGATGCCACTTAACCCCTTGCAAAAACATTTTAAGTGATAGCTTAATGCCATCACTATTGTTCCTAACTAATTGCAAGGGATTAAAAGCCCTCACAAATAAATTTTAGCGACGGCATTATTTGTCTCTAAAAAGTATGTCGTTAATTTGAAATTTGAAAATAACTAATTGTGAGGGTATAAAGGTCTTCACAAATAGTTGTTAACGACGACTACTTCCCCTCGCTAAAAATAAATGGTCGACTTTTCTAGTCATTTGGTAATATATTTGCAAAGGCGGATTTTTTCAGTAACAACAGTAAATTGCCCTCATAAATTATCTATTTGCGAAGGCATGGTTGCAAAATCTCTTTTAGCAACAAGAGAAAATATGATGGCCTTCAAGGGCCATATGCCCTCACTAATAGCCTTTTGCCATGATATTTGAATTTTTGCGAGGACATTTTACCCTCGCTAGTAGACTCTTTTCTTGTAGTGTTGGGACTACTCCAATGACCACCTTTTCCTAGGTTTCAATTGTGAACACATAAACCTGATGGTGAAGGCACTAAGTGGGAGTAGACAAGCAAAGTTTTGCAAGGAGTATGATTCTAATGATTACCATTCAACATCTTCAGGTTCTATTTCAGATCTGCCATTGTGAGTTCATCCTACATAGATTCTTTTGTTTCAAATATATTTATAGATGGTAAAGAGTTCTATAAAGAAGATGCTATCATAAATTGGAATTCTCCACCAATCTTTGACAAGTACCTTGGTGAAAATTGTGAATTGTGTATGAGTAGTCAAGTTGTGGATGATGATGACGATGAGATTTTACAGAAGAAAACTATTTAGAGGTAAGATTTATTCCTCTAGTCATAGAAGAATTGGATATAAAGAAATTGTTAGATTCTAAAGACTTAGGTTTTTTATGTATTTAGAACTCTAATGTGTATTGTTGGCAAACCATGATCAAAACAATATGGTTAGTAGTGTTTAGTCTTGCTCAAAGTTGTATCTTTTATGTAAAGTTGGAATTGAGCTAATACAAAAGTTACTGTAAATTTCAGCTTGGCTCGATCGATCGAAGCTTAGGCTCGATCGATCGAATCTCGGGCAGAATGCGTTTTTCTGCAGATTTCCAACTCAGCCCTAGTTTGTTTAAAACGTTTAGGGTTTTCTAATTTGTCCTAAGTATAAAAGGCAAACCCTAACCATGTTTTAGTGTTGCTCATATTGCTGTTTGTGTAAATCTCTTGTGAGATCTAGAGGAGCTTTCCTTTACAAAAACTTAGGGTTTTTAAGGAGGAGATATTATCTACACCTTGATGATCAACACAGTTGCTGCCATTGAAGTTTAAAGAAACACAAGCAGGTGTGCTTGTATCTGGTGGTGAAGGAGTCCGTGGATTCGGAGTTTGCACGTGGTCCTGTCAGTAAGTTCTACTGGTGGGTAGCAATAAGAAGTTGAGCGTAGGGGCTTGTAAGTCTTATTGTATGAACTTCGATTCTTTCAAGATAATGGATTCAGGTTTACCTTAAGGATAGCTAGGTTAAATCCTCCCCAAGGTTTTACCGGTTTGGTTTCTTGGGTGATCATATCTTTGTGTTATTTATCTTTTCGCTGCTTTGCATGATATGATCATTGTGATTGTGATAACCTAGATTTGTTAAATTGGACTAAGTAACAACTTGGCTAATTACCTAGGTTAATTCAATTGTGTTTTAAGGGGTCTAAAAACCATCAGAAATTATCTCTTAAGGAGCAAAATCCACATATTGATTTTCTTGGAATTGACAAATATTTATTTCTTAATGGTAAACTTGATGTTGATCTTAGTCCATCAATGGAAACTAATGCTCCTCATCTGGAAAATATGGGTGATTTTATTTGGGAAGCTTTTGTTCAACGTGAAGTAATAAAAATGGGTTCAACACTCACAAAGACAAAGCCACAACAATTTTGTGAAGACAGAAATCTTGGATTAATGGGTGAGTATGCTGATTTGTTTGTAGCATTGGCTTCATGTGCAACACTTTGGCAAAACAAATTACATCAAAATTTGTTCAAGAATGTTTATCATGAACGAGAAAAGAATGATTAGTAGCGTGTTGGCTTTACTTGTATTGCTAAAGAAAAATGAATGGAAAGGAATGATTGGACATCCAAAAGATCGAGGGAAGATTAATTCTTAAGTCGAACTCAAGATCGAGTTCTTTTTTGAGAAGGGGAGAATGATGTAGGAACAAAGTGGCAACTTATGCGGCAACCACATAGGTGACATGTATCATTTATTTATAAGCCCCTTTGTCTGTTATTTATCTTTATTATTTAGTCAAAATTAATTATAAGTCTTGTTGGTAGTTGTTCCAGCCTAATAAATTTGATCATAGGGTGATGTGAAGTTAGTCCAGAGAGTTGTCATCTATATTGAAAGTTGTCAAGCATTTAGTTGAAAGCATTTATTTCACATGCAATGTATTCACCGATAATTATCAATAAGAAATCAGAAGAAAAAAAGGTTTCTATTCAAAAAAAAAAAAAAAAAAGAAAAAAAAAAGAGGTTTCTATTCAAAAAATTATTTGCAAGTATCCTTGCTTTGGAGTTGAGTGATTCCTCCCAACAATCAAGTATTTGACTTGGTCGTGTTGAGTGACATTCATGATTAGCAGCGTTGAGTGACATCCCCTACCTTCAGTTTAGTGGCATCCTGAAATTATTCATCCTATCATTAGGTTAAAATTTTGATTTAGCCTATCTTATAGGTCTCAACATACATCAGTCCATGACACCACCAAGTGTTGCAATGGCTTCACGACAGTAACTTGATAGAAGTTGAGGTTGAAGGAAATATCAAGATAAAAGTAACAGTCGCGCCTATAACCAAGAAAGATTCACGTGTTCATAATTATGGGATCACATAAGGGAATTGCTTTGCGCATATGGACTTTAGCTTCAAGGCTTCAAGTTTTATGCATTGAGTCGCCAAGTTAAAGGTGTTTTGTGCCAAACTTATGTGAGCAACTGTGTGAGTAAGGTAATGATGGAAGTTGTTATGGTGTTTTGTACCAAACTTATGTGAGCAACTATGCGAGTAAGGTAAAGATGGAAGTTGTTATGCCATTATGGCAATTTAAATTTGCTCTATTAGGATGAACAGCTGAGGAGTAGTTTGTAAGGGATAATTAATTAAATCTCTTGCTTTTAGTTCTTTATCAAGCTACCTAATGAGCGCTCCTTGTAACACTCTTTTGTCATAAAATTTTAAACAAGGTCAAAGTTATCATCATTGACATGTATCTGGCCATTTAATTAGTGTCTTTGCTCAATTAGTTTATATATTACAACAAAATGGTAAGTTACAAAAACTACATAAATAAGTATATAGATTATATAGTAAATAATATATGATAGACACAAATTTTGACATGTGTATTAAGAGCGTAAAGGACATGCAATCCAATGGTTAGATTTTAAATATTTAGTTTTGTAGCTAAACATTCTCTAAATATGTTTATTTCTTTTACATTGAAATAGAAACCATTAAATAATAAACAACAAATGATTTTTTTGGGGGGGGGGGGTGTGGGGGATGCGGAACAGCTGCATTATTAGAAATTAGGCCTAAGAAATGTCACCTACATCTGTTGTGCCAGAGTAACGAATATGGGACTCCTGACTCTATGTTTAGTGTCACTCCATTCCAATGATGCTGATAAATGGGTAATTTGGTTAGTTTGGAGCAACAATGGTGGTCCCTATATCGTAACATTGAAAGATTTTTTCTCGTTAAGTTGACTAAAAGCCAGTACGTTCAAAATAACAGAGACCTTGAGATTCCTCGGCGCCTTGACAGTTGACTTGTATATGGTGAAGGGGATAAAATATGGCTTGACGGGCCTGATTTAATGAGCCTGACGAATCCGGTTTCATGGGCCGACGAGGAGCTAGCCCAACTTTCAATAAGGCCCATCATTGGTAGATACAGTAAAAACCTTGGATGAAGAGTACTTGCTGCCTACGCCTGAATCATCCTAGAATCCCAAAGAAAATAGGAATCCTAGCACAAAAGGGATTCCAGAAAATATGCGTGCTGAAGGAAGATCTTCTCTACAAGGAAAGATATTGCTCACCACGTTTAGAAATATTCAAGTAGAGTCCTATAAGGAAAAGACTTCAACACCAAGGAAGAGAGGCCAACCTTCTACTACTATAAAAGCCCCAATACCCTCACAAATCAAGGTACGCATAATTTACCCTTTCTAGCACTCTAGAGTTGTGAGAATAGTTCTAACTTGACTTTCGGAGGGTATTTGGTCGGCACCACACCGGTGCTCTCTGTGAGGTCTTCTCTTTTTTTTATTGTGCATGTTTGATAGTTTTTAGACCCCTTAAACAATTGATTAAACCTAGATAATTAGCCAAGTTATTACTTAGTCCAATTAAACAAGTCTAGGTTATCATAATATAAAAGATCAAATCATGCAAAATAGCGGAAAATAAATAACACAAGATATGATCACCCAGGAAACCAAACCGGTAAAAACCTGGGAAGGATTTGACCTAGCTATCCTCAAGATAAACTTGAATCCACTATCTTGAAAGAATCAAAGTTCATACAATAAGACTTACAAGCCCCCACGCTCGACTTCTTATTGCTACCAACCAGTAGAACTTACTGACACGACCACGTGCAAGCTCCGAACCCACGGACTCCTTCTTTCTTGGATTCCCACCAGCTACAAGCACACCCGCTTGTGTATTCTTTAAGCTTTAATGGCAGCAACTGAATTGATCATCAAGGTGTAGATAAATCTTCTCCTTGAAAACCCCAAACTTGTGTAAAGGAAAGCTCATCTAGATCTCACAAGAGATTTACACAAACCGCAAATATAAGCAACACTAAAACGTAGCTAGGGTTTGCCTTTTATACTTAGGACAAATAAGAAACCCTAAAAATGTTTTAAAACAAATAGGGTTGAGTTGGACGAATCTGCAGAAAAACATTATGCCCGAGCTTCGATCGGTCGAGCCTGTCGTTCGATCGATCGAGCTAGGCCGAAAGGCATAATGCTTCCTGCTTTAACTCGATTCCAACTTTACATAAAATCACAACTTTGAGCTAGACTAAAAACACTTCTAAAACACTGTTTTGATCATGGTTTACCAACAATACAAATTAGAGTTCTAAATACATAAAATCCTAAACTTTAGAACCTAACAAGGTTTACTTTGAGCATGCGAGTACTGTGTGACCTATTGGTGATTTTTTCGGCATCATCAGTTGGCGCCGTCTGTGGGAAACGTTTCACAGATTATAAGCCATATTATCGCTTCCCGAATAAAAGAGTTGCATGGTGCTCACTCACTCAATGGCGACCACTAACGACGTTCAAGAAGAAGAACCCCCCACGACCGTACTCGAGAAGCAGGTTAAGACTCTTGCCGCAGCCGTGGAACACCTCACCAAACAAAATCACGACCTGGAAGAGCAGCTGAACCAGAAAAACGCTGCACCAAATAACCAAGGAGCGGATCAAGAAGGAACCAGCGTTGAAAGGAGGAATCAAAAGGGACCACAGGCCAGTAACGCCCTAAGCAGACCGAGGTGACAAAACATAAGCCTTTCCTCCCTTGCTGATACGGCTCCACCACCTATTATCGTGGAGATGCAGGCAATGAAGGAACATATGGAAGTAATGATGAACACTCTCAAGGGATGAATGTCCAGCGACCTTGACGACCTTGTTAACCGAACTGACTTGCCATTCACCGCTTCCATTAACTCCTTCCCCCTACTGAGTAAGTTCCGCATGCCACATATGGATAGTTATGACGGGGTCAAGGACCCTCTAGATCACTTAGAGACCTTTAAGACCTTGATGCACCTTCAAGGAATAGCAGATGCAATTATGTGTAGGGCCTTCCCTGCAACGCTGAAGGGTGCGATAAGGATTTGGTTCAACAGGTTGACACCCAACTCTATCAGCACCTTTAAGGAGCTGAGTGCTCAATTTACTGCGCACTTCATCAGGGGACATAGATACAAGAAGTCTACAGCTTGCTTGATAAGCATCAAACAGCGAGACGAGGAGATGATGAGATCCTACATATCCCGCTTCAATAAGGAGGCACTCTTGATCGACGAAGCCGACGACAAGATACTTGTAGCGACATTCACTAATGGACTTAAGAAGGGGAAGTTTTTGTTCTCCTTGTATAAAAATAACCCGAAGACCATGTCAGAAGTGCTTTACAGGGCCACCAAGTATATGAATACTGAAGACACGCTGCTGGCCCGAGAAGAAAAACCCAAAAAAAGAGAAAGGCAAGAAGACACATGGCAGGACCAAGGTTGGAAGAAGGCAAGGACAGGAGATCGAAGGGATGAAAGACGCCCTAAGCCCCTGGGAGGAAGATTCACAAGCTTCACCCCATTGACCACCCCGATAGACCAAGTCCTAATGCAAATCAAGGACGAAGGGGCTTTGACATTCCCTGGGAAGTTGAAAGGTGATCCCAACAAGCGATCTAGGGATAAATATTGCTGCTTCCACCGTGACCGTGGTCATGACCTGGCTGATTGCTATGACCTAAAACAGCAGATTGAGGCCCTCATCAAACAAGGAAAACTGCAGAAGTTCGTTAGTAAGGAGAGAACAGATCCACCCCCACAAGAACAGCACCCCCGACGGGAAAACGAGCGACCGAGACCCCCCATAGGGAACATAAGGATGATAATGGGAGGAACAGCTGCAGCCGGGTCGTCAAAAAAGGCTCGCAAAACCTACCTTAGAATGGTACAAAATGTTCAGCTAACGGGAACCATGCCAAAGATAGCATAGAGAGAAGGCCCCATTATCGGATTCTCAGAAGAAGATGTGCAACGTCTTCACCACCCACATGACGATGCGCTCATCGTTAGCATACGGGTAGGAGACTACAATATGCACCGGGTGTTGGTCGACAATGGCAGCTCAGCAGATATCCTATACTACCCGACGTTCCAGCAGATTAGGATCGACAAGGAATGATTGATTCCGACAAACGCCCCCCTCGTTGGTTTCGGAGGGAGCCAGGTATTTCCATTGGGCACGGTCACATTGTCTGTTTTGGTAGGCGATTACCCCCAGTAGATCATCAAGGACGTAACATTCCTAGTGGTCGATTGCTCGTCTGCCTACAATGCTATCCTCGAATGACCCACGCTCAATTCGTGGAAGGCTGTAACTTTAACCTACCACCTGATGATTAAGTTCCCTACCAACTATGGAGTGTGACAGCTGCGTGGAAGTCAGGTGGCCGCACGTGAATGCTATGTAGCCATGATGGAAATGGAGGACCAAGTTCAGGCCTTGAACATAGAAGAGCACCGGATGGTGACGGAGTCGGTAGAGAAACTTGAAGAGATACCCCTTAACAATTCCGATCCTGACCGAACGACCAAAATTGGAACCCTCGCTAATCCCGCAATCCGTCAAGAGCTCATAACCTTTCACAAAAGCAATCGAGATGTATTCGCCTGAAGCCATGAAGACATGCCAGGAATAGACCCTTCGGTCATGGTACATAGATTGAATGTATCGCCCTCTTTTCCACCTGTCCGACAGAAGAAGCGAGTGTTCGCCCCCGAAAGAGATCGAGCCATAGCGGAAGAAGTTCGCAAACTACAGGAGGCGAGCTTCATTAGGGAGGTTTATTACCCCGATGGCTGGCAAACGTGGTGATGGTTAAGAAAGCTAGTGGGAAGTGGAGAATGTGCGTGGATTTCACTGAACTGAACAAAGCTTGCCCCAAGGACAGCTATCCTCTCCCGCGGGTCGACGTTCTTGTGGACTCTACAGCTTAACATCAACTGTTAAGCTTCATGGACGCTTTCTCAGGTTACAACCAAATCCAAATGCACGAAGATGATCAGGAGAAAACTTCTTTCGTAACCAGCCAAGGCCTCTTCTGTTATAAGGTGATGCCATTCGGCCTAAAAAATGCAGGCGCAACATATTAGAGGCTTATGAACAAGATGTTCACACAGCAAATCGGGAGAAATGTCCAAGTCTATGTTGACGACATGCTAGTAAAAAGCTGAAGGGAGGAAGATCACTTGGAAGACCTTAGAGAAACATTCAACACCCTTCGCGCCTACAACATGAAGCTTAATCTGGGAAAGTACGACTTCAGAGTGATGGTGGGAAAATTCCTAGGGTTTATGGTATCTTAAAGGGGGATTGAGGCCAACTTAGACAAGATCCGAGCCATAATGGAGATGGCTCCCCCAAGAAATGTGAAGGAGGTTCAAAGCCTCAACGACAAAATAGCGGCATTGAATAGATTCGTGTCAAGAGCAACAGACAAGTGCTTACCCTCCTTTCGCACATTGAAGAAATCTTTCGAGTGGATTGCTGAGTGTCAGCAAGCATACGAGGAGTTAAAAGCCTATCTATCTTCCCCACCGCTGCTGAGTCCCTCGCAACCAGGTGAAGAGCTTTTCCTCTACCTAGCCGTCTCCCCCTCTGCCGTCAGCGCCGCCTTGATCAGAGAAGAGGATAGGGTGCAAAAGCCCGTATACTACGCCAGCCAGGCGCTTTACGGAGCTGAAGAAAGATACCCGCCCATGGAAAAACTCACTTTTGCATTAGTCACGGCAGCCCGTAAGCTTAAACCATATTTTCAAGCCCACACGTTGATCGTCCTGACCAATAAACCTTTGAGACGGGCAATGAGTAATCCTGAAGCCGCTGGTCGATTGGCACTATGGGCCATAGAGCTGAGCGAGTTTGACATCCAGTATCGACCAAGAACCACTATCAAGGGACAAATCGTCGCGGACTTTATAGCAGAATTTACGAGCGACGAGGGCGAGGGGGCAGATGAGGCTCCCCAGTGGAGCATACATACAGATGGATCATCCAACAGATAGGCCAGAGGGGCCGGCATTGTACTACTTTCACCGAAGGGGACACCGTTGAGTGTATGGTCCATCTAGACTTCCCCACTACCAACAATGAGGCAGAATGTGAAGCACTCGTGGTGGGGCTCGATCTAGCCAAAGCAGCAGAAGTCGAGAGCGTGATCATTTATTGCGACTCACAGGTCGTTACTAATCAAGTGAATGGAGACTATAAGTGCAAGAATGAGAGGATGCGGAGGTATCTTGATTAAGTAAGAAAAAGAGTAAGCAACTTGAAAGCCAAAGTCGTCCAAATCCCCAGAGGAGAAAATAAGCAAGCCAACTGCCTTGCCAAAGCCGCTTCAGGAGAACATAAGATCACCCCCAGTAACATACTCTTTTTTGTTCAATTCTATCCATTAATAGATCCTGACGATATACAAGAAATTGGATCCGAGAACAACTGGACCACACCATTGGTTTCCTACTTAAAGAATGGCATCCTGCCAGACGAGAAGGAAGCCGCAAGAAAACAAAAGGTCCAGACAGCAAGATTCGTCTTGATGAAAGATGTCCTGTATAAAAGAGGTTTCTCTCGTTCATATCTGAGATGCTTAGGAACGGAAGAAGTGGACTACGCCATGAGAGAAATCCACGAGGGTATCTGTGGAAACCACTCAGGGGCACGGTCGTTAGTACACAAGTTGATCCGAGCTGGATACTACTGGCCTACAATGCTGAAGGACGCACAAGCTTATGTCAAGTCATGTGACAAGTGTCAGAGGTTCAGCAACTTCATCAAGCAACCGTCCGAAGAGCTGACCCCGATGACGGCACCTTGGTCGTTCGCTCAATGGGGACTAGACATCATGGGCCCATTCCTAACAGCGGTTAGGCAGCTAAAATTTCTGGTAGTTGGCATAGACTATTTCACTAAGTGGGTAGAAGCAGAGGCCTTAGCCACTATCACGAAGAAAAACATTCAAAGCTTTGTTTGGAGGAATATCATATGCAGGTATGGGATACCTAGAGTACTGGTCTCTGACAACGATAAACAATTTGACAACAGCACATTCAGAGATTTCTGTTCAGAGCTAGGAATCAAGAACCACTACTTATCACCCGCGCACCCACAGGCTAATGGGCAGGTTGAAGTCACGAACCGGTCCTTGCTCAAGATAATCAAGACCCGGCTCGAGGGGGCAAAAGGTATCTGGCCAGACGAGTTACCAAGCGTTCTGTGGGCATACCAAACTACAACAAGAACACCCACTGGAGATACACCATTTCGTCTAGCATACAGAAGTGAAGCTGTCATTCCCGTAGAAGTGGGGCTCGTAAGCTATCGGGTGGAGAACTACGACAAGGACGAGAATGAGAAGGCCATGCGCCTTCAGCTTGACCTGGTGGACGAAGTCAGAGCGGTGGCAGAGCAAAAGTTGGTGCGTTATCAGAATCTCATGGCGAAACACTACAAATCCAGCGTCAGGCATAGAGACTTTCAGGTCGATGATCTGGTACTACGGAAGGTAATGGGCGCCACTAGAGATCCATCTCAGGGGAAGCTCGGCCCCAATTGGGAAGGGCCCTACAAGATCGCATCATGGCAGAGGAAGGGCACTTACCACCTGGAAACGCTGGATGGAAAAAAGTTACAGCACCCATGGAACGCTGAACACCTACGAAAATACTATCGGTAGAAGTAATATGGAGAACAGCAATGATCCCAATTGCCTAGTTTATTTAATCTTTAGCTACAATTACTAGTTTTTCTTGAACTATTTTTGCTACAATCTTTTTGTGCCTTTTTAAGCCCAAGGGGGCAAGTACTTTTTTCTACAAACGCATTTTCTTTTAAGAGGAATATTTAGATACAACTTTGGTTTCCACATGGATTTTTATTATGAATGGATAGGTTACACAATGTCCACAAAGTGGACGGATCATCCTAGGAGGATGAAAATTTGAAGTCCAAAATGGACGAATATAGAACAAGTCCACAATATGGACGGATCATCCCAAGAGGATGAAAATTTGAAGTCCAAAATGGACGGATATAGAACAAGTCCACAAAGTGGATGGATCATCCCAAGAGGATGAAAATTTGAAGTCCAAAATGGACGGATATAGAACAAGTCCACAAAGTGGACGGATCATCCCAAGAGGATGAGGATTTGAAGTCCAAAATGGACGGATATAGAACAAGTCCACAATGTGGACAAATCATCCCAAGAGGATGAGAATTTGAAGTCCAAAATGGACGGATATAGAACAAGTCCACAAAGTGGATGGATCATCCCAAGAGGATGAAAATTTGAAGTCCAAAATGGACGGACATAGAACAAGTCCACAAAGTGGACAGATCATCCCAGAAGGATGAGTCCGAAATGGACGGATATAAACCAAAGTCCACAAGGTGGACGGATCGTCCTAGGAGGATGAAAATTTAAAGTCCAACATGGACAGATATAGACCCAAGTCCACAAAGTGGACGGAGTATCTCTGGAAGATGAAAACTATAAACATGTCCAGAAAGTGGATGAATAAATCTAAACGCCCACAAGCATGATGGATCGTAAAAGATTCTTCAGATCAAGTGGACGGATAAACACCCACAAATATGATGGATCTTAAAAATTCTTCAGATCAAAGAATGAACGAGCGGAAACAACGCCCTCAAGGAGGACGGGTCATCCAAAGAGGGTGAAAATTTTAAAAAGAAACCCAATAAAGAGACGGATGCAAA
This sequence comes from Quercus robur, assembly GCF_932294415.1. Classification (NCBI taxonomy): domain Eukaryota; kingdom Viridiplantae; phylum Streptophyta; class Magnoliopsida; order Fagales; family Fagaceae; genus Quercus; species Quercus robur. The sequence goes on along the minus strand of NC_065534.1, from coordinate 13,549,491 downwards.
CAAGGTCCGCAATAATATGGACGAACCGCCCTTAAAAAGTCCAGTTTGGACGGTTTAGCTCGAAAATATCAGAATACAAGGTGCAAATCTAAAAATCCAAAAAATTAAAATACTTAGCAGGATGGCTATCACAAGTAGAACAAAATGAACAGATGCATTCAACAGAAACAACAAAACTGAATAATGTTAAGCCCTTAAAAGGAAATGTTTACATATTATCCATAACGGATGAAAATTGTTCTCCAAATATATAAAAAAGAATAATTATCTAACTACGGCAATTGTTGGACTTGAGTGTCAACCATTTTCCCTACAACGTTGTCCAGATGAGGGGCTTTATTGGCGACGGACTGATGGGTTGCCCCCACAACGGGCTGTACTTATGCATTTCGGGCTTGTGCTGACTCCTCGTCGCCAAGAACTTCGTCATCAGCAAAGAGGTTGTCAGTGTCCTCTGAGGTGACGGGCATGACGGAGGTTTGAGCTTGGTCCTTAACCTTGATGTTTGAAACGTCCAAGTTGGGGTAGGCCTTCTTAATTTGACGGATGGCGTCGTCGAAGCCTTGAAGGAAGGAGTCTCCTAGCTCTGAAATCAGGACGTTGGAGTCACGGTACTCACATATCGCAACCTCCTTAGCCTGACGGACCTCATCCTTCAGGTCTTGTATCTCTTTGTCCTTACCTTCAAGGGCCTTCTTCGCCTCCTTCGTACCCTACTCAAGACTTTTTCTCGCCTTTTCTGAAAGTTCAAGCTTTTTCTCCATCTTGGGTTTCCAATTTCGCAGTTGGTTCAACTTGTCCTCCGTCTGCTCTGCCTTCACCCGTACATGTTCCAGGGTCGTCTCGTGGCTGAGACATCGTCCCATCAGCCCTTTCATCATAACCATTACCTGAAATAAAAAAGAGGGAGTTAGACTGAAAGCAAAGGTAATGGACGGTGGTAAAGGAGATGGGCAGGGTTACTTGAGTAATTGCAAAAAGGCTCGTCTCCCCCATGGCCTCCGTAGAGTGATTCCCCAAGTCCTCGTAGTCCTCTGACGAGATAATAGAAGAAATCTGCTCTAAGGCATGTTTAGAATCCTCCTGAAGAAGGATGGGCGGCTTTTCTTGGTCTGTCGACAGACCCTTCATGAAGCCTTTGCCGACCTCGTGTTTCACTGGGGTGGCCGTCTTTACAACCTCATCCATAAGCCCTACGACGAGCTCCAAGGATACTTTGGCCTTTTTGGCAGGACAGTCCCCCTTAGGCAGTTGTTTCCTCTTTATGGACGGGATACTTGGGCCCGTCCCAATGGGAGCTACATCACCTGTTTCTTCCTTCTTTGCGGCCTTTGACCTAATCAACGCTCTCCTCTTGGCATCGTCCATTTCTGAAAAGGAGGACGGGCAATGTTAGCTACCAAAATAAAAATAAAGACCGTTTAAATAAGAGTAAAGATGACGGACTTACGTCTTCGAATCTTTTCCTCATACTTGACGGCTGCTGGCATTGGCTTTGGTCCGTTGTAATACCAGTGGATGGTATTAAGTGTAACCAATTTCGCCCAAGTCCTTTCTTCTGGCTAGGTCTTAGAAAAAAAATTTCGAGGAAGGCAAACTCCTTAATATCAATATGGGGGTGTCATCTAACTACAAAATAAGAAGAACGGTTAAAATTGTCAAAAAGGTTATGAAATGAAAGGTTAAAAAATTCTTAATACACTAGGATGGGTGCATACTGGATGGGTGTAATATGCCCCAAGTTGTGTCGACGGGCATATGCTCTGTGTCCCCTGGGCGACACATCCAACTGTCACCTTTTAGGAAGAAGTAACGGCTCTTTCAATCCCTATTTGATTCCAGTGTGTCGTAAATAACCTTCAACAACGGACTCCTGGGTGCAAAACTATACATCCCCCTGGACCTATCAATCTCATCCGGACGGCAGCAGTGAAGGAACTCCCTCACTGTCAGCCTTTTGGCACCGTCGGTCATGGCACCGTATAGGACCTCCATTGCTATAAAAACCCTCTAGGCATTGGGGGAAACTTGGTTGACTGATAGTCCCAGGTATTTGAGGAGCTCACGGTGAAGGGAACTTAGAGGAAACCTAAGTCCCGCCTTTAGCATCTGCTCATATACTCCGACACCCTCGACTCCGTCGTAATAGCATTTCTCGGACTTATAAGGCAGATGGATGGGGATGCTATCTGGAATTTGGTAGTTATCTCTAAATGTTTTGAAGTGGTTTTCCTTAATGGTGGACACGAAGTTATTCACCGTCCATTCTGGTAGCATGACGAACTCCCTAAGTCCATCAGCACCTATGACAGATCTTACTATCTGTTCCTCACCGTCATCGGAAGCCTCTTCTTGTTCAACCACCTCCACGTCCTCATTTGTTGAGGACAAGGAGGAGGCAGACGGACTCCTATCTTCGCCTGGATTCTCTTGGTCTTTATGACTAGACGGATATACTTCCTCGTAATCCACCCCGTCACGGACAACTGATTGATTATTCGACGCACTAGACATTTCCTACACGTAACGACAAAACCTAAGACTCTGACGGATTTAGATATTATGATGGGTATGTAAAGTTTAGAAGAATGAATTAAAACGAAAAGGGGGCAAAAGTATATCTGTAGGATTTATGGGAAGAAAGCACTTACCGATCTTGTGAATGAACGGAGGAAGTACGGCGATGACGGACGTAGCAACTAGACGAGGTGGTCTCTGACAAGTATGACGGGTGTGCTCTGACAAGTGAGTTTTAGCTGAAAATGGAGAAATAAGAAAGGAAGACTCTGTTATTTATAGGGGAGGTGCATGGCAGACAAAGCGACACTTTGATCCGAGATAAAGTCCAATCAAAGGGCGACGCGTGGCATGCTTCATAATGGCTTTCAGATAGCTTGTCAGATGTTGGTGTAGTTGATGATGTCCGCGTTCACACTGTCATCTCCTTTGGCATGACTCTGTTAACCCTTTAGCATTGCTCCGTCAATTCTTTGGCTTTACTCAATCAACTCTTTGGTTTCACCCTATCATCCCTTTAAGTCGAACCGTCATCTCTTTAGCTTCACACCGTCATCTCTTTGGTTTCACCCCGTCATCCCTTTAAGACGAACCGTCATGCCCCGAGCTTGGGATTGTCACCCCATGAGTCCTTCCACTCATGTATGACGGACCTATAGGGTGAAGGGGGCAACCGAAGGGGATAAAATATGGCTTGACGGGCCTGATTTAATGGGCCTATCGAATCCGGTTTCATGGGCTGACGAGGAGCTAGCCCAACTTTCGCTAAGGCCCATTGTTGGTAGATACAGTAAAAACCCTGGATGAAGAGTACTTGCTGCCTACGCCTGAATCATCCTAGAATCCCAAAGAAAATAGGAATCCTAGCGTAAAAGAGATTCCAAAAAATACGCGTGCCAAAGGAAGATCTTCCCTACAAGGAAAGATCTTGCTCACCACGTTTGGAAATATTCAAGTAGAGTCCTATAAGGAAAAGACTTCAACACCAAGGAAGAGAGACCAACCTTCTACTACTATAAAAGCCCCAATACCCTCATAAATCAAGGTACGCATAATTTACCCTCTCTAGCACTCTAGAGTTGTAAGAATAGTTCTAACTTGACCTTCGGAGGGTATTTGGTTGGCACCACACCGGTGCTCTCTGTGAGGTCTTCTCTTTTTTTATTATGCAAGTCTACTTTGAGCGTGCGAGTACTGTGTGACCTATTGGTGATTTTTTCGGCATCATCATATGGAATTTTTAAGGCCCACATTTGTAATTGTCCTATGAAAGATGACATTTATACTAGCGTTAGGGTTTTGAAATTGATAATACATGGATGGGTAATTTAAGGAATCATGTCCTCCAATGTCAGGGACACTTGCACAATTGGTGTTATCTTCAGTGAACAAGTGTAGAGTTGTCCCATTGTAGCCCTCTTCAAATAGGAAGCAGATGTAGTCAAACTTTGACAAGTCATAGATCAAACCGGGGTGCAGTGCGCTAACAAGGTCAATCTAGCTAGCACCATAGCCTAACTCAGCAACAACAGCCTTGATTTTCAATTCAGATGTTGATCATTAATCAAGAAGCAAAATTATAAAACACTCATGAAGAATACTAATTTTTCATATTATAAAAGTTATTTTAGGGGAAATATGAGATAATATCTTGATCAATGTGTTTATATAGAAGGAAGACAAATGTTAAGATTATTACAAACTTTACTAACAGAGGTTTACAAACTAAAGTGACAATATGAATTTCATTGGTGCAACTTTAATAACTAATAAATAAATATTTAAATTACTATTTTGTGAATAATGACACTTCGGTTTAATGTAAGGGTTATTTAATAAAAATTATGGTATCTCTAACATTACTCATAAAATAGATATCAAACACTTCTTATTAGAAAGTACTCCTCTCCATTAATCACGGAGAAATTCTATTTCATAGTTAAGATTTTATTTTTGAATCAAATAATTAATATGACTAATATTTGTTCTAAACCAATTGACATATTAACCACATTGCTGGTAAACCATTAGCAATGTGATGGCCTTGGAGAATTTGAAATAAACACTAATGAACTCTTATTGACTCCATTCAAATGGTGGTTCTTGTAAAATGGAACTAATCTTTAACATATCATGAGTTAAAATGGGAGAATTTCAGGAGACTAACTAGTTGTCATTAGGGCTGATTTGATTGCAGAAGGAGACCAGTTGGGGTGGAATGTTTTGTCGTAGGCTGCTCTAGCCACATGAGGGCAAAACATTGAAGTTCCAAACATTAAAGTATACACATCAAACCGATCATCACCAAGAGTTCCAGTCATTGATGAAAGTTTAGTGTAAACAGCTAGTATATTTACCCCAAGTGCCACAACATTCGGCTGCAAATTAATCAAAATTTAAAACCTTCACACTAGTATAAAACTATATAACTATATATGGTATAAAACATTAAAAAAAATACACAAATTTATGCCTAGAATGATTGGCAATCATTGCAAAAGGTTACCTTAAGTAATGTGCAAGAGAGCATGGTCGGACCTCAAGATGAAAAGGAAGCCAGAAAGGGTGCCATAGCATTGGGTGCTGTTTTGGACTTGTATATGACAGCCTAGGGAATTTGAAAATTTTACCAATGAAAAAAAAAAAAACATAAAGAATGTTAATATATCAAGTAATATTTTAATTAATAGAAAACTTACCTGTTATAATGAACCCCAAATAAGGTATATATAGAAATATACTTTAAATTGGTCACAACAAAAAGAAAAAGTAAAAATCTAATCAATAACAACTCTCCTAGGCCATTATGGGGGGGGGGGGGGGGGGGGGCATTTTGTATAACAAATTTGATTCCTCTTACTTACTTGGTTGAGTTGACATATGCAAGAATTTTGTCACCAAAAATAGAATCAACATAGGTAGCAGGGATAGCAGATATAAAGCTCGTATCTCTCTTCTTTCGGAGAGATACAATCGCCCCGATCCCACCCAAACTCTTAATGTAACTAAGTCTTGCTCCTCCTTGGCATAACACAATCTTCCCATTGACCTTTTTCCAGTCAAGACTCCTTCATAATAAAACCTGCCCAATTCTTTAGTTGATTAGTGCTACTAATATATATATATATATATATATATATTAACTGTGCTACTAATCTTAATAGTTTGAATATATAAATCATGAAATAGAAAATATTGAAGTAGAAAATGCACTCAAATTACCAAGGAGTTGAACACTTTGTCGACACCATGTTGTATGGTTTTGGAAGAGATTCTATTTCAATTGATGATGTTAAAGATGCATTAAACTCTAAGAAGTTGAACAAGAAGATTTATGAAAATTGGGGAAAAAATCAGGCTGATAATCTTGTTGCCAGAAGTAGATCCAATGAAAATTCTAGCAGTAATAGAGAAAAATCTAGATCAAATTCTAGATATGGATAGTATCACTATTGTAAAAAGGAAGGATATTGGACAAGTGAATGCATACTACTCAAAGAGAAAAAGGAGAAAGAGTGTACTTCTAATACTAGTAATGTAGCTAGTTTTGCAGAGGTCAATTCTAAGGTTGATGATGATATAGTTCTATCAGTTTTCTACTGGTTGCTTTGGCATCGCTTGGGTTCTTGATTTGGCTTGCTCTTATCATATGACTCCCAAAAGAGATTGGTTTACTACCTATAGGTCAATTAGTTATGGTGAAGTTCTAGTAGGAAATAACTTGACCTATAAGGTTGTAGGGATAAGACTCATGAGAATTAAGATGTATGGAGGTGTTGTTAGAACTTTGTTTGATGTTTGTCATGTCCAGATTTGAGGAAAAATATAATTTCTCTGGGTATATTCGATTCTCAAGGGTACAATATACACCTGTGAAGGAGGAGTTTTGATAATTAGTAAGGGTGCTCTAGTTTTCATCAATGGGAAAATTGGTGAATGGCCTTTATATGCTATAGGGAAACATATCTATTGGTGTTGCAACTATATCTTCATCTATAGATCTAGAGTCAAATAACACTCACTCCCTTTATATGTAATTAGGCCACATAAGTAAGGCTAGCATGTCAATATTAAGAAAGCAAGGTTTGTTGAATGGTCAAACAATTGGGAAGCTGGACTTTTGTGAACATTGCATCTTTGGCAAGCAATGTAGGGTTAAGTTTAGTACAGAATTTTGGGTGTATTTTCTGAAATCTAAAAGTAATGTTTTTGTAACCATCAAACAATATAAGACTCCTATTGAGAAGTAGACTAGTAAAAAGATTAAGTGTCTCAGGATAGATAATTGTTTAGAATATTACTCTGGTGAATTTGATGAGTTTTGCAAGAATGAAGGTATAGGAAGACACTGTACATACAAAATTCTACCATCTTCATTTATCAATAGAGCTAGAACTTATTTCATGAGCCACCACAATAGAATGGGGTTGTAGAACATATGAACAAAACTCCTTTGGAAAGGGCTTGTTGTATGCTTTCAAATTTTGGTTTCTCTAAGGACTTTGGGCTGAAGCAATAAATATGGTGTCCTATTTGGTAAATAGGTCTTTATCAACTGTTATTGAATGTAAGACTCATTTTTTCATATATTTTGATAGTATTTGGTTATCCTACTTATACTCATGTGAATGATGGTAAACTTGAACCAAGGGCAAATAAGTGCATATTCCTAGGCTATGCATTGGGGATAAAATGTTATAGGTTGTGGTGTATAGATCTAGGATCCCAAGTGTTAATTATCAGGGGAGATGTGAAATTTGATAAGTCTGCTATATATTGTTGACTAGTCAAAAGAGAGTATTGGGATAGTCAAAGACCACATTGTCAGTGAGTAAGTGGAGTTTGAGGTTAAAACTTTGTGGATTGTTGCTTTGGGTGAGGAGATTAAGTCTCTTCAATATTTGAAAGGTACTACAGATGATGGCTTGGTATAAAAAGGCTTCTATAGATAGTAATAGCAATGTTAGATTTGTGGAATTTGATTTTGTCGGTGATCAAAGGAGATCTTGGATAGGTTATGTCTTCACATTATCTGGTTGTGCCATCAATTGAGAGGCTACATTACAGTCAATGACTGTTTTGTCAACTGCATAGATAGGGTATATGACAGTATCAAAGGCAGTGAAGATAGCTTTCTGGTTAAAAGGTTTGGTTGGTGATCTTGGTTTACAGTAGCATGATATAGTTGTATTTTTTGATAGTCAAAGAGCCATACATTTCACTAAAATCCAGATGTATCATGAGATAACCAAACACATTGATGTCATATATCACGCCATTAGTGAGATTGTATTTTAACGCACCATTGCAATTAGAAAGGTTGCTACATCAGATAATTTGATGGATATGATGATCAAGCTAGTTCCTTTGCATAAGTTCAAGTATTTCTTGGACTTGATTGGTGTTTACAGTTTGTGATAGCCCTTGGGGCCTTTGGTTTGGCAGTGGAGAAGTTTCATTTGTAGAGCTTAACTAAATTCAAGCCAAGGTGGAGATTGGCTATTGGCGGCTTGAATCAAATCCACATGGGATAATATCCCATTGACCTTGTCCTACATAAATTAGGACTTGTACTCTTCCACTTTGGTTTTGCTTCTTACATACCCTAGCCAATTTTACTTTGTGTAAATATATATGTTATACGGCAATTGATGAGAGGTAATTAGAGTGAGCCAAAACTTTGTTTACTAGAATAGGTTTTCTCTATTCTTTGTTAGAGTTTTAAGCTCTAACTTTGTTTTAGAGATTTCTAGGTTTCTCTAGTCACGTGCTTCTGGTGTGGGAGACCTCTTTGGGTGTGTTTGGGGCTTAGGTTTTGTGAGGGCTTTTGTTACCACCTTTGTAATCACCTTCTTTTATTAGTGAAACTTTCTTCTCGACGCTACTTGTGGACATAGGTCAAAAGCTAAACCACATAAATATTTTTGTTCTCTGTGTGATTGTTTCTTCTGTTTTCAATTTCTATTTTGTATAAACCCATTGTTATTTGGATACACACACTCAACAAATAAATATTTACACCTTCGCTATTCTTAAAAAATTGGTGTCAAAGCTTTCACTTTTACAACAAGATGTATTATTTAAATTTCATTTTCATCCTGAGTAATGTTAAAAACACAATATTTAATTTTTAGAATTGTTGATAAGATTTGTCATGATTGGAATAATATCAGTTTCATTTGGACCTACCAACATACTTTTTATTGTGCACCACAGTATTAACTATTGTGAAAAAGAAGGTTGTAAATTCAAATATTGTGTTACTAGGATAATATTTTGTGGTTGGTCACAATCAAGGATAGAGATTGAGATTGTTTACTTGTTGCAGCCGGTGACATTGCCTGCTATTTGGCATCTACCCTTCCATTTTGATGGTGGAGGTCCTACTCCTTTGTCGTTAAAACTTGGAGCATCAATATAAATTCCTAAAAAATAAGGGGAGGAAATAGAAAAGATTAAGAAAGTTATCAAAAATCCTCATTGATGACATGTAACAAGGAGGAAGTTAAAGTTCCCTGAGAAGTCTTAATTTATTACCTGTATCTAATATAGCAACAGTAATATTACTTTCAACTTGATGATTTCTCTTCACTAAGAGGGGCATTCTTAAGAAATCTCATGATCTTGTTGTGTGAAGTTTCCGCATTCTACTAGGAAACACCAACACCATGTTTTCATTCTTTGTAAAAGATGCATATATGTATACAAATTATATAAGACAACCACCCCAAGAGAAATAAAGAAAAAGAAAAGAAATGTTGTGTAACATGATGTTTTTAGTGTGCACCTCGTAGTCTTTCTTCATCTGGTAATAGGTTCGCTACAAATGCATTAAAACTCTTTGTGTAGCTATATATTCTAGACTGTTTGGCAATACGTTCACTGAAAAAAGGGCAATTTGATGGTTTAATTGTCTACCCACATGTTATAGTTTGTTGCATGCTAGCTGTGATGTCATATCATATATGGTTATACCCTAAAAACTAATTTATATGCATAGAAAAGCCCAATGCTATACATATTGATAAGTTCCAAATCATTGACCCATGTATGAATTATACTCTACCCAATTTGTTACATTTACATATGAAGTTGAACAGTTGGAATGTATAATTTACTTTTCATGAATGTGAAGACCAAATCAATATTGATTGCTAGAGAAAATTTTGGGATTGGTCAACAAATTAATATATTGATTGCTAGAGAAAATAATGGGATTGAGACAATAAATATTTAATATGCAATTCAAATTAAGATTACTTTTTTACTTTTGTAGGTATTTCTATTATAAATATGGATTCCATTGTAATTTACTATCATGAAAGGTTAAAGAGAAAATAGGCGAAAAGCACATTTTCGTCCCTATATTTTCACGCGATTCCCACTTTGGTCCCTAAGTTTTTTTTTTACCGCTTTTAGTCCTTTCCGTCAGTGCCGTTAGGGCACTGACCTACGTGGCAAACGGAATTATTAAAATAATAATAAAAAAATTTATTTTGTCATTAAAAAAGGCCAAGTCAGCATTTAAATTTTAAAAAATAATTTATTAATTTTAATTAAATAAAAAAATAAAAAACAGAAATAAAAATAAAAAATCACATCAATTGAGATTGAAGTGTGTCCTGAGCAAGAACAACAAGAACACAAACTCATATTTAAGAACACAATTTTTGTTGAAGAACATGTGTTCTTCACGGTCAATCATCCAACCTTGCCCAGAAAATTAAAGAATCAAATTTTTTTTTTCTCTTTTCTTACATTTCCTTAGCAACCAAACCCATAGAATCACTCAGATTTACAAAACACAACAACATGCCCACAGATTTACAAAACACAAAGACATTCAACAATTACTCAATCGATTCTTTCACATTCTCATTACAAACACAGACTTTCAAAGATTCAAATCACAAAACCTTCAACAAACACAAAGAACTTACACACCTTCAACCAAATTTACAAACCCAACAAAGCAAACCCAAATGAAAACCAAATAGCAAAAACCCATTCCAATCGTGTAGATCGAAGAGAGGGAGAGACCGAGATGTCATTGGGTTTGGCTTTGTGGTCGTGGTGGCTGTCTTGGTAGCGGTGCTCATGAGGGAGAGACCGAATCTCTTCATTTAGATCAAAGAGACAGAACCGATCTCAGCATCTCTCTAGTCTTGCATTGCGTCGCCACTAGCCATGGCCGTCACTGGTCTTGCATTGCGCCGCCGCCAGCAACTGATCTCAGCATCTCTCTCTAACCCGAATTAAACCATCTCAGCCTCTCACTATCTCTAACCCAGATCAAACCAAGATCCAAAAACCTTAGAGAGAAAAAGTTTCAGTCAACAGAGAGATACCAAAATTGATCTCAGCTTTGAGGGAATTAGTTTTGGTTAGAGCTAATTTGGCCGCAATTTGAGGTTTTGAATTTGTTTTTGTGTGTTCAGGTTAGACGGAGTGGTCTGTTTGGTTTTGAATTTCTTTTTGTGTGTTTAGGTTAGACGGAGTGGTTTGTGAGGTTTTGGGTTTGTGTTTTGTGTTTGTTTTCATATTTAATTCCTTGTTCAGGTTTAATTTGATGTTCTTATTTCTTGGGTTTGTGTTTTTTAGATTTTAATTTTGTGTTCTTAGATTTGAGTTTGTGTTCTTGTTGTTCTTGCTCAAGACATACTTCAATCTCAATTAATGTGATTTTTTTTATTTTTATTTTTGTTTTTTATTTTTTATTTAATTAAAATTAATAAATTATTTTTTAAAATTTAAATGCTGACTTGGTATTTTTTAATGACAAAATAAAATTTTTTATTATTATTTTAATAATTCTGTTTGCCACGTAGGTCAGTGCCCTAACGGCACTGACGGAAAGGACTAAAACAGAAGACGTTTTTCTAAATAGGGACTAAAAGTGGTAAAAAAAAAAAACTTAGGGACCAAAGTGGGAATCGCGTGCAAATGTAGTGACGAAAATGTGTTTTTTGCCGAGAAAATATAGTCTTTTGAGCTCTAGTCTTGTGGATGTTGGCCATTAAGCCGAATCACATAAACCCTAATGTTTTCTCTTTTCTATCTTCTCTTTTCTCAATATCTCATTTACAAATTTCTACATGAACTATTCCAGGTATAAATTACCTCCTAAAAAAAAAAAAACTATTCCTGGTAAGAAATAAAAGAAAAACAAGAATTTTTTCAATAAAATATGAGTAGATGTAAGCATGCAATGTTTAGATATTTTGTCATCCCACTTACTCTCTAACAACTGAAGAAAGCAAGTTGTGATGAAGATCAGTAGAAGAGGATTTTGACTGAGGTGCCTCTCCCATATACACAATGTATGCCTATGTGTTAATGAAAAATAAATATCTGATTAGCGAATGAACTCCATTATCTGAAGTGAATGGAAATTATAAAATTATTAAATGCATTCACCTTTCTAACTGTGTCACTAGAACCATGAGTATATGACCAATGAACCTGCATAGACAAAAGGAAGAGGCTGACCATACAAATTCGAACCATTTTTTATTCCTCCATTGTATGCAATACAGCTCTTGCTTTCTCTCTTGTTCCTATATTTATATTCAGAATTTTCTTTAAACATCCCAAGTTTTTCTGTTTTTCTGTTTTCTTAATATAGTGGACATTTTCATGCTAAAATATAATCTTTTGACTTTTTCTAATTTCCATTTAAGAATCTTGCATAGACTAATTAATCAAAGATATGGATGGAGAGATTAGATGTAGGTTACTAAATAAAAAAGAAACTCCATATCACAAGTTTTAATTGTGCCAAGCTTAAAAAACAGATAACATGTTTCTTTTTTTCTGTTTTCTTTCTTTCTTTCTTTCTTTCTTTTGCTTGATAGGAAAATTAGATGCCGTTCTTTCTTTCTTTCTTTCTTTCTCTTGCCAGCAGAGGTGTTTAGTTATAATTAGTTATATACAGTTTCTTTATTAGCTTGTCAACCTATGTATTAAATTATTTATACAATGTATAATTTTGGAAAATTAAAGTGTACAAAGTAAGAGTTTGTTATTTATATAAACCAGTGTGTAACACTATGTATATGCATGGGTACAATTAAAAATAATCACAATTATACGGTTCAAATTATATATTTTTTTGAGAAGATGTTCAAATTATACATGGTATTAGCTTACATTTTTTTAAACCATACATTTCTAAAATATATAATGGTTTCTCAATATATATATGATTTAGAATTTAATTGGTTTTAGACTCTTTGGTTTTTGTAACCAATAATTCACTTGTTACAGAATTTAAAAACTCAAATGGACACGTGGCAGAAAATTGGACTCCAATTAAAATCAAATTTAGAACCAAATTGGATTTGGATTCTTCAATTTTTACACTTAATAATTCACTTGGTACAAAATTAAAAATTAAATGCGACACGTTATGCAAAATTAATAATCCAATTAAAATATAATTGGATTTTCTTCGAGTTTTGTCTATTAATATATACTCGAAAAAGAGTGTGTGCATGTTATATTAAAGGGCAAACTTCAAAATCTATCAAGCAAATTTGTTATGTATGTTCTTCTAAGACAATTAATTCTGTACGTGATTTGAATATGATATTTATGGTGTGTCTCCACATAAATTTAGGTACATGGAGCAAAATTGGAGTTCAATTTCAAATTTTAATTGAACACTTGGAAAGATAATTATGTTGTGGACCTCACATAAATTTAGATGCATTTTGCAAAATTGAACTCTAATTTAGAATTCTAATTGAATTTTTTCTGAGTTTTACCTATTAATACATATATATATATATATATATAGCTAGTCCCAGACCCATGCAATGTGTGGGAATATTATTAATGATTATTTTATGGTTAAACTCAATTATTTGAAGGTAACAAATTTATGAATAAGTTAGTAAACTACCATTAATAATAATAAAAGCCTAAAGATATATAACATAATTTATCAAATTATTAAAACAAAATTTTGTCAAGAAATCATTTAAATCATCCATCAAGTTGATGACATACCCTAAAAACGTCATAATTAAATATAGTGTAAAGTAACTATGGCTTTTATGAAAACAATGAATTCAAATTGACATATTGAAAATAAGTAAATAAAAAAGAAGTAGAAAAATAAAAATAAGATAAAATTTTGACATCCACCCTCTCTTCATTGGCGCCAAGAATTCATTAATTTGGGACGACTCCAATGACCACCTTTCCCTAGGTTTCAATGGTGAACTCATAACTTGATGGTGAAGGCACTAAGTGGGAGTCCACGTCATAACCAAGTTTTGCAATCACAAGGCTTCACAACACTAACTTGATAGAAGTTGAGGATGAAGGAAATTTCAAGATCAAAGTAGCAATCATGCCTATAACCAAGAAAGATTAATCTGTTCATAATTATGAGATTACATAAGGGGATAACTTTGCTCATCTGGACTTAAGCTTCAAGTTTTATGTACTGAGCGGCCAAGTAAAAGGTGTTTTGTGCCAAACTTATGCGAGCAACTATGTGAGTAAGGTAAAGATGGGGGTTGTCAGAAATAAGTTATTAAATCTCTTGCTCTATTGGGATGAATGTCCGAGCAGCAGTTTGCTCATTGGAGCACTCTTTTGTCATAAAAGTTTTAGATAAGGTCATAAATCATAATCATCATCAATGACATATTTTTGGCCATTTTTAATTAATGTATTTGTGCAATTAATTTATATAACACAACAAAATGGTAAGCTGCAAATAAAAATATGTTTATTTCTTTTGCATTGAAATAAAACCCATTAAATAACAAATAATAGATGAATTGGGGGGGGGGGGGGGGGGGGGGTGTGGTGGCGCCTATGCAGAAGATCTGATAAACTTAGGCCTTTCTTCTAAAACAAAAGAAATTAGACATTAAGCCTAAGAAATTTCACCAACATCTATCATGGCTGAGTCAAAGTAATGAATATGGGACTCTTAACTCTATGTGTACCGTCACTCCATTCCAATGATGCTGATAAGCTTGTCGTTTGGTTAATTGAAAGCAATTGTGGTGGTCCCTGTATCGCAACCAGGAAAGATTTTTTCTGGTTCAATTGACTAAAAGTCAACTTATTCGGAATAACAGTGACCTTTAGATTCTTCGGCGCCCTGACAGTTGCCTTGTATATAGATTTTCTAGAGCCCACATTTGTTACTGTCCTATGAAAGATGGCTGATATACTAGATTTAGCGTTGGTAAACTGAAAATACATGGATGGGTAATTTAAGACATCATGTCCTCCAATGTTTGGGAGACTTGAGCAATTGGTGATCTCTCCAGTGAACAAGCGTAGCAGTGTCCCAGTGTAGCCCTCATTACATAGGAAGCGGGTATAGTCAGACGTTGAAATGTCATATATCAAACCGGGGTCCAGTGCTCTAATGGGGTCAATTTGGCCAGCCCCATATGCTAACTCAGCTTGGTCATCCTTGATTTTCAATTCAGATGCTGATCATCAATCAAGAAGCAAAATTATAAAACACTCAAAAAGCCTAATTTTTTATATAAAACTTATTTTTGGGAAATATGAGATTATATCTTGATTAATTTGTTTATATAGAAGGAATACCAATGTTAAGATTATTACAAATTTTACTACCAAAGATTTACAAACTAAAGTGACAATATGAATTTCATTGGTGCATCTTCAATAACTAGTATATATATATATATATATATATTGTGAATAATGACACATAGGTTTGTAATGATTTTGCAATAGAATTTCTAGTATCCCTAACTTTACTCATAAAATGAATATCATACATTTCTTATTAGAAAATAATCATCTCCATTAATCATGGGGAAAATCTGTTTCATAGTGAAGATTTTATATTTGAATCAAACAGTTTACATAACATATGGAAACATATTAAGATGGGTAATATTTCTACTAAACTAATTGGCATATTATCCATATTGTTGGTAAACAATGAGAACTGTGATGGCATTGGAGAATTTGAAATAAACATTAAAAACCTCTTATTGACACCATTTTAATGGTGGTTCTTGTAAAATGACACTCATCTTTAACACATCATGAGAATTTCAGGGGACTAACCAGTTGTCATTAGGGCCGATTTAATTGCAGAAGGAGACCAATTAGGGTGGAATGTTTTGATGTAGGCAGCAGCACCAGCCACATGAGGGCAAGCCATTGAAGTTCCAGATAGTATATTATACACACCAAACCGGTCGTCCAAAGGAGACCCAGTCGTTGATGAAAGTTTAGAGTAAGCAGCTAGTATATCTAGCCCAGGTGCCACAATATCTGGCTGCAAATCAAATATAATTTAAAACCATTATACTTGTATATATGCTAAAAATAAGTGCACAAATTTATGCCTAGAATGTTTATCATTTCAAAAGGTTACCTTAAGTATTGTGTGAGATATCTTGGATGGACCTCGGGATGAAAAGGAAGCCACAAAGGGTGCAGCAGTGTTGCGTATTGATTTGGACCAGTGTATGACAGCCTGAGGGTTTCTGAAAATTTTATCAATGAAAAAAAAAATCCATTAAGAATGTTAATATATCAAGTTATTTTTTTTTATTAATTGAATAATTACAAGTTATAATGAACCCTAAATAAGGTATATATAGGATTAAAAACTAGGCTGCAGGCTAGCTCTATATTAGTATGAACTTAGAATATACTTTGGTCACAATAAAAAGAAAAATAAAAAATTTAAATTAATAACAACCCCTCCTAGGAATTATTGGGGAGGGGGGGCATTTTATATAATAAATTTGTTTCTTCTTACTTACTTGGTTGAGTTGACATATGCAAGAATTTTGTAAGCAAAACTAGAATCAACAAAGGCACCAGGGATGAGAGACGTAAAGGTGGTATCTATCTTCTCTACGAGAGATATGAGATCCCCAGCCCCTCCTATGCTCTTAATGTAAGTTTGACTTGCTGATTCATTGCATAGCACGATCTTTCCTTTGACTTTATTCGCGTCCAGACTTCCTTCACTACAATACCTGCACAATTCTTTAATTGATCAGTGCTACTAATATTAACAGTTTGACCCTAAATATATATTAGGTTGGTGATCTTCAATTACAGTATAAATCATGAAATAGAAAATGCTCTCTAATTAATTACTAGGGAGTTGAAGTTGGAGATAAAGAACTATTGGCTGCTAATCCCGCAGTGGTTAGAGGGTACGTCTTCTTTTTTGGTGAAAACGTGTTGATGGAAATTCCTTGTTATTCAATGCCCCAGTAAATGTAATGTGATTATGATCCAGAGAAATGGAAAAGGATCATGCTCCCAGATAAAAGCACTCCATTGCTAAATATTATTACACTTGAAATGAGATGAGTTGTTTTATTTACAATCATCCCATTTAAAATCTTTTAAATAATGTGACATTCTATACATAGTTAGATTTTTTTTTTTTTAAAAAAAAAAAAATCTTAACTATAAAATGAATTCCACCTATTTCAAGTAAAAAAGAAAATTATAATGTTCCTGGATGGAAGCACTCCTTTACTAAGCAAGACCATCATAATTAATGCCACAAGTTGCTTCAGGATCATCTCCATTTGAAATATTTTCATATTTTTGGTTGGATTAAATATTACCATAAATCTAGTGCTATATCTTTTTTATTTTTTTTTATTTTTTTGGTAGCAAAACTTTGTATGCCATCCCAAAAAGAAAGAAGCGACTTACATCAGTTTGTAGGTTATTTCCAAGTTTAACTGGAGTCCTGAACAACCTATCAATGGAAGCACCAACAATCATTATCCAAGGACCTACGTTCTGCACAGTATATAGAGATGGGCCACCATTCCCCGCCGAACATGCTGTGAAAATCCCCCTCTTCATTGCATGAAAGCCACCAATTGAAATGGGATCCTCAAAAAAGCTACTTGCGGACGCTCCGATAGATATTGATAGCACGTCAATTCCGTCATCAATGGCATCGTCCAATCCAGCCAAAAGGTCTATGTCACTGCAACCTCCGTTTGAACACACCTTGTACATTGCAATACGTGCTGATGGAACCCCACCTCGAGCTATGCCTTCGGCTAAACTGTAAAAGCTCGTGCCTGCTATCAAGGCCCCTGCTGCAGTGGATGCAGTGTGACTGCCGTGGCCATCATCATCTATTGGGGATGGATTTGGATCTAATTTGGCCCTGATGGAGTCGTTGTTGTAGAATGTTGCACCTATTACCTTGCTGCATAAAAGGGTGAATAACTTGGAAATTAAATGAAAGATCCATTCGTGAACAGCTTGAATCATGTGCTTTATAACCACCATATATGTGCCACATGGAATAATATCCCATTGCACTTGTCCTACTTAAATTATGACTTGTGGTTGCCGACTTAGGTTTTGCTTTTTACCCTAACTAACTTGTACTTGTATAAATAGCAATGGATGGAAATAGTATTTTGAATCAAATAATACCATATCATCCATATCAAAATTCAATAAACGAGAGACATGTATGTAAAAATAACTACTCATTAACACACGCCTTTCATTTTTAGCATGGTAATTATTTTTTGCAAATGTATCTCACTTATTAGATTTTGATACAACCGATATGGTATCATTTGATACCAAATACCCTCTACAATTGATGGGTGGTAATCAGAGTGAGCACCAACTTTTGTTATTAGAAAAGGTTTCCTCTATTCTTTGGTAGAGTTCTAAGTTGTGACTTTGTTTGTGCTTTTGGTGTCTGTGAGTTCTTTGGGTGTATTTGAGCCTTAGGTTTTGTGAGAGTGCTTTTGGTACCACCTTTGTACTCTCTTTTGTTAGTGAAACTTTCTCCTTAACACCGCTTGTGGACGTAGGCCAAAAGTCGAACCATGTAAGTCTAAGTGTTACTTGTGTGATTGTTTCGTCTTTTTTTATTTCTATTTTTCATAACCCCATTGCTATTTGGATACAAACAACAAATAGATCTTTATACTTTCTCTATTCTCAACAAATTGGTGTCAAAGCTTCTGCTTTTACAATATATAAGATGTATTATTTAAATTTCATTTTTATCCTAAGTAATGTTTAAAACACAATATTTTATTTTTAGAATTATTGATAAGATCTGCTATGATTGGAATAAAATCACTTTCATTTGGATCTACCAACATACTATTTATTATGCATCTAGGCATACTATTTTGTGGTTGGTCACAATTGAGGAGAGAGATTGAGATTGTTTACTTGTTACAGCCGGTGAAGTTGCCTACTACTTGGCATCTACCCTTCCATTTTGATGGAGGAGGTCCTAGTCCTTTGTCGTCAAAACTTGGAGCATCAATATAAATTCCTAAAAAACAAGGGGAGGAAAAATAAAAAATTAAATAAGTTATCAAAATTCCACCATGATGACATGCAACAAGGAGGAAGTTAAAGCTCTATGAGAAATTTTAATTTATTACCTGTATCTAATAAACCAACAATGATATTACTTTCAATTTGATGATTTCTCTTTACTGAGGGAGGCATTCCTAAGAAATCCCATGATCTTGTTGTATGAAGTTTACGAATTCTACTAGGAAACACCAACACCACATTTTTGTTCTCTGTAAAAGATGCATATATGTATATAAATTATATAAGACAACCACCCCAAGAGAAATAAAGAAAAAGAAAAAGAAAGAAAGAAAGAAATGTTGTGTAACATGATGTTTTTAGTGTGTACCTTGTAGTCTTTCAGCTTCATCTGGCAATAGGTTTGCTACAAATGCGTTAAAACTCTTTGTGTAGCTATATATCATGGACTTTTGGGCAATACGGCCACTGAAAAACAACAATACTTGATGGTTTAATTGTCTACCCAAATAACTCAATTTGTAGCATGCTGTGATGTTATATCATATATGGATTATACCCTAAAAGCTAATTTTATATACATAGAAAATGATGTAGAATAGATAGTACAGGCATTCCTAGAGTAGCATGGGCACTGGAAGTCATGGTGCAAGATCCAAGGGGTGCTTGTAGAGGCAATCGGGGCGACGATGTCGGAATTACATAAAATTTGACAAGTTGAAAGGAAACAACATTTTGATAAAGACTCGAGCCTTAATCCTCAAAGGTCACCCAAATTTAGGCAAATTCCTTTGTTAAGGCCCCGAAAACTGTGTTTTTCATATTTTTAGTAATATTTGTTTTTCTTTAATAACTTTTAGTTTAAAAATCAAAATAATGTCTTTTCTATTTTGGGACATCTCTTAGAAATTAACAATATTTACAATTTCCATAATTATCTCAATTTTGCTATTTTTGGAAAACATTTACTATTTTGCCACCTAATTATGTGATTAACGCAAATTAGGCTTTTGAACATATTGCTAGCCATCCTAGGTTTTCTTTTTACTATTTAAACATATTGTAGCCTCCAAGACAATTTAGTTTTCAGATTTATAAAAATACAGAATTTGTCTATTGTTTTTCTTTGGTGGATTCCAGATACCTATCACCTTGTGGATTTAAGAAATCCCTTGTGGATTTGAGGTTTTCATTCAGAAGATAACGTGTTTAGTTTCTTTTTCCATTCAGAAAGCAAAATGTTTTTTTTCTTGTAGCTTCCGCAACATCAAAAAAGCCCAATGCTATACATATTGATAAGTTCCTAACCATAATGGAACCGTCCCCTACCACCAAATCATTGACCCATGTATGAATTATAATTCACCCAATTACTTTCCATGAAAGAGAGAACAAATCAAGACATTTATTTCTAGAGAAAATCTTGAGATTAGTCAACAAATTAAGGGACTGATTACTAGAAAAAATCATGGGATTGAGACAATTAATATTTAATATACAATTCAAATTCAGATTATTTTTACTTTTGCATGTAATTCTATTATAAATTTGGATTCCATTGTAATTTACTTTCATGAGAGGTGTATGAGAAAATCATGTAAACTCGAATGTTTTCTCTCTTATCCCTTTTCTTTTTTCTGTATCTCATTTACAAACTTATACATGAATTATTCCAGGTATAAATTACCACAAAAAAAAAAAAAAAAAAAAACTATTCTGTGTAAGAAACAAAAGGAAAACTAGTATTGTTTAAATTAAAATATAAGTAGATATAAGCATGCAATGTTTAGATATTTTGTCATCCCACATACCGTCCAACAACTGAAGAAAGCATGTTGTGATGAAGATTAGTAGCAGAGGTTTTTGACTGTAGTGCCTCTCCCATGTACACAATGTACGCCAATGTGTTAATGAAAAATAAATTTTTGATTAGTGAATGAACTCGATTATATGAAGTGAATGGATCAAGTAATATACAAATTATAAAATGCCTTCACCTTTCTAACTACGTCACTAGAACCATGAGTGAATGACCAATGAAGCTGCGTAGCCAAAAGGAAAAGGGTGATCATACAAATTCGAACCATCTTTAGTTCTTCCATCACATTCAACACTGCTCTTGCTTTCTTTGTTGTTCCTATATATATAGTCATATTTTTCTTTAAATATCCCTAGTTGTTCTTTCTCTTTTTTTGTGTTTTCTTAATATGGAGAACATTTTTATGCTAAAATATAATCTTGGAATTTTTCCAATTTAGAGTTAAGATTCTTGCATAGACTAATTAATTAAAGATACTACATCTATTTAGGTGTAACTTCATTATATTTAGTTACAAATGGTTTCTTTATTAGCTTGTCCACCTGTTAAAACCGAGAATAAGCACCCAAAATTTTTATGTATTGAATTATTTAAACAATGTACAAACTAAGAATATGTTATTTATATAACTAAACAGTGTTAAAACTAGCCAACTCCTAAACTAGCCCATGGACACTGAAATAGAATTTTAACGACTTTATTTACACCGAGTATGTGTTTGGATAGGACTTATTGTGCGTCTATGTATTTTATTTCATGTTTCCTTTATTTATTTATTTTTTTTTCAGTGCATGAACAGTAAAATCACATGGATTTATTGTGCAGGAGATAATTATCACTATTCACGTATTGTAGCAGTACTATTTACGCACTGTAGCAGTACTGTTCATGCATTTAATTAAAAACATTAAAAATGGATCCCACGGTACTATTCACACATTTAAAAATTATTTTACTATAGTGTTTTCAATTTTCAGTTTCAGTAAAAATAAGTTATATCCAAACGGACCCCGAATATAATAGACGGAAGTTTCCTAAAATAAAAATCTAATAGACGTGTACACAGACAGTTGTATCACACTCTAGCAATTTATGGGTTTACTTGTAAGTTACAACAAAAATGGTGTTTTGACTTTGAGAAGTCCAAATAATAATAATAAGTAATACATCGTACTGATTGTTTTGGGGATCTGTGAATTAAGTACTAATGGTTAAAAACACATGAATTGGCATGCATGCATATAATTGGTGCGATTTTTATCATTTCAACTAGATCCTATAATTGGCCTACGCTAAAAAATTGTTGCATACTAAATTTATCACTGTGTCTTGAAAATATATATAAGGGTCCAGTTAATGTGTGCCCTAAGGGCACACATTAAACCATCCATTTTTGGAAACATTTTCTCGGAAATTGAAAAAAATGTCAAAACTTTTTAAATTCCCAAGAAAATATTTCCAAAAATGATCAATTATTGTGTACCCTTAGGGCACACATTAGCAAAATCCTATATATAATATGAGTTAATTTTGATAACATTGATGCATCCAAATTTGATCAAATTGCAACCCACATGGCCACATGGTGCCGTGTGCCAAGATCCACGATTTGTTGGTGGAGATGGAACTTCCATAGCAAAAGAGGCCAAGACTTCTGTATTATTTTTTATTCTAACCTCCATATCAGTGCACACTCCTTAATTTGGAAAAAGAAATTAAAACATGAATCAGGATTTCACTTGGGTCTAGTTTCTAGGAATTCTCTTTGACACCCACACTCCCTTCATTGGGGCCAAGAATAAATTAATTTGCACTACAAGAAAAATGCCTATTAGCGATCAAAAATTTTTGATGGATCCAAAAAACCCTCACAAAATTTTTTTATTTGTGATGGCAAAATAAAGCCCTCGTAAATACTTGGTAAAATGTGAAATATTTGTGACCAACAAAAAAAACTGTCGCAATTATGTGTTATGGCTGTCACAAATACTAATATTTTGGAGGGAAATTTTCCCTCCATATTATTTGCGATGGTCAATTAAAAATCTCTCCCAAAAAGTGTATTATTTGTAACAGTTAAAAAAAAAAACCGTCACTAATAGTAAATTATTTGCGAGGGCTAAGATCGATCTTCACAAATAATTATTAAAATGTCAAAAATTTTGGTGGGAAATGTTCCCACCAAATTATTTCCGAGGGACAATAAAAATCCCTTACAAAAAGTTTGTTTTTTGTGTGGGTTAAAAATATGTCCTTACTAATACTAATTTATTTGCAAGGGCCAAGATCGACCTTTGCAAAAAATCATTAAAATATTAATTTTTTTGGGATAAAAGTTATTCTAAAATTCAAAGAAAAATAAAAAGAAGCTCATAAACATATAGCACTTTGTATTCTTTAGATGAACCTTTTGTTTACAGTCTAAAAAAAAAAAAAAAAAAAAACATTTTATATACATCCTATATAAGAAAGGTCTATCCTTATTTTCTAAACAATTGTACCCATAAAAAAATGATAGCACTTTCAACTTCAAAATGGTAGCCTAAAATTCAAGAATTTCAGCCTTTTGTACTCTCTCTCTCTCTCTCTCTCTCTCTCTCAAAAGTGAATAAAAATTTCTTTCCAATAAAATAATGCATAAAAAATGAGTTCATAGATCAAATGGTAAATTACATCCGATTGGCGTGAAAATTGACATATATGTTAAGAATATATAGAACATTCAATCCAATGGTTGGATTTTCAAAGTACGAATTCAACAAAAAGTTATTGGGTGATGTAACATTTTTTAGAATTACAACACGTGTAACTTGAACCCAACACTATATTTCTTAATCCAATGTGAATTTTGACAAATCTACCATTAGATTACATTATCTTCATATATTTTTCATACTTATAAAATTTCAATGTGGTCAAATATTAATTACCATGTCATCAATCAATTGTTTAAATTCAAGTTTTTGTAGTTTAAAATAATGCATAAAAGATGAGTTTATAGATAAAATTGTAAATTACATCCGATTGGCATGAAAATTGGCATGCATGTTAAGACCATATAGAACATGTAATCCGACGATTGGATTTTCAAAATATGAATTCAATAATAAGTTATTGGGTGGTGTAACATTTTTTTTAAAATTACATCAAATGTAACTCGTATCCAACCCTATATTTCTTAATTTGATGTGAATTTTGACAAATCTGTTGTTAGATTACATTATCAACATATATTGTTCATGCTTACAAAATTTCAAGGTGATCAAAGATTAATAGCCATGTAATTAATCAATTGTCTAGATTCAAATTTTTGTAGTTTAAAATAATACATAAAATATGCGTTTATAGATCAAATGGTAAATTAGATCCGATTGGCATGAAATTTGGTGCATGTTAAAACCATATAGAACATGTAATCCAACGGTTGGATTTTCAAAATATGAATTTAGTAGTAAGTGATTCTGTCGTGTAACATTTTTTAGAGTTACGTCAGGTGTAACTTGAATCCAACCCTATATTTCTTAATTCGATGTGAATTTTCACAATTCTACCATTAGATTACATTATCTTCATATATTTTTCATGCTTACAAAATTTCAAGGTAATCAAAGATTAATAGCCATGTCATCAATCAATTGTCTAGATTCAAGTTTTAGCGGTTTAAAGTAATGCATAAAATATGAGTTCATAGATCAAATGGTAAATTGCATTTTATTGGCATGAAAATTGGTATGCATGTTAAGACTTGGATTTTCAAAATATGAATTTAGTAGTAGGTTATTGGGTAGTGTAACATATTTTAGAGTTACGTCAGGTGTAACTCGAATCTAACCCTATATTTCTTAATTCGATGTGAATTTTGACAAATCTACCATTAGATTACATTATCTTCATATATTTTTCATGCTTACAAAATTTCAAGGTGATCAAAGATTAATAGCCATGTCATCAATCAATTGTCTAGATTTAAATTTTAGCAATTTAAAGTAATGCATAAAAGATGAGTTTATAAATCAAATGGTAAATTACATCTAATTGGCATGAAAATTGACATGCATGTTTAGAACATATAAAACATGTAATCTAATGGTTGGATTTTCAAAATATGAATTCAATAATAAGTTATTTGGTGGTGCAACATTTTTTAGAGTTACATCCAGTGTAACTCCTACCCAACCCTATATTTCTTAATTTGATGTGAATTTTGACAAATCTATTGTTAGATTACATTATCTCCATATATTGTTCATGCTTACAAAATTTCAAGGTGATCAAAGATTAATAGTTATGTCATCAATCAATTGTCTAGATTCAAGTTTTTGTAGTTTAAAATAATACATAAAATATGCGTTTACAGATCAAATGGTAAATTACATCCAATTGGCATGAAATTTGGCATGTATGTTAAGACTATATAGAACATGTAATCCAACGGTTAGATTTTCAAAATATGAATTCAATAATAAGTTATTGGGTGGTATAACATTTTTTTAGAATTACGCCAGATGTAACTCATACCCAACCCTATATTTCTTAATTCAATGTGAATTTTGACAAATCTATCGTTAGATTACATTATCTTCATATATTTTTCATTCTTACAAAATTTCAAGGTGATCAAAGATTAATAGCCATGTCATCAATCAATTGTCTCGATTCAAGTTTTAGTAGTTTAAAATAATGCATAAAATATGGGTTTATAGATCATATGGTAAATTACATTTGATTGGCATGAAAATTGGTATGCATGTTAAGACCATTTAGAACATGTAATCAGATGGTTGGATTTTCAAAATATGAATTCAATACTAAGTTATTGGGTGGTGTAACATTTTTTAGAGTTACATTAGGTGTAACTTGAACCCAACCCTATATTTCTTAATTCGATGTGAATTTTGAAAAATCTACCATTAGATTACATTATCTTCATATATGTTTTATACTTACAAAATTTCAAGGTAATCAAAGATTAATAGCCACTTCATTAATCAATTATCTAAATTCAAGTTTTTATAG
Source organism: Quercus robur (assembly GCF_932294415.1). Taxonomy (NCBI): domain Eukaryota; kingdom Viridiplantae; phylum Streptophyta; class Magnoliopsida; order Fagales; family Fagaceae; genus Quercus; species Quercus robur. The sequence continues at coordinate 13,523,825 of NC_065534.1, read as the reverse complement.
TTTAAAATATTGCGTAAAAGATGAGTTTAATGAGCAAATGGTAAATTACATCCGATTGGCATGCATGTTAAGAACATATAGAATATGTGATCCAACGGTTGGATTTTCAAAATATGTATTCAATAATAAGTTATTTGGGTGGTGTAACATTTTTTAGAGTTACATTAGTTGTAACTTGAACCCAGCCCTATATTTCTTAATTCGATGTGAATTTTGACTAATCTACCGTTAGATTACATTATCTACATATATTCTTCATGCTTACAAAATTTTAAGGGGATTAAAGATTAATAGTCATGTTATCAATCAATTGTTTAAATTCAAGTTTTTGTAGTTTAAAATAATGCATAGAAAAAATGGTAAATTACATCCGATTGGCAAACTGTGAATAGATAACCATTACTTACACATTGGATTTATCTTTTTTTTTTTTTTTTTTTTTTTTCACTAGTCACTTTCTACCATGTCCCAATTATGACAAGAAGCTATAAAAATGTTGTGTTGCTAGAGTTTTTCATAATATTATTAATATTATTATTATTTATTTAGACTTGGATCAAACTTCACCTTATCAATAACTAACCCCAAAGTCCCAAACCCAAGGTATTATTCTGTTTAACGCAAGCATGGTTAAACCTTGGAACTATAGTGTCAGTAACGTTCAGAAGATTTTGATATCTTGTGGTCCTTTTTTAGGATTCATATCTTGTGCAATACCTAAATTCTCAAGCATAGATTTAATCTAATGGCTTAAATCATTGACACCTCACCAAATAACAAAAATACTACTTTACCCTTAAAACAATTCAGCCCACCCACTGTTTTAGATTCAGCCCGCCCACTGTTTTGGTAAGTCTGAGTAAACCCAACCTAAAATCAATTTTTTTTCTCTCTTTCCCCTGCGATTGAGGTTACTCTCTGCCTCTCCTTCAACCCATTCTTTGCATCTCCTTCTATAATGTTGAATTTAATCAACCATTTTGTTGGCTTTATTCTGTGCCAAATTTACTTGTAATTCAACATTTAGAAACCCTGTATTTAGGTGAGAATCATGTAAGGGTAGTGTGTGAGAGAGTGAAGAAAAGCTCAAAAGTGTGCAACTCAGCAGGGCCTCGCGATTGGATCTTGCAACTGGCTCGCGGCTGGCAAGTCGCCAAAAGAGACATACGTGTGAAGCATGCAGAGGAGCTGAAGGGTCACGTTAGCTGTTGCACTATAAGAAAAAAGTCCTAGGCTGGCCAGGTAATTAGCTCGCGACTTGAACTCGCAATTTAGTCCAGTCGGGGGGTCAAGTCGCTAGACCACTCTGTTTAGGAAAAACTGACCTTTCGCATTCCAAACACACACCAGTATAAATACCCTTTATACCCACGTATTATAGAGAGTTTCCAAAGAGAATTTTGAGAGAGAAACCCTAGAGAATTTTGAGAGAGAAACCCTAGAGAATTTTGAGAGAGAAACCATAGAGAAAAATAAGATTGACTCATCCATAATCTTCATCCTTTGATTATCCAAATTCCTCTACTCTGACCCTCTCCATTGTTACATCCTTGAAAGGTACATTAGCCAAAACCTTTTCTCACCATACTCATATCTGTGAAGAGGCTGTTTGGTGCTTGGAAAGCAATTAGGAAGGGACCAATTGATATTGGTTGATGCTATGGGCTATAGCGGAATCCGGTAAGCTAAAGAAGACAAAGGTTCGACGTAACCTCATTGGAGCAAGAATCTTGAAGGGCTTAGGTACATTGGGTAGATTAGGCTTGGAGGGTCTTCTACTATTCATGTATCCCAACTTCATTCTCTAGTGGATTATTAACCACTTGGAGGGTGGCGAAGAGGTTTTACGCCAAGGACTTTGGTTTCCTCTTCGATAACACATCGTTGGTTTAGATTGTTTTATCAATTCTGCTTTAAGCTTATGTTCATATTCCGCACATACATTGTTTGATAATAAGCTTGAATTTGTAATTTGTAATTTGGGGGTTTAAACATTCAAGGTGTTTTACACACTATTTGAACATTCAATTGGTATCAAAGCGGGTACACTTGTTGCGGTTTAAATACCTAAGTGTGATTTTTGATCCCTTGTGTTTATTTTCCATGGATAGTGATTTGTATGCCTCTATGCAGGTTTTGGATGTTGATGATTGTAGCATGCCACGTGTTTGTGAAAATGCCTCTATGAGTGTTTATCCTCATGATTGTGATGACATGTTACTTGAATCATTGGGTGTTGTTGATATTTCAAATGACAAACTCTTGAAGAAAAAGGCTAAGAAGTTTCAAAAGAATTTGAACAAGTTATTTGGTGAAAAGCATGATTTGATTGCTAAGCTCAATGAATCCAACAAATTGGTTGAAAAATATACGAAACTTGCTAAAAATTCTTTTGAAAAGCTAAAAGAGTTTGAATGTTTGAATATGAACTTGGATGCTAAACTTGTTTTATCTAACAAACTTAATGATGAGCTAAAATGTGAAAATGAATCTCTTAAGATGCATGCCAAGTGTTTGATTACTAAACCTATTGCTAAAAAGGATGAAAATATTTATTGCAATCATGTTGTGGTACCCGATCTTGTGCCTATTGTGTGTTCTACCTCAAAGGACAAATCGGTGTATATTCCTCCACATAAAAGAAATCAAAAGGTGGAGAGAAAGGCTGTTAAGTTAAAGCCACCGTTTAGGTCTCAACCTAAGGCTTTGGATGGATCTAAGTTTGTTCCAACTTGTCACCATTGTGGTGTGATTGGTCATATAAGACCTTAATGTCATAAGTTGAAGAGAGAACAAAAACATGTTGTTAGATCCCTTTCCAAAAAGCCTAGTGGACCTAAATACATTGTTTGTCACCATTGTGGTGCCTTTGGTCATTTAAGACCTCAATGCTCTAAGTTTCATGCTCTTAAAAGAATCAAAAGAAAAGAGAAACTTGAGCTTCATGGAAGTTGTGCTTAAAAGAGTAAACTGGATTTGAGTGAAAATAGCATGTTGTTAAAAAAAGTGTTTAATGCTTTTAACTCCTTGTTTATGTGCATCTCCGGTTCGCATTCTTCCAACCCTCATCTCACTTCTCATGAGACACTCATTCCAAACAATTGTTCCGTCTGGATGAGGAAGGGTTCCTAGTTGAGCTTTTGCTCGTTTGGTCCTTGATCTAATTCTTTTGATCTTTGTAGGACCCTTCATGCATTGAATCTCATATCTTCATGCATTGTGTGCATCTTGCATTTCTTTTTATGCATTGTTTCTATTTTGATCTTACTTTTATGTTTTAGTTTTGTGTGATTAAAAATCCAAAACTACATAAAAAGTGAAAAATTCAAAAAGTTTGATCGCATATGTTTGAGTACATATCACATATGAGTTTTGCCTTGTACCTCCGTACAAATGGCTTTGTGTATTTTTAGTGACGAAAAAATTCGTCACTAAAAGTCCAGTTTTTTGTCACTAAGGATCTTTAGTGATGAAATTGGACTTTTAGTGACGAAACTCATTTCGTCACTAAAAGTCCTGGTGACAAAAAATTTCATCACTAAAAGTCCGATTTGATTTTTTTTTTTTTTAACTTTTAGCGACGAAAACGTTTCGTCACTAAATGTTTTCCACGCTAAAAACACTATTTAGTGATGAAAATATTTCATCACTAAAAACACTTTAGTTTATTAAATCATATTTAGTGATGAATAATTTTGTCACTAAAACTATGTTCAGGTACATATAGTGACGAAAAAGTTCATCACTAAAACTATTTTTAAGAAAATCTAGGCACATATAGCGACGAAAATTTTCGTCACTAAAACCATTTCTTACAAAATTTTGCTACATTTAGCGACGAAATATTTTGTCACTAAAACAATTTTTTGTTGCTATATTTGTGACGAAAAAATTCGTCACTAAAACTTATTTTCTGTTTTTATTTTTTTCATGACTTTGATATTAACCTGTAACCTGTCATTATATTATTAAAACCTCACATTTAAATAACACATTTATAAAAAAAGATCTATACATTCCACAAGTAAAAAATAAAACAAGTATTCAATTCAAACTCATTCCAAACAATAATTGTTTGCAATATATACAATAACTCAAGATGTTTTATAACAATACAAAAAGGGTAGCATAATATAATTAGAACTAACGGAAGATGTCCTCATATGTCTTCAAGTAATGCCAAAACTAAATCCCCTAAAAGCCGCCAATAAGAAATCTGCACAAATATAAAAACAATACAACATTAAAATCGTAAAGTAAAAACATTAACTATGTTATAAGAAACATTTCTAACAATGCATTAAAAGTAGTCACACCAATAAATTAAAATCACAACTCCTAATGTATAAGTTGTAGAAAGCAAATATAGATTTTCAAGTATAATATAATACAATTAGTTTCAAATAATACATCAATAAAAGTAATCACACCATGTAGTGTGGGTCAATTGCTAAAATAAAGTACAAACTAAAAAGTGTTTTAACTTGAAGTTGAACCACCCTCATAGGTAAGAGCATCATCATAACCCTTGCTCCTCAAAAAGTTAAGAATATTCTTTTGGACCCTTTCTTGCTTAGCTCGCGCCTTTTGGTCCCTAGCATGAATGCACAACTCTATAACTCATTCATGAATGCATAAGATAAGAGCATCATCATAACCCATTCATGAATGCACAAGTCTATATTAATACTTAAACAAATATACATTGCACACTCAAACACTCCAAATATTAGTTTAAACCACCTTATAACACCATGCAAGCCACCCGCTTGCTCCAACACAACAACCCACCACAAAACAAATCACAAATATCACAACTATAATGCTTACAAGTATTGAAATCAAATGAAATACTATTCATCACATCTAATCAACTATACTCATTCACATTTGCAAGAAATGAAAAACACTCCCAATATGTATTTAAACCACCTTATAACACCATGCAAGCCACCCGCTTGCTCCAACACAACAACTCACCACAAAACCAATCACAAACATCACAACTATAATGCTTACAAGTATTTAAATCAAATAAAATATTATTCATCACATCTAATCAACAATACTCATTCACATTTGCAAGAAATGAAAAACACTCTCAATATTAGTTTAGTCCACCTTATAAAACCATGCAAGCCACCCGCTTGCTCCAACACAACATACCACCACAAAACCAATTTCCAACATCACAAGTATAGAGTTTTACAAGTATTGAAATCAAATAAAATACTATTCGTCACATCTAATCAACAATACTAATTCACATTTGCAAGAAATAAAAAACACTCCCAATATAAGTTTAAACCACCTTATAACACCATGCAAGCCACCCGCTTGCTCCAACACAACAACCCACCACAAATCCAATTTCCAACATCACAAGTATAGAGTTTTATAAGCTTTTCAACTAAAATATACTTACTTTGCTCAAGCTAAGCTTACAACTTTTAGAAAAAAAATCCAAAGTTATTGCAAACAATATGTATTTAGCCTGCAAAAGAAAAGTTAAATTTATAAGTACTTCGGTCTTGAAAATGATCCTCTCATAAATTACTATACAAACTCATAGCTTACACATGTAATACAGGTAGTACTTACACCAATCAGAAAAGTGATGAGGGGAAAGTTATCTTTAACATCCCCTACAGATACAAAGAGATTAACATTGGTACTACAATGAATAGCTCTTATGAAATCCTTATGAAAGGGCTCGCTGGTATCATCCACCATAGTTTGGTATCATCCTTATGTAATTGTTGCTCAATTACATTCTACACTATCAGAGAGTCACACTCATCAAATATGAACTTTTTTTCCCCTAAAATTCTGATAAGTTGGGAACTTCATTTCAATTGACAAAAGCCAAAAAGTAAGAACTTTCATCAAAATCAATCATTAAATGCTCACTTAGTAGCTGAGAAAACATAAAAGACTGAATTTTAATAAAATTACCAAACTATGCTGATGCAAGTATTGAACTAACTAAAACATTATAACAAAAACTGGGCTTTTATTAACTTTCTCTCACATTTCTTGGCAACCAAATAAGGCATAAACCTCATGCTTGAGCAAACACCAACACATTATTAACCTCCAATCCGAAATTAAACAAAAAACACAAACGAGGGCCATGACAATGAGCCACACCACAACAAAACAAACATGAGAGTATTTGAGTCATGTCTTTCCATTTGATTTATACCATTCTCAACAAAAAGGAAAATACCCATTCTCGACAAACATAAGCCTAAGGGCCCTTGTCACTAAAATGTCCCAATACTTATCCACTTACTGTCCTTTCTTCTCCCAATTTATCCAACTAGTCTCCAAAACCACCCCAACAGAATCATCATATTGCTTTAATCCAAATTTATTGGGTAAAAAATTGTGTTTACCCAATTTATTGGCTATTGCTTTATCAGTCTCAATTTGACTAAATCAACTTTCAGTTCACAGTACATTTCTCACATTTACAAACAACCATTTTAGATCTATATCATCCACAATAACAAGCTCATGGAAATTAACAATAACAAAAACAATGATCAAAGATAACTATTTAAAGGTAGCTCATCATTTATCATATTATATAAAAAGGTCTCAGAACCACCATATCATCAAGGATAGGATTATAAAAGCCCAGTTCTCATAAAGCCTCCCAAAAAAAGAAAAAACCATAAGCATAAACCCAAATGAAAAAAAAAAAAAAAAAAACAGAGAGAAGGGAAGGCAAAAAAAAAAAAAAAAAAACTTACCGATTTTGGACAGAGGCCACGATGAAGGGAGGTGAAGGGTCGTTGGAGGTGGGAGGCGAAGGGTCGTTGGACGGTGGTGACGACTACGGGATCATTGCGAATGGTTCGAATCGGCAACGAATGGGTTCGAATCGGCGACGAATGGGTCCAAATCGGCGACGAATGGGATCGAATCGTCGAGAATCGTCACAAATGGGTTCGAATCAATAATGAATGGGTTCAAATCAGCAACGAATGGGTTCGAATTGGCGACGGTGGGAGCTGAAATAAAACTTTAAAACCGTTGTAAACGGGTTCGTATTGGCGACGGTGGGCTCTTATCGCCGACGGATATCGGCGACGGTTTGGGTTCTTATCGGTGACAAATATCAACGACAGTTTAGGTTCTTATCGGTGACGGTTTGGGTTCTTGCATCAGCAATGGCTTGGTTTCTTTTGGGATCGGGGTGGGTTGGGTTCTTTTGGTGTCAGTGTTCTTTGGGAGTCAAACAGAGTAGTGTTCATCAAAATGAAATAAAACAGGTCATCGTATTTATAGTGGTCTTTAGCGACGAATTATTTTTCGTCGCCAATGTCCACTTAGTCGTCGCAAAAGGTATGGTTTTTAAGTTTTTAGCGACGAATTTAAGTTTTGTCACTAAAGACCCAGGCTTTGTTAAGATTTTTAGAGACGAAATTCATATTTCGTCACTAAATTATACTTCTAGTGACGAATTGTGATTTCGTCACTATAAACATATATGTGCAAAACTATTATTATTTTTAGTGACGAATTTTTTTTGTTGCTAATTCTTCCTTATAACGACAAAAGGATTTTCGTCACTAATACTATCCACAGCAATACCTACAGTGACGAAATATTTCGTCACTAAAAATTTTAACTTTGAGCAACGAAATATTTTGTCGCTATAGATTAATTAAACTCACGCCAAAGTTTCCTTCCACTGGTGCCCATTTTTCAAATCACAATAGCAACAAAATTTATTTTTCATAGCTAAATGTTATAATTTTTTTCATTATTAGTGACGAAATTCATATTTCGTCACTAAAGCTGTATTTTTAGTGACGAAAAATATTTTCTCACTAATTTTCGTCACTAAAAATACATTTTGTTGTAATGCTTTATGCACTTATATCTCTGTGGGAAAAATCTTGACCTCCATGTGTGATTGTTGTAAATCGATCTTCAAGCTTGTCATGAATGATTAGTCAATAGTCATGTTGGTTTTGATACATGCGTAGACTTGTGCCTATATATCTTCCCACTCTTTTATATTTTTTCCTTAAAGAGCTCAACCAATGTAAATCTCAAAATGAAAAGAGATAATGAGCTACAAAAACTATCGCACATACTAGTATTTGACTAGAAAAAAGGGAAAGCGACTTTTATGAAAAATGTATGATGCCCAAAAAGCCAAAGGCTTGTTCATCAAATTGAAATATTAAAAATTTCAGGTATCGATCTCAAAATGATTAAATGATATAGTGTATATGGAGCCAAATGAAAAGCTTCAAAATAATGTTATTATGTTTTGTGGGAGGTCATATATGCATACTTCTATAATTGAGATAGACCACTTGACTTAGTACTAGTTGTATATGACTTGATCGAATTGATCATTGAAGCTTCACTCTAGACTAAGGACTATTTCACATTTGATACACACACAACACACATGCCTAATGTTCAATGAATGCCTTATTCATTTGTTCGATTATACTTGTTTAAATGTGATATGTGTGTGCTTAACTATATATAGATCAATCCAAAATGTTTTTGATCATTTTATATATAGTTGGAAGTGATTTTTATCACTCTTTGTATTCATGTTTAGTGCTTACTTTGTTTTTCATTGTTTAAACATGTTATGTGTTGAAAAACAGGTGTCAAAGTCTTTCGCAACTCACTCGCGACTTGTGAAAATTTTCGCGACTCATCTCGCAACTCGCGAAAATTTTCACGACTCGCTTAATTGCGAAACGCCCAGAAACAACTTTTTAAAGGGCTTTTCGTGGGAAACCTGTTTTAAACCTCTCCCATCCTCTCCTAAACCTCTCTTTTAATATTTTTACATCAAAACCCAATCAATTTGAATGCCTTTTCATTCCATTAACATCTCTATGGTAATTTTAAACTCTTTTCATTGATTTGGATCCTTAGATTATGTTTTGGAGAGTCTTTGTGCTCTTAGTTGGGATTTTCATCATAGGGGTTGGGGAGACTTAATTTTTGTCAAATTTTTGTATGGGATTGGTTTCTTTTGGTGTTTTGCTTTGGATGTTGGCCCCTTGTGGCAAAAATAATATGTATTAAGGGTAGATTTCATGTTGTTCATGCATTGCTTTACATTGTTGTTCATAGTGTGAACGTTAGGTGTTTGATAAAATGCCTTTTAGGCATTTTTTCACTTGTTTGGACTCTAATGAGTACCAAACTTTAGGGTTTCTCATGTTTCCTCATTAGGAACATATTTGGTTCAATGTTTGTGTATTTAACACATCTTGCCTCACATGTGCATTTTCAATGCTTTGTCATGCATTGCACATAGCCACCTCTTGCACACACTTTTGCTACCCTTATCATGCATTGGTCTATACCTCATTTCTTCATCCTAACATGTCATGTTTACCTGATACTTTGTAGCATTGTGTTTTGTATTAGGTTTGAACTTCATTTTCTCATTCATCTCGCACTTCTCATGCATCATTATCATTGTTCATTCTTTCATCTCTTGCCCTCATTTCTCCTTAACCCTTTGTCTATTCATGACAAAAAGGGGGAAAGTATACTCTAGAGAGTATACCAGAGGGTTTTTGTCATTTCTATATGACTCTTGTGCACATTCTTAGGGGGAGAAATTCTATTTCTCGTGAACATTTGTAGGGGGAGAGATATTCCATAGGGGAGATGCATATACCAAAGGGGAGAAGACATTGTGTTTATAAGAAAAATCTGTTTTGTTTGCTTTTCTTTATAATTTATTTTCTTATTTGCTTTATGGTGCTTTGAGTTATGTTTAGTATCTATGCTTTGTTGTTCTCATCGCATCGTGTTTGAATGTTGGACATGCATACATCCTTATGCTATTTGCTTCATTGAATGCATGTTCAGATGATCATTTGTTTTGCTATGTGATCATTGTAGTCATTTCTATATGACTGTTTTGGTGTATGATCAAGTTGCTCACATGTTTCACATCATGTTTACTTGATCGCTTTTTACTTATTACATTATACTTGTCTTTTTGTTACTTACTTTACCTTGAGGGTCTAATGTGTTTTGTGCAAGTGTTTCAGGTTACAGGTATATACGTTCCAAGTTCATCACAGCTTCTATGATTCATGATAAGGGGAGTGATATGATATGGGGAGAGCAAAACAAGAATAGGAAGTGTGCATACTGAAAGAGGGAGTTATTTGCTCAAGAAGAGGAAGCTGATACACACACTCACACATGCTTTTGGATAGCCTAACAAACTTTTGTTTTGCTAGTCTAGTTTATATCTATTTGCTTACAGTTTTTATAAACTCTTGAATATGATTAAAGTGCTTGTGTGGATATGGTTTTAATACTTTGTTTAAAGCTGTTAGTATTGTGGTATATATATATATATAAGTTGACATATTCAGTATATTGTGATTTGTAGTCATGCTTTGTAGCATAGTACTTGTTGATTAATGTTTTGCATTTTCTTTAAGTACATTACTCTTGTACCCTTTGTTGGATTTTATATCCTTAATGCAATTACCTTGAGTTGTTGCATTGGTTGAGTGTTGGACATGCAAATGATACTTTGCATTGAGCTTATAAGCTTGCATGTTCGGATGTTCATTCTTTGTGTGAATGAGCATTGTGGTCACTATTTATAGTGATTGTTCGTTTTTGGTCAAGCCATGTTTATTGCTTCATTCCATTTTTGCTTGATCGCATTATGCTTGCTCCATATGCATTACAAGTTTTCTGCATACAATGATCATATTGTGTTGTTGTTTTTCAAGAGATACTTGTACTTATGGTTCAAGAGCTACACAGATTCTAGAGTTAGGTGTGAGTGAGTTTTGTTCAACTGTTCCCAACTCACATGTTAAATCTAGAGTTTGTCTTAGGGTTTTGTCATAGAATAGCTATAGAGGGAGATTGTAAGGTTGAATTTAATCAACCATTTTGCTGGCTTTATTCCGTGCTAAATTTGCTTGTAATTCAGTATTTAGAAACCCTATATTTAGGTGGGAATCATGTAAAGGTAGGGTGTGAGAGAGTGTGAAGAAAAACTCAAAAGTGTGCAACTCAGCAAGGCCTCGCGACTAGCTCGCGGCTAGCAAGTCGCCAAAAGAGGCACTTGTGTAAAGCATGCAGAGGAGCTGAAGAGTCACGCCAGTTGTTGCACTACAAGACAAAAGTCCCAGGCTGGCTAGGCAGTTAGCTCGCGACTTGAACTCGTGACTCAGTCCAATCACGAGGCCAAGTCTCTAGACCACTCTGTTTGGGAAAAATTGACTTTTCACATTCCAAACACACACCAGTATAAATACCCCTTATACCCACATATTGTAGAGAGCTTCCAGAGAGAATTTTGAGAGAGAAATCATAGAGAAAAACAAGATTGACTCATCCACAATCTTCATCCTTTGATTTTTCAAATTCCTCTACTCTTACCCTTTCCATTGTTACATCCTTGAGAGGTATATTAGCCAAAACCTTTTCTCACCATACCCATATCTGTGAGGAGGCTGTTTGGTGCTTGGGAAGCAGTTAGGAAGGGACCAATTTATATTGGTTAATGCTATGGGCTATAGCAGAATCCGATAAGCTAGAGAAGACCAAGGTTCGGCGTAACCTCATTGGAGCAAGAAGCTTGGAGGGCTTAGGTACACTAGGTAGATTAGGCTTGGAGGGTCTTCTGCTATTCATATATCCCAACTTCATTTTTTAGTGGATTATTGACCGCTTGGAGAGCAGCGGAGAGGTTTTATGTTGAGGACTTCGGTTTCCTCTTTGATAACTCATTGTTGTGTTGTCTTTGTATTTGCATCTCTCTTCCCTTAATCTTTGCCATTTAATTTTTGCTGTGGTTGTGATTTTATTTGGTTTAGATTGTTTTATCAATTCTGATTTAAGCTTATGTTCATATTCCACACATACATTGTTTGATAATAAGCTTGAATTGGTAATTTCTAATTTGGGGGTCTAAACGTTCAAGGTGTTTTACACACTATTTGAACATTCACCTTCAATCCATTATCACCAGCCTCACTAGGATCAGCGTCGAGATCTTGTTGGGATTGCTTCTGCTTCTTTTCCTATCGATAATTTCTACTAGTGTCCTCAATGTGGCTATGGATTAAACTGCGGTAGTCAGCAAGTAAGGAAATTTAGATTCAACCCTTTTGTTTCTTTTAGTTGAAGATCAATTATTTTGAAATTGTAAAGTAAAAAAAAGTCTGGGTTTTGTTTTAAATGAAATTATTGGAATTGGATTTTGGTTATTTCATCAAAATGATGGGATTTGAAACTTGTTTTAGTTGGATAAAGATCGAATTTTTATTTTGTGCTTGTCTTATATGTCTTTAATTTGATATGTCATTGGTAATAATTGAGCCGAATAGTTTTGTTGAATTTGATCAAAGTAGATCTATTTGAAAGACTAGTGAGAACTCATGATCAAACTCCCGCATATAGGGAGCTGTGAAGTACCATTGGGTTAGTTATACTTATGATCTGATTGTACTCCTTAGCAATTAGCTGATATCTTAGATTGATACGGAGGCTTTAGGATTTATCTTGTTGTAGTACATACTAGTTGAATAATTGGTTGTGAGGAAATTTAGACTGAATCGTGATTGTGGCTTGGACTGCGTTAATGGGCAAGTAAGGAAATTTAGAATGAACCCTTTTTGTTTCTTCTAGTTGAAGATCAATTTTTAAAGAATTATTAAAAAAGATGTTGGGTTTCTTTTGATTTGAGATATTGGATATGTGTTACTGTTATTTCTTCAAAACGTGTTTTTAGTTGGCTAAAGGTTGAATTTTTAGTTTGTTGAATTTGATCAAATTAGCTACATTTGAAACAATGGTGAGACAGGTGTCAAAGTGCTATAAGGTTAGCTCTACTTATGATTTGGTTATACTCCTTAGCAGTTAGTAGATATGGGGGCTTTAGGATTTATCATAGCTTATTAGATATTGGTTGATTTTTGGGACTCTCTTGTTTGTTTCCAAAGTGTAAGCAAACTTGTAGCACTACTTCTTGCACAGAAAAAATAAAGTTCTTTTTTTACTAGAGACATGCTTTCATGTAGCTAAATTCATGGGCAGTATTTAGGTACAATTCCATTATCATGATCAACTTATGAGTATTTGGTTAGTTTTAGTTGAATTATGGCTTGGAGTTCTGCATTTTGATTTAATATTCTTGTGTGAGGTTTGGATCATTTTGGCTAGCTAGAGTGAGTATATATATATATATACATTTTTTTTTCCAGTTATCACTCTTTGTTCAACCCTAAAATATCTTACACTTACTGCTTGTTGATGAGGTATCTCTCTCACACACATCCATATTCTACTTTTTTGGTTCACTTTTTACAATTTTTTAAGATAAGAAAAATATTCTCTCCCTTACTTTGGTGTTGCCGCAATAGTATTAGGTGCAAACGGTAGGATGGTTAAGGAATTGAAGAAGTTAATTCCCTATCTCAGGTCCCGCCTTGGTACACACTGCAATGTGAGTTCCAGTCATTTTCTCTTATACGACATGCTTGATTTTTGTAAATGTACACCATGTGTATTTGTTCTTTTTTGTTGTCTTCTTCAACTATCACTTCCAATTCTAGAAATTTGGATTTTGGAGGCTATGAATAATTTTTCCATTGTATAAATTTAATTTTGAACCAAATGACAAATGGGTGCTTTTTATTTATTTATTTTATTTATTGTATTTTAGAATAAACCCATAAAATAATTAATCATATATATATATATATGTATATATATCTATACTGATATTGATTAAAGCTATTTATTTATATATGTTTTTATAATTAGTTTTATTTATTTATTTTTTTCATCTCGTATACAAGCAAATACAAACTTTTGTATCTTATTGAAAATATATATATTGTGGTAATTTTCGAAAAACTATAAGGAATGTTAAATGTAGAAATTTTGTAGAGTTCTCTGATGTGAGTTTTAAATGTGAAAGGCTTGTAGTGAGCTGAAAATCTATAGATTACTTGAAAAAGTTAATTAGGATGACGATGTTGGCAACATATTTTTCCAATCTCAATTGTTTGGCTTGAGATTTGCTTTAGGTTGTGTTGATATTTCTATTTTGTGGCCAGATATGCGAATCCTTGATATTTCTATTTTACAAGACCCAACGTTAACTGTGCTAGTTATTTTTAAGAGTGCATAATTATACATGTTAGCAACCATTATTGTTGTTAGTTATATAATATGATGCTTTATAGGGAGTAGATAAAATGTCAGTTGATAAATTTTGGATGCATCATTCTACTAGATATATTAATGGGGTTGAAAATTTTCTTGAGTATGCATTTTTTTTTTTTTTTTGAAGAGGATAACATCCTCATAATTCATTCAACAGAGATAGTATCATAGTACAGAGCCTCCACCACAAGGGGGGGGGGGTGAATCCTCAATCCATACAATATCCTCCACTAAGTCCTTGGCATATCTAGCTAATACATGGGCAACATTATTTGCACTTCTCTTAACAAAAGAAACCTGCACCCACCTAAGTCCATCAAGCAAAGACAATGCATCCTGGAGAATATGTCCCAGCCAAGACGATAGCCCCTTCCTCGTGCTCAATGCATCCATGAGAGCTTGGTTATCACCTTCAAGTACCAACTCTGAAAAACCACACTCCACTGCAAATTCCACTGCTCTACGACAAGCATAAATCTCCGCCTCTTCACTGCTCATCATCGGTGGACCCTTTGCCGATAAAGCCACCATAACTTCTCCTCTATCATTTTAGATAATGGCTCCGACCTTGGAATTTTCACCATCCTGGAAAATAGACGCATCAAAGTTCATCTTGAAGTGTTCCACAGGTGGTGGTCTCCATCTCGACGGCCACGGTATGTGAGGTGATGTGGAGAGCTAGACGTTGGCTTGCCGAAACTCCGCCAGAAAATCTTGCACACGCTTGATTAACATCTCAGGTGGCTGTATCTGCTTCTCATGCATTATACCATTTCATTGGTTCCAAATGATCCACGCTTGGACTAGGAAAAGCTCCAGTTCTTCAGTAGATAAACGATCAATCAGTAATTCCATAAGCTGAAGTATATCACCTTGATCTCCAGTACATTTCTACAGCCTAGCCGAACACCCTGCCTAAACATCCCGCGCCACACCACAGTTCCAGAGAGCATGTATACCCGTTTCAACTTCAAATTTGCACAACTCACACCTATTATCCTGTATTATCTTTTTGTGCACCAAATTTACCCGGGTGGGCAGTATATTACGACAAGCACGCCAGCCAAATACTTTGATTTTGTTTGGCACTTTCAGCTTCCACAAAACCTTCCAAACAGCACCTCCCACCGCTTCGTTGGAACACTCTGCCCAATTCGCTTCCTTCTGCACTTGCCGAGCTACATGATACCTAGACCTCACCGTGTAATCCCTTGACTTGGTGAAGGTCCAAAACAGAGCATCATTTATAACTCTTCTGCTTAGCGGCGCACGCAATATAGCTTTCCCATCTTCCCGGTTGAAATGTTGCATGACAAACTCTCTGTCCCACCACCCAGTATCCGGGTCTATGAGGTCAGCAACCATACAATCTTCTTCAACATCATGGGCTGGATGTAACACTTTATTGGTAAGGTAGTTGGGAATCCATGCATCCGTTAGAGCCCGGATTGAAGTTCCATTACCCACCCTCCAATAAGACCCCCTCTGAATCAATGGCTTGGCTGCTAAAATGCTCTTCCAAGTGAACAAACAATTGGGAGAATCAGTGGCCTCCAAAAAACTGCATCTAGGAAAATAGCGTGCTTTAAAACAACAACTAAGTAAAGACTCTTGATCTTGAACTAATCTCCACCCTTGTTTGGCAAGCATGGCCAAATTGAATTGCTATAAATCCTTGAACCCCATTCCCCCATCCACCTTTGGTCTAGTTAATTTTTCCCAACTCAACCAATGGATTTTCCTCTCATTTCCAACTTGCCCCCACCAAAATCGAGCACAAAGGGCTTGGAGTTCTTCACATAATTTGACCGGCAATTAAAACACACTCATCGTATAAGTTGGGATTGATTGAGCCACAGCTTTAATAAGTATCTCCTTACCTGCTCTTGAAAGCATTTTCCCTTTCCATCCTTGAAGCTTTTTCCACACTCTATCTTTAATAAAAGAGAAAGTATGGTATTTCTTCCGGCCCACTAGAGTAGGGAGACCAAGATATGATTCAAATCTATCCACTTCACTCACCCCCAATAAAGCTTTGATTACATCTCTCTGTTGCAGTGATGTATTACAGTTGAAATAGACAAACGATTTATCCATGTTTATGCATTGGCCCGACGCATTTGCATACAATTTCAAAATCTCCATAAGTGCCTTTGTCTCCCTATCTTTGGCTTGGCAAAATAGTAAGGAGTCATCTGCAAACAACAGGTGAGAAATACTAGGCGCTCGCCTGCAAATAGAGACACCATGGATTGTCCCATCTAATTCAGCCTTCTGCAAGAGAGATGTGAAACCTTCTGCACATAAAAGAAACAGGTAAGGTGATAGAGGATCACTCTACTGGATTCCTTTAGATGGATGAATCAAGCCATAAGGCTTTCCATTAATCAAAGCTAAAAATGAAGTAGATGAGACACAACTCATAACCCTATCCGCCCAAACTTCTAGAAATCCCATCTTGATCATTATCCTTTTTAAGAAATCCCATTCTACCCTATCATAGGCTCCAGCTTCAAGGCAAGTGCTCCAGTTTTGCCTTTCTTTCTTCCTTGCATCGTATGTAGGACTTCATAGGCAACCAGTACATTATCTGTAATTAGTCTTCCTGGCACAAATGCACTCTGGGTTGGGGATATAATTTGGGGTAGAATTTGCTTCAACCAGTTAGCTATCACCTTTGCAATAATTTTATAAATGACATTATAGAGGCTAATAGGCCTAAAGTCAGAGACCTTAACAGGATTTTTAATTTTTGGAATGAGCACAATAAAAGTATGATTCAATGCAGGAGGCATATAACCAGAATTAAGAAATTCAAGAATAGTAGACACAACATTATCACCAACAATATGCCAGAACTTTTGATAAAAAAGGGCATTCATACCATCTGGACCAGGAGCCTTTGTAGGTCCCATTTGGAACAAGGCTGCTTTAATTTCATCTGTTGTATATTCACTGGTCAGTGTTCGTTGCATTTCAGTGGACACCATCTGTTGTACTGCTTCTAGACACTCCTCAATCCGGGAACATGAACCTATAGAAAACATATTATTAAAATAATCCACCGCCACTCCTGCCACTTCTTCTATATCCTCCCGCCAACTGCCTTGTAGGTCCAAGATCCCTTTAATATAATTTCTCTGCCTTCTCTGAGATGCTTTTGAGTGAAAGAAGCTTGTATTTTTGTCCCCATGTTTAATCCAATTTACTCGAGACCGTTGAGCCCAGTATACTTCTTGCTTTCTCAGGCATTCATCCAGCTCCTTGCTTGGATAAACATTCAATAAATAAAGATATGAAAATCAATTATTTGTGTGTTGATTGTAGCAATAAGTATTGTTGGATTGAGGATAAGGTCTAGTATCATCTTATACTAGAGTATCATCTTTTACTAGTGGGTCATGTCTTTAACACAATCATATTGGAAATACATATTTATATTATATACTTTCATCATATTAAAACTAACTAATAGTAGCTAGTCGTGGCAAGGGCTTATAAAAAAAAGGGAGACATTGCAAGGAAAGGTAAAAGTAAAGGCAAAATCATCACACCAAAAGCTACTCGAGAGATTACTATTCTTTTTTACCAAAAACTAAATGGAGCTTGGACGACTTTTAGTGAATACCCAAGATCTAAACTCGAAAATCTATATGCTTGCTATAGAGCTCAACATTTTAAGCATAAGCAACCAGATGAGGAAGTGAAGAAAGAATTTGTAGAATTGGTGAAACGCTGTTATTCTGATTGAATGTTTCACATTAAAAATCCTATTTTTAAGAAGTACATAGAGAAAGAAGATCATTATAAGAATGGTCCTTCCTTCATTCCTACACTCTTTTGGAAAAAGATGGTAGATAAATGGATGGATGGATGGAGATTAGGGGGAGAGTATAAATGAAATACATGTCATGAATTCTCTCTGTCTCTCTTGCACTCTCTTTAACCATTATTTGTTATTATTTTATAAAAGCTAATATTCTAGTGTATGAATTATATTTAATGTTTTGTTTTGTTTTTATTTGTTTTTTGTTTTTTAGGATGGTAGTAGTAGAGATGAAGAGGACAACTCAATCAATAACACGAGGGAGGTTGAAAACAGCTTGGAGGGTAACTCAGAGGAAGACTAGTATAGATCTTGTCATAGTTCTAGTTGTTTAAGTTTAAAACAAGGTTTAATTTCAGGATTTCTTTGTATATTCTATATTTTAAAGTGTGAACTTATATGAATTTTTATCTTTCAATTGATCCATTTTTAGTAATTATTGTACTATCGTAACATGATTGTTAAAAAAAATTATATAAAAAAATTAAAAAAAAATAATAATAAAATATTTCAAAAATTATATAAAATATTATCATCGATGACATAAAAATTTGGCCATAAATAATTTTATAGTGACGACAAAGTCCCTCACAACTTATAGAATAGCGATGCCACTTAACCCCTTGCAAAAACATTTTAAGCGATAGCTTAATGTCATCACTATTATTCCGAACTAATTACGAGGGATTAAAAGCCCTCACAAATAAATTTTAGCGACGACATTATTTGTCTCTAAAAAGTATGTCATTAATTTGAAATTCGCAAATAACTAATTGTGAGGGTATAAAGGTCTTCACAAATAGTTGTTAATGACGACTACTTCCCCTCGCTAAAAATAAATTGTTGACTTTTCTAGTCATTTGGTAATATATTTGCGAAGGCGGATTTGTTTAGTAACGATATTAAATTGCCCTTGTAAATTATCTATTTTCGAAGGCATGGTCGCAAAATCTCTTTTAGCAACAAGAGCAAATACGACGGCCTTCAAGGGCCATATGCCCTCACTAATAGCCATTTGCAATGATATTTGAATTTTTGTGAGGGCATTTTACCCTCACTAGTAGACTCTTTTCTTGTAGTGTTGGGACGACTCCAATGACCACCTTTTCCTAGGTTTCAATTGAGAACACATAAACCTGATGGTGAAGGCACTAAGTGGGAGTAGACAAGCAAAGTTTTGCAAGGAGTTTGATTCTAATGATTATCATTCAACATCTTCAAGTTCTATTTCAGATCTGCCATTGTGAGTTCATCCTACATAGATTCTTTTGTTTCAAATATATTTATAGATGGTAAAGAGTTCTATAAAGAAGATATTATCATAAATTGGAATTCTCCACCAATCTTTGACAAGTACCTTGATGAAAATTGTGAATTGTGTATGAGTAGTCAAGTTGTGGATGATGATGACGACGAGATTTTACAGAAGAAAACTATTTAGAGGTAAGATTTATTCCTCTAGTCATAGAAGAATTGGATATAAAGAAATTATCTCTTAAGGAGAAAAATCCACATATTGATTTTCTTGGAATTGACAAATATTTATTTCTTAATGGTAAACTTGATGTTGATCTTAGTCCATCAATGGAAACTAATGCTCCTCATCTGGAAAATATGGGTGATTTTATTTGGGAAGCTTTTGTGCAACGTGAAGTAATAAAAATGGGTTCAACACTCACAAAGACAAAGCCACAACAATTTTGTAAAGACGGAAATCTTGGATTAATGGGTGAGCATGCTGATTTGTTTGTAGCATTGGCTTCATGTGCTACTGTAAGGTTGAATTTATTCAACCATCTAATTGGCTTTATTCCATGCCAAATTTGCTTGTAATTCAGCATTTAGTAACCCTGTATTTAGGTGGGTTTGTTGTAAGGGTAGTGAGTGAGATAGAGTGAAGTTTGCTCAAGAGTGTGCAAGAAAACAGAGTGTCGCGGCTGGGACTCGCGGGTGGACTCGCGGCTGCAAGCCGCCAGAAGCTGCACACGTGCCAAGCATGCTGGAAGATGAACAGTCATGCTAGCTGGAGCACTACAGGACAAAACAGGACAACTGGCCATACGGTTAACTCGCGACTGGATCTCGCGACTTGGTCAAGCCGCGAGGACAAGCCGCGAGCCACCCCTGTTTTGGAAAAACCTGACGTTTCACATTCCTCTCCACTCCAGTATAAATACCCCTTTAATCCACGATTGAAAGAGAGCTTCCAGAGAGAATTTTGAGAGAGAAACCCTAAAGAAAAAAAAGATTGTTTCACACACAATCCCTACCTTAGAGTCTCTTCAAATTCCCTTACTCTCTTCCTCTCCATTGTTAAATCCTTGAGAGGCATTATACCAAACCTGGTTCTCACCACTATCATCTCTGTGAGACAGTCGTTTGGAGTTCTGGGAAGCAGTTAGGAAGGAGCCAATCTTCATTGGTTGATGCTACGGTCTAGTAGCGGAATCCGGGAAGCTAGAAAAGAAAAAGGTTTGGCGCAACCTCGTTGGAGCAAGAAGCTTGGAGGGCTTAGGTGCACTGGGTAGATTAGGCTTGGAGGGTCTATTGCTGTCCTTGTATCCCAACTGTATTTTCTAGTGGATTGATTACCGCTTGGAGGGCGGCGGAGAGGTTTTTCGCCGAGGTCTTCGGTTTCCTCTTCGATAACACATCGGGTGTTATCTTTGTGTTTGCATCTTCCTTCCTCTCTATCTCTGCCTTTTCATTATCTGCTGTGGTTTTATTTTGTTATGGCTTAGATAGTTGTTTAACCAATTTCATATTATAGCATATGTTAAGTTTCCGCACACTAATTGTTTGACATATTGCTTGTGTTGGTTAAGTTGGTTTTTGGGGATCTAAACGTTCAAAAGTGTTTTTGTACACGTTTTTGAACTTTCAATTGGTATCAGAGCGGGTACACTGCTGTTGGTTTTATTACCTAAGTGTGATCCTAGACCCCTGAGTTGTGGTTGTTGTTTTCGTTTATACCATGCTGAATTGTAGCTCAAGTGTTTGTGAAAATGTCTCTATGCATATGTCTGAAAGGTGTCTTATTGATGATCTTGTAGAGTTATTAAAAACTAAGAAACATGCTAGAGTTTTTGTTCACATGCTGGAATATCTTGAAAATCAGAATCTTGTCTTACACAGTAGCATATCTGAATCTAAATCATTGATTAAGAAATATAAAAGAAAGAATAGAATGTTGTGTGAGATGATAGAGAATCTGAAAATGAAAAATCAATCTAAAAGAAGCATGAAACCTGATGATGAGTTTGTGTTTGAAGGTCAAGAATGTCTGTCACATGTGAACCTATTTGTGCATACCTCATTAAAGGTGTTTAATGCATGTTTGTGGTATCTTGACAGTGGGTGTTCTCGCCATATGACAGGTGATAAGTCACTGTTTAAGTCACTCAAAGAAAAGGTTGGTGATTATGTGACCTTTGGGGATGGAAGCCATGCTCAAGTCCTAGGCAAAGGAACCATTGAGATACCCGGTTTGCCTCTGTTGAAAGATGTGCTGTTCATAAAAGGGTTGAAGGCGAATTTGCTGAGCATCACTAAAATTTGTGATGACGATTTCCTGGTACAATTCTCTAAGAAAGGATGTTTGATCATCAATGAAGAAGGGATTCAGGTTTTGGAAGGAAATCGGACTACAGATAATTGTTATGGAATAGTTCCCACGGCACCAATATCGTGTAGAAGTGCTCGGGTGGATATGTTGGAGCTGTGGCATCACAGATTTGGGCATGCCAACTTCAAACAAGTAGCAAAAGTCTCCAAACTTGAAGCAGTCGAGGGACTTCCTAAGTTTGGAAGAGTGAAGAAGACCGTTTGTGGTGCATGTCAAATGGGGAAGCAAACTAAGGCAAGTCATCACAAGGTAAATGTGATAGCCACCTCTCGGTGCTTGGAGTTACTTCATGTTGATTTGATGGGGCCCACCAGAACTGAAAGCCTAGGGGGGAAGAGATACATTATGGTCATTGTGGATGACTACTCAAGATACACTTGGGTTGAATTTCTTAGAGAAAAATCAGAAGCTTGTGAGAGGTTGGAGATTCTGTGCAAGAAACTACAAAACGAAAAGGGGATACCGATAGCCAAAGTTAGAAGTGATCATGGAAGGGAATTTGAGAATGCAAGATTCGAGTCCTTCTGTGAGAAGAATGGAATTAAAAGAGAGTTTTCAGCTCCCAAAACTCCACAACAAAATGGAGTGGTAGAGAGAAAAAATCGTGTGATTCAGGAGATGGCGAGAGTCATGTTGCTTAACAAGCAAATACCTCAAAAATTTTGGGGAGAAGCTGTCAACACCTCGTGTCACATTGGAAATAGGATTTTCTTTCGAGTTGGTACAAAGAAGACTGCATATGAGATATGGAATGGGAAGAAGCCTAAAGTGAAGTATTTCCGTGTTTTTGGAAGTAAATGCTATATCTTAAATGATCGAGAAAATCTTGGGAAGTTTGATGCAAGAAGTGATGAGGGTATTTTTCTTGGCTACTCTACTACAAGTCGAGCGTATAGAGTGTTTAACAAGAGAACAAAGGCTGTGATGGAATCCATAAATGTCAAGATTGATGATGCCTTACCTAAGGTGGAAATGATTGATGATGTAGAAGGGCCGAGCACCGAAGAGCCTGATGTCGAAGTAGAAGCTTTGAATATAGAAAGTGAAGAACCTATACCAGAAGTAGAATCGACTCCCATCAACTCAAGAATGGAAACGAGATCGATGTCTAGAACTTCAAGTCCTCTTACTCCTCTAGAAGTTCATCCTCCTATCTCTCGTAGTGATGAAGTTTCCACTTCAAAAAGGCCATCTTCAAGAGTTGTCAAGAATCATCCGGAAAGTAATATCATAGGATCACTTGATGACGGTCTTCGCCTCCGGAAAGGAAATATTCTGCTAGCCAATCATGTAACATATCACTGTTATCTTGCACAGTTTGAACCAAAAAGGGTTGAAGAGGCTCTTCAAGATGAGAATTGGGTTGAGTCAATGCATGAAGAGCTGAATCAGTTTGTGACGAATGATGTGTGGGAACTTGCTCCACGGCCTGAGAACGTTCATGTTATAGGCACAAAATGGATTTTTAAAAACAAAACTGATGAAGATGGAGAGATAATTCGAAACAAGTCTCGGTTAGTGGCTCAAGGATACACACAAGTAGAAGGAGTGGATTTTGATGAATCATTTGCTCCGGTGGTAAGACTCGAATCCATTCGAATCCTCATGTCCATTGCGTGTACTTTGAATTTCAAGCTGTATCAAATGGATGTTAAGTGCGCTTTTCCGAATGGGTATTTAAATGAAGAAGTATTTGTTGAGCAACCAAAAGGATTTGAGGATCCTCATTTCCCGGAACATGTATTAAGATTGAAGAAAGCACTTTATGGTTTAAAACAAGCACCTAGAGCCTGGTACGATCGTCTTACACATTATCTTCTAGATAGAGGTTTCAAGAGAGGGTACACCGACCAAACTCTGTTTGTCAAAAATGATGAAGATTATCTCCTCGTGGCACAAGTCTATGTTGATGACATAGTGTTTGGGGCAACTATCGAAGATCGTGCTACTGAATTTTCTGAGGAGATGAAGAAGGAGTTTGAGATGAGCATGGTGGGGGAGCTCACATTCTTCTTGGGTCTTCAAGTCAAACAACAGAAGGAGGGTATATTTGTATCTCAAGAGAAGTATGCCAGAAACATAGTCAAGAAGTTTGGCCTAGACTCCAAAAAACATGCCTCCACCCCCATGAGCTCTTCCACTAAACTGAATGTGGATTCATCAGGAGTTGAAGTAAGTCCTACATTGTATAGGAGCATCATAGGAAGTTTGCTCTACCTTACAGCAAGTAGACCGGACATTGCTTTCAGTGTGGGCGTTTGTGCCAGGTACCAAGCTAATCCGAAGGAATCTCATCTGACTGCTGCTAAGCGAATCATTTGATATGTGAATGGTACTGCAAACTATGGTCTGTGGTATTCAAAAGACTCAAATGCCTGTCTTGCTGGGTATTCAGATGCTGACTGGGCTGGCAGTGTAGACGATCGGAAAAGCACTTCAGGCGGCTGTTTTTATCTTGGTAACAATCTTGTTTCGTGGATGAGCAAGAAGCAGAATTCAGTGTCTCTATCTACTGCAGAAGCAGAATACATCGCTGCTGGAAGTTGCTGCACTCAGCTTCTTTGGATGAAGAAATTACTTCATGACTATGGAATTCCTCAAGAAACGATGTGTGTCTTCTGTGACAACACCAGTGCCATCAATCTTTCCAAGAATCCTGTTCAGCATTCAAAATCCAAACACATAGAGATACGTTACCATTTCATTCGGGATTTGGTAGAGGAAAGAGTTGTGTGTCTTGAGTTCATACACACCGACAATCAAAAGGCGGATATCTTCACCAAGCCTCTCGATGGTCCACGGTTTGAATCACTCCGTAAGGCCATTGGTGTTGGTACAATTCCTTGACTCTCTTGTGTGTTGTGTGCTTCACTTATTTATAATATGATAAATCTGTCTGTGTTGGGGCACACATCTTTCTGATTAGCTTTTTGTGCAACGTGTTTATTGTTGGTTTGTACTTTTGTGTATAATGTTGCTTCTTTTTATGTTTGTTCAATCATTTTTTTTGTGTCAAAAATCCAAAAAAAAAATCACATAAAAAATTAGAAAATCAAAAAGCTTGATTGACTTTGTTGAGTTTGTCTCAAAACTTGTTTTGCCTTGTACCTTTGTGCTAATGGCTTTGTGCATTTTCGAGCATTGCTTGTTTTCATGCACTCATATCACTGTGGGAAAAATCTTGAAATCTATGTGATTGTTGTAAATAGATCTTCAAACTTGTCATGAATGATTAGTGAATGGTTATGTTGATCTTGAGACATGCATAGACTTGTGTCTATATATCTTCCCACTTTTTATTTTTGTTTTGCTAAAAAGAGCTCACCTAATGTAAATCTCCAAATGAAAAGAGATATTGAGCTGCAAAAGCCTGTCGCACATTCTAGTATTTGACTAGGAAAAAGGGTAAGCGACCTTATATTAAAAATGAATGTTCATTCAAAAAGGCCAAAGGCCTGTACTTCAAAGAGAAATGTTATATATCTCTCTCACAATGAGAGATGATTGCCTCAAAAAGATCAAAAAGATCAAATGTTATGATTGAAAGTGGAGTCAAATGAAAAGCTCCAAGTTATGTTATCAAGTTGTGTGGGAAGTCATATATACATATTTCTATAATTGAGATTGGTCACATGATCTAGTGCTAACTGTGTATGCCTTGGTTGAATTGATCATTGAAACTTCACATTAGACAAAGGACTATCTCATTGTTGATATCCACACACAACACACAAGTTTTTGTTCAATAAATGTCATATTCATTTGTGTGATTGTACTTGATAAAATGTGTTTTCTCATGCTCAATCTTTGTTAATTCAAGCACAAAAAGATTTTTGAGTGTTTTAGGTGTTTTTTTTTGGAAAGTATTTTGTTTGAAAAATCTGAAAATTTCAAAAATACTGTTTTGCCCTGTTTTGGCGGCTCAGTCACGGGTATGTCAAGTCGCGAGCCTCAGTCGCATCCTCGCTGGTCATTTTTGGCGACTTTTTCGCGAGTGGAAGGTCCAGTCGCGAGGTTCACTCAGAGATTTTCGCGGCTCAGCTCGCGACTCACTCGCGGGTAGACCCTCCAGTCGCGAAAAACACTTAGAAAAATTTTTCAAATTTTTGTTTTTGAGTTATTTGGCGGCTTGATCTGGCGACTGTGTGGCGACTTGTTTCAGTCGCGAAAATCGCGTGTTTTGGACATACAGGGGCAGTTTTTAAAATTTTCTGTTTTCCCTCGATCTTTTTGTGACTGTTCATTGTCTTTTTCTTCTGCACTTTCCCTTTCACACCGTGCCTACATTGTCGATCTCCATTGTTTGCTTCTTCTCAGCTAAAAATCGTCGACTAACAGGTATGGTTTTCTGTCTTGCACTCTAATTTTCCTGCTGTCATGGTTTTCCCTCTGGATTATTCACTTTTGAGTGTGGTTTTGTGATGGGTTTTTAGCTCAACTGTTTCTCGTTGTCCTTTCTTAGCTTATGGTAGCTTGTGCTTCTGGTTTTGAGCTAGTTTATTTTGTTGGTTGTGTTCTTCATCATGTGCTTAGCTAGGGTTAGCTAATTTTTGTCTGATCTGCTGTTGATATCATGTTTCACTATGATCCTGTGTGGTAATCCATTGATGTATTGTTGAATGTGGGTCCTTTTCCAGCTGATTATGTGGTTATTTTTGGCCTCCCTCTTCTGTGAGTTCAATTTGGGCCATGTGTGTCTCTCATTGTTATTGTCTAACCATTTTCATCCAGTTGTTAGGGTTTCTTCATTGTCCCTAAATTTCACTAACCCACTGCTGATATAGTCTGTTGGATTGTGTTCTGTCATTTCCCTTGTTTATAATGCAGACTGGTCATGTCTCCATTCAAAAAGGCTGCTGTGAAAGGAGGTTCTTCCAAAGGGAAGGAACCCGTAATTGATGTTGATGAAGACACACCTCTCCCGAAAGTGACTCGCTCTTCATCACAGCGATTCGATCCCAATAAGTTCAGATCATATGCAGCCTATCAGTCATATGAGAATTTTTTTCTTCATGCCACACCATTACTAGAGAGAGCTGTGGATCTGTCCTCACTTCATAACACTGACATTCCAAAATGGTTTGCACAAAAGGATTGGAATTACCTTCTCTCTGATCCGGATATCGTGTATGAAGAGTTGGTTAAATAATTTTATGCTAACGCAATTGTGGAAGGAGATGAACTTAAGTGCTGGGTTCGGCAAAGGAGCTTTTCTGTCTCTCCTACATACCTAGCAGAAATTCTTCACATCAATAGACCCATTTTTCGACATTCACTGGTCTATGATGATCTATGTCCTGATGAGGAGCTTCTCAAACAAAGTCTTGGTCAAGACTTGGAGTTCTCACCCAATGGCAAATCCATCAGTGTTTCCTCCCTTTCTCCGAAACTGAGAGTGCTTACAATTGTGATGTTTCACAATTTGTACCCTTTATCAAGTACTGGGTATATGAACCTTGGACGTGCTTTGTTTCTTCATGATCTAATCTCTGATGAAGAAATCGATATTTGTGCTCATATCTTTCATGTTCTGCGCAAAACGGTTCTTCGAAGTGAGTCTCGGATATGCATTCCTTTCTGCAGTCTCATTTCACGGATCTTGAAGCTCAAGGGAATTTATCCAACGGCTGATGAGTCTCCTATCCCCAAACCGAGTCCAATCAACATGCGTACATACAATGCAAGTGTTGGACATAGTCGGAAGAGAGCCAAACCAGAAACTTCTGCATCTCACAGTGAATCTCAGTTCAGCAATCTCTCCCTCGATGAGAAACTTGATCGCATTGTCTCCTCTGTCCACGAGTTGAATACAAAGATGTATGGACTCACTGCTTCTCTACACCATCAAAGCAACCGATGGGATATGAAGTTTACTTCTCTTCAAACTCAATTGGATCAAATTCAGAGAAAGCTAGAAGAGGATGACTAGCCTATTCCATGACAAAAAGGGGGAGTGATAGGCATAATCAGAGGGGGAGGATATTACCCTAAAGGGGAGCGTCATTATCTAAGGGGGAGTGTCTTTATTTTTTTTCAGTTTCATTTTTCTCTTTAAGTTGATATATTGTGTTTTGTAAAACTGTTATTCAGGATATTCTGTGGTTTGTACCCATGTGCTTTTGTAAGCTTTTAGGGTTTTTGTTTTATGCATTGTTTGTAGGCTTTATGGTATGTACCTTGCTTAAGTGCAGCCTTTATGCTATGTTGAAATCAGTACTTTAATCTAAATTTTCTGCATTTTGGTTTATGTACTGTCACTCTTGTGCCCTTGTAGGATTGTTCCTAGATGCATATGCCTTGTGTGCTATGCATTGGTTGAGTGTTGAGCATACAAGTGTCTTGCCTTGTGCTTGTTAACTTGTATGTCCTTGTGTTCATTCCAAGTGTGAATGAGCACTGTGATCACTACCTTGTGGTGTTCACTTGGTTGATCAAGCCATGGTTTGTTTATTAACTCCATCTTTGCTTGACCTCATATTGCCTGTTTCATATGCATTTATAATTTTCTACTTACAATGATCATGGTGTATTGTTGTGTTTCAGGAGTTTATGTTCATATGATTCAAGTGTTTCACAGCTTCTAGAGTTAGGTGTGAGTGAGTTTTGTTCAACTGTTCCCAACTCACATGTTAAGTCTAGAGTCTGTTTTAGGGTTTTGTCACGGAATAGCCAAAGGGGGAGATTGTAAGGTTGAATTTATTCAACCATCTAATTGGCTTTATTCTGTGCCAAATTTGCTTGTAATTCAGCATTTAGTAACCCTGTATTTAGGTGGGTTTGTTGTAAGGGTAGTGAGTGAGATAGAGTGAAGTTTGCTCAAGAGTGTGCAAGAAACCAGAGTGTCGCGGCTGGGACTCGCGGGTGGACTCGCGGCTGCAAGCCACCAGAAGCTGCACACGTGCCAAGCATGCTGGAAGATGAACAGTCATGCTAGCTGGAGCACTACAGGACAAAACAGGACAACTGGCCATATGGTTAACTCGCGACTGGATCTCGCGACTTGGTCAAGCCGCGAGGACAAGCCGCGAGCCACCCCTGTTTTGGAAAAACCTGACGTTTCAAATTCCTCTCCACTCCAGTATAAATACCCCTTTAACCCACGATTGAAAGAGAGCTTCCAGAGAGAATTTTGAGAGAGAAACCCTAAAGAAAAACAAGATTGTTTCACACACAATCCCTACCTTAGAGTCTCTTCAAATTCCCTTACTCTCTTCCTCTCCATTGTTAAATCCTTGAGAGGCATTATACCAAACCTGGTTCTCACCACTATCATTTCTGTGAGACAGTCGTTTGGAGTTCTGGGAAGCAGTTAGGAAGGAGCCAATCTTCATTGGTTGATGCTACGGTCTAGTAGCGGAATCCGGGAAGCTAGAAAAGAAAAAGGTTCGACGCAACCTCGTTGGAGCAAGAAGCTTAGAGGGCTTAGGTGCACTGGGTAGATTAGGCTTGGAGGGTCTATTGCTGTCCTTGTATCCCAACTGTATTTTCTAGTGGATTGATTACCGCTTGGAGGGCGGCGGAGAGGTTTTTCGCCGAGGTCTTCGGTTTCCTCTTCGATAACACATTGGGTGTTATCTTTGTGTTTGCATCTTCCTTCCTCTCTATCTCTGCCTTTACATTATCTGCTGTGGTTTTATTTTGTTATGGCTTAGATAGTTGTTTAACCAATTTCATATTATAGCATATGTTAAGTTTCCGCACACTAGTTGTTTGACATATTGCTTGTGTTGGTTAAGTTGGTTTTTGGGGATCTAAACGTTCAAAAGTGTTTTTGTACACGTTTTTGAACTTTCAGCTACACTTTGGCAAAACAAATTACAATCAAAATTTGTTCAACAAATGTTTATCATGAACGAGAAAAGAATGATCAGTAGCATGTTGGCTTTACTTGTATTGCTAAAGAAAAAGGAATGGAAAGGAATGATTGGACATCCAAAAGATCAAGGGAAGATTAATTCTTAAGTCGAACTTGAGATCAAGTTCTTTTTTGAGAAGGGGAGAATGATGTAGGAACAAAGTGGCAACTTATGCGGCAACCACATAGGTGACATGTATCATTTATTTATAAGCCCCTTTGTCTTTTATTTATCTTTATTATTTAGTCAAAATTAATTATAAGTCTTGTTGGTAGTTGTTCTTGCCTAATAAATTTGATCATAGGGTGATGTGAAGTCAGTCTAGAGAGTTGTCATCTGTATTGAAAGTTGTCAAGCATTTAGTTGAAAGAATTTATTTCACATGCAATGTATTCACCCATAATTATCAATAAGAAATCAGAAAAAAAAAAAAAAAAAAAAAAAAAAGAGGTTTCTATTCAAAAAAATTATTTTGCAAGTATCCTTGCTTTGGAGTTGAGTGATTCCTCCCAACAATCAAGTGTCTGACTTGGTCGTGTTGAGTGACATTCATGATTAGCAGCGTTGAGTGACATCCGCTACCTTCGGTTTAGTGGCATCCCGAAACTATTCATCCTATCATTAGGTTGAAATTTTGATTTAGCCTATCTTATAGGTCTCAGCCTACATCAGTCCATGACACCACCAAGTGTTGCAATGGCTTCACGACACTAACTTGATAGAAGTTGAGGTTGAAGGAAATATCAAGATAAAAGTAACAGTCATGCCTATAACCAAGAAAGATTCGCGTGTTCATAATTATGGGATCATATAAGGGAATTGCTTTGCACATATGGACTTTAGCTTCAAGGCTTCAAGTTTTATGCATTGAGTCACCAAGTTAAAGGTGTTTTGTGCCAAACTTATGTGAGCAACTGTGTGAGTAAGGTAATGATGGAAGTTGGTATGGTGTTTTGTACCAAACTTATGTGAGCAACTATGTGAATAAGGTAATGATGGAAGTTGTTATGCCATTATGGCAATTTAAATTTGCTCTATTGGGATGAATAGCTGAGGAGTAGTTTGTAAGAGATAATTAATTAAATCTCTTGCTTTTAGTGCTCTATCAAGCTACCTAATGAGCACTCCATGTAACACTCTTTTGTCATAAAATTTTAAACAAGGTCAGAGCCATCATCATTGACATGTATCTGGCCATTTAATTAGTGTCTTTGCTCAATTAGTTTATATATTACAACAAAATGGTAAGTTACAAAAACTACATAAATATAAGTTTATAGATTATATAGTAAATAATATATGATAGACACAAATTTTGACATGTGTATTAAGAGCGTAAAGGACATGCAATCCAATGGTTAGATTTTAAATATTTAGTTTTGTAGCTAAACATTGTCTAAATATATTTATTTCTTTTACATTGAAATAGAAACCATTAAATAACAAACAACAAATGATTTTTTTTGGGGGGGGGGGGGGGTGGGGTTGTGGGGGATGCAGAACAGTTGCATTATTAGACATTAGGCCTAAGAAATGTCACCTACATCTGTTGTGCTAGAGTAACGAATATGGGACTCTTGACTCTATGTTTAGTGTCACTCCATTCCAATGATGCTGATAAATGGCTAATTTGGTTAGTTTGGAGCAACAATGGTAGCCCCTGTATCGTAACGTTAAAAGATTTTTTCTCATTAAGCTAACTAAAAGCCAGTACGTTCAGAATAATAGAGACCTTGAGATTCCTCAACGCCTTGACAGTTGCCTTGTATATGGAATTTTTAAGTCCCACATTTGTAATTGTCCTATGAAAGACGACGTTTATACTAGTGTTAGGGTTTTGAAATTGATAATACATGGATGGGTAATTTAAGGAATCATCTCCTCCAATGTCAGGGACACTTGCACAATCGGTGTTATCTTTAGTGAACAAGCGTAGAGTTGTTCCACTGTAGCCCTCTTCACATAGGAAGCGGATGTAGTCAAACTTTGACAAGTCATAGATCAAACCGGGGTGCAGTGCACTAACAGGGTCAATCTGGCCAGCACCATAGCCTAGGTTAGCAATAGCAGCCTTGATTTTCAATTCAGATGTTAATCATTAATCAAGAAGCAAAATTATAAAACACTCATGAAGAATACTAATTTTTCATATTATAAAATTTATTTTAGGGGAAATATGAGATAATATCTTGATCAATGTGTTTATATAGAAGGAAGACAAATGTTAAGATTATTACAAACTTTACTAACAGAGGTTTACAAACTAAAGTGACAATATGAATTTCATTGGTGCAACTTTAATAACTAATAAATAAATATTTAAATTACTATTTTGTGAATAATGACACTTCGGTTTAATGTAAGGGTTATTTAATAAAAATTGTGGTATCTCTAACATTACTCATAAAATAGATATCAAACATTTCTTATTAGAAAGTACTCCTCTCCATTAATCATGGAGAAATTCTATTTCATAGTTAAGATTTTATTTTTGAATCAAACAATTAACAGATTGTCGTGTGATATTGGATACATATTAACATGACTAATATTTATTCTAAACCAATTGACATATTAACCACATTGCTGGTAAACCATTAGCAATGTGATGGCCTTGGAGAATTTGAAATAAACACTAACGACCTCTTATTGACTCCATTCAAATGGTGGTTCTTGTAAAATGGAAATAATCTTTAACATATCATGAGTTAAAATGGGAGAATTTCAGGAGACTAACCAGTTGTCATTAGGGCCGATTTGATTGCAGAAGGAGACCAGTTGGGGTGGAATGTTTTGATGTAGGCAGCGGCTCCAGCCACATGAGGGCAAGACACTGAAGTTCTAGACATTAAAGTATACACATCAAACTGATCGTTGCCAAGAGTTCCAGTCATTGATGAAAGTTTAGTGTAAGCAGCTAGTATATTTACCTAGGTGCCACAGCATCTGGCTGCAAATTAAACATAATTTAAAACCTTCACACTAGTATATAACTATATAACTATATATGGTATAAAACATTAAAAAAAAGTACACAAATTTATACCTAGAATGATTGGCAATCATTGCAAAAGGTTACCTTAAGTAATGTGCGAGAGAGCATGGCCGGACCTTGAGATGAAAAGGAAGCCAGAAAGGGTGCCACAGCATTGGGTGCTGTTTTGGACTTGTATATGACAGCCTAGGGAATCTGAAAATTTTACCAATGAAAAAAAAAAACATAAAGAATGTTAATATATCAAGTAATATTTTAATTAATAGAAAACTTTCCCGTTATAATGAACCCCAAATAAGGTATATATAGAAATATACTTTAAATTGGTCACAACAAAAAGAAAAAGGAAAAATCTAATCAATAACAACTCTCCTAGCCCATTATAGGGGGGGGGGGGGCATTTTGTATAACAAATTTGATTCCTCTTACTTACTTGGTTGAGTTGACATATGGAAGAATTTTGTCACCAAAAATAGAATCAACATAGGTAGCAGGGATAGCAGATATAAAGCTCGTATCTCTCTTCTTTCGGAGAGATACAATCGCCCCGATCCCACCCAAACTCTTAATGTAACTAAGTCTTGCTCATCCTTGGCATAGCACAATCTTCCCATTGACCTTTTTCTAGTCAAGACTCCCTTCATCACAAAACCTACCCAATTCTTTAGTTGATTAGTGCTACTAATATATATATCTATATATATATATATATTAATTGTGCTACTAATATTAATAGTCTGAATATATAAATCATGAAATAGAAAATATTGAAGTAGAAAATGCACTCTAATTACCAAGGAGTTGAATCTTTCGATAAAGTACTATTGGCTACTATTGCCGCAGTGGTTAGAGGGTACATCTTCTTTTTTGGTGAAAATGTGTTGATGGAAAGTCCCTGTTATTCAATGCACTAGTAAATATAATGATTATGATCAAATGAAATGAAAAGGCATCATGTTCACACCGCACACCTTTGGTGTGGTGGTCACTCCACAAGTATAAGTGCTTATATGGGGTGTGGTGGGCAAGAGCCGAGGTTCAAGTCTCCAAGAGGGAGCTTCACACACATATACACTGAGCACTCCTTTACTAACTTTATCAAAAAAAATAAATATATATATATATATATATATATAAAAAGAGTGCTCCTTTACTAAATATTGTGACATTCAAAATGAGACAAGTTGTTTTATATACAATCATGTCCATTTAAAATGTTTTAAATTTTGTAACTCTATACATGGTTAGATCAAAAAAATTAAATTTTAACTATAAAATGAATTCCATCCATTTCCAGTGAAATGAAAAATAATCATGTTCTTAGATGAAAGCACTCCTTTACTAAGCAAGGCCATCATATTTAATACCACAAGTTGTTTTAGGATCATCTCCATTATGAAATATTTTCATATTATATAAATCTAGTCCCATATCATTTAAAATTTTAACGGTAGCAAAACTTTGTACATCGTCCCAAAAAGAATGGAGAGACTTATAGTAGTTTCTATTCCATTTCCAACTTTAACCGGAGTCAAAAACTACCTATCTAAGCCAAAATCACCAACAGTCATTATCCAAGGAGTTGTGTTCTGTACTGTATACAAATCTGGGCCGCTATTCCCCGCTGAACATGCTACGAAAATCCCCTTCTTCATTGCATGAAAGGAACCAATCGCAAAGGAATTGTCAAAGAAGCCATTTGATGCCCCACCGATAGATATTGATAGCACGTCAACTCCATCATCAATGGCATCATCCATTGCAACCAAAAGGTTTATATCACTGTAACCTTTGGGCCAACACACCTTGTACATTGCAATGCGTGCTAATGGAACCCCACCTCGAGCTGTGCCTTGGGCTAAACCATATAAGCTCACACCTGCTATGGTGGATGAAGTGTGAGAGTCGTGGCCTTTTCATTGTAAAGTTGTGATTTACAACTATGTATTTTGTTGGCTTTTATTTCGTGTCAAATTTGATTGTAATTATATTCAATCTTTTGTACCCTGTATTTATTGTGAGATTTGATTGTAAGGGTTGTGTGATAGAGAGAGAAAATGTGAAGACTCAAGTAATTGAAGCTAGAAGATTTCTCGCGGGTAGCTCACGACTAAGCATCCCGCGAAGTGAAGCATGTGCCTTGCACATGACTAGAATGTGAAGAGTCAGTACAGATGGAGACAACCATGTTTCGCGAGTAGCTCGTGAGTAAGGCCTTCCTACGAGACACCCGCGAAACATTCTGTTCTGTCAGACTGTACTATCTGATACACACTTTCTGTACCCATACTATATATATACCCACATTACCCATAAATGTAAATGAGTGCTTCTGAGAGAAAACCCTAGCCAAACACCTTGAGAGTTAGAGATTGTTATACCCACAATCCTCTACACAATAGCCTGTGGATTTTCCTCAATTCCTACCTCTCCATTTCCATACCATTGAGAGGTTGATAGCCCAAATAACTTAACACACCCTTTCAGAGTGTCAAGTGATCGTTTGGTGCTGCTAGGAAGCATTGGAAAAAGCTAAGGATGGCAGATGCAACATGGAGCTTATTACAGGATCTTGAGAGCTAGACAAGACACGGTTCCAAGAAGCCTTATTGCAGTAGGAGCTTGGGGGCTTAGATACAGCGGGTAGATTAGGCTTGGAGGGTCTCTTGCTAACCCATGTATCCCAACTGATTGTCTAGTAGATCGATTACCGCATGGGTCTCTTGCTAACCCATGTATCCCAACTGATTTTCGCCGAGTTCTTCGATTTCCTCTTTGATAACACATCAGTACGTTATCTATGTTTGCATTCTTCTTCCCTACTCTTTTACTTTTCATTTTACTGTTGTGATTATATGAATATGTGTTAGAGTAGCCTGGTTGTTTATCCACTCACATTTACACTTTTCTGCACTTAGAATTAAGTTAGTGTAAAATCTATCGAGCCGTAACTTTTATTTGGGGGTCTAAATAGCTCTTGTATTTTTTTAACACATTTTTGAGCTTTCAATTGGTATCAGAGCTGGCACACTCGCTATGGTTTAAATAGCTGAGTGTGTTCCTTGACCCTTTGTGATGGACCGGTCACAATCTCTTAATGCCCCACCATTCTTTGATGGAAGCAACTATGCTTTTTGGAAGGTCCAAATGAGGGCTTTCTTGTGTGCTATAGATGAGTCCGTATGGGATTCTGTTGAGAGTGGGTATGTTAAACCCACAACTGCCAAGTCCGAATGGGACAAGGCAGCTCTTGCATTAGCTAATGCGAATAGTAAGGCCATTAATGCTATATTTTGTGGTGTGTCCCCTGATGAGTTTCACAGGATATCGCACATGAAGATAGCTAAGGAAGCTTGGACGATCCTTGAAACGACCTATAAGGGTACCAAGAAAGTCAAGGACACGAAGCTTTAAATGCTTACCACCAAATTTGAAGAACTTAAGATGGGAGATGATGAGGCTTTCAATTCTTTCTATGGAAAGCTCAATGAAATTGTAATTGCCAAACTCATTCTCGGAGAGAAGATTGAAGATTCTAAAGTGGTGAGAAAGATTTTGAGGTCTTTACCGGAGAGTTTCCGAGCAAAAGTCACAGCTATAGAAGAGAGTAAAGACTTGGATGAGATCAAAATCCAAGAGCTAACTAGATCTCTCCAAACATATGAGCTGGGATTGCCTTCTCATAAATCAAGCAAATCACTTGCTCTTAAAACCATAATTGAGAGAATGGTCAACTCCTTCGAAGAGGATGATGTGGAGAAGGAAGTATCATTCCTTGCAAAGAACTTCCAAAAATTTCTGAAGATGAAAAATAGTGGGAAGCCTTTCAACAAAGGGAAGTTTTCATCTTACAAGGTTGATAGGAAGGAATTCAGGAAGAAAGATGAGAAGGAGCCTCAATCTACTCAAGGAATCACTTGCTTCGAGTGCAATGGACATGGACATGTCAAGAGAGAATGTCCTAATTATTTGAGAATGAAGAGCAAGGCATATGCCACAACTCTCAGTGATTCAGATTCTTCCAATTTAGATTCAGAGGATAGCTATGATAAAGAAGGGAATTTCTCAGCATTTATGACCATTACTCATGTTGAATCTTTAGAGGACTTGAATTTGCTTGTGCAAGAACTTGGGGAGCATAGTGATGAGGAATCCATGGGAATTGTAGAAGAATCGGATGCTGAAGTAGATGAAGATACAACCGCTCTTCGAGAGAATTAAAACTCTCTCCTTGAGAAGTCAGGAGAGTATGCAAAGGTGGCCAAGGCAGCTGTGAAGGAGATGAAGAAAGCAGAGGAGGACTATAGAAGTCTCCTAGTAAGATATAAGGAGGCCAAGTGTGAGATTGAGACATTGAATGGTGAGTTAACCGAGGCTTACACAAAGGTGAAATTTCTTGAGCTTGAAGTGGTTCAAGCCAATGCTAAAGTAGAGCGAGTCTCCTCCAAGAAGCTCAATGAAGTCCTTGCTCATAAAAACCTTTCTCCAACAAAGCCAAATTGGGATACACCGAAGAAAGTAGTTCAGCTATGAATATCTCCAAAGAAGTGAAGTTTGTGAAGGCCAAAGAGCAAGTTGTAGTTGCCCCTACTGTGGAGAGAGCAAAGGTTGAGAAAAAGAAGAATGTGGCTAACCAAAGGGTGTTGAACAAGCCTCGCAACCAATCAACAGTCAGTTCTGAAGCCAAAGGGAGATCACCGTCAAAATCACAAAGAGGTTCGAGAATGAACCATGTATGCCATCATTGTGGACTTTAAGGACATACCAGACCTAATTGTCATAAGCTGAGAGCATTGAATAATGCTAGGGATCAAAGGTCAAGAGGACTAAGAGATGACAAGAGGAATTGGGCTGTTAGGCAACCAAGAAGTCAAAATGGAGATTACGGTGTGACAGATGTAATGAAGATGATTGAGGCATTCACCACATGTTTGGAAAACTTCAACAGCAGGTTTGAAGGTCACAATTCACGTACCCAATCCTATAGGGATATCACCCCAAACGCACATGACGTGTGGGTGAAGAGGGGTACTCATGCATGATTATCTCCTATGTCCATGCATCAATACTTCCAATGCTTAGGATCATAGGTTCATGCATCATATCATGCATTGTTTTCTATTTATAGTATGTTTCTTTTACAAGTTTTGCTTTTACTTGTTGTTATTGATCTTACTTTTCTTGTTCTGTTTTTGAGTTTGTTCAAAATTCAAAAACCCATAAAAATTGAAAAATCTTCAAAAAGTTTGATCACTTGTTTTTGTGTGTATCACATGTGAGTTTGGCCTAGTACCTTCGTACTAATGGCGTAGTGCATTTACGAGTCTAGCTTGTTATGTTTGTACATATATCTATGTGGGAGAAATCTTGAAATCTATGTGTGATTGTTGTAAATAGATCTTCAAACTTGTCATGAATGATTGGTCAATAGTCTTGATGGTCTTGATACTTGCATGGACTTGTGCCTATATCTCTCCCCACTTTATTTTTATGTTTTTGCTATAGAGCTCTCCAAATGTAAATCTCCAAATGAAAAGAGATAATGAGCTACAAAAGCCTATCGCACATACTAGTATTTGACTAGGAAAAAGGGAAAGTGACTTTTGTATTAAAATGTATGGTGCCCAAAAAGGCAAAGGCTAACTCTGCATGTTGAAATATCAAAAATTTCAAGCACCGATCTCAAAAAGAGATGTATAATCCAAAAAGGATCAATTGTTATGTTTTATACAAAAGCCAAAATGAAAAGCTTCTAAGTTTTGTAATCATTCTCTTATGGGAGGTCATATATGTTCATTTCTATAATTGAGATTGACCACTTGATTTCGTACCAGTTGTGTATGACTTGATTGAATTGATCATTGAAGCTTCACTCTGGTCTATGAACTATTCCACATTTGATACTCACACACAACACACAAGACTTTTTTCAGATAATGTTTATCTCATTTGTGTGATTGTACATGTTCAAATGTGATGTGTATGCTCAAGTACTTGCTGATCAAACCCAAAAAGATTTTTGAGTGTTTTATATATTTTTGAAAGTGATTTTATACTTTTGTGCTTTTAGTTTTTGTTCAAAATGCATTTTTGTGTTTTTTTTCAAAAACTGGTTCAGAGGTCTTTTTGTGAGAAGCTCGTGACTGAGAGCTTCCCGCGAAATGTGCTTAAGAGAAATTAAAAAGTCACATTTTCATACAGAAAGTCTCGCTACTACCTCGCGAGTATTTCGCGACTAAACTCTTCTCACGAAATGTTTTTAGGCAAAAACTGAAATTTTTCAAGTTCATACAGAGGCTATTATGACTATCTCGCGACTGTTTCACGACTAAAGGGTTCTCATGAAAGCTTCAGTATGTCTCGTGACTTTCTCGCAATTGTTTTGCTACTTTCTAACCCGCGAAAAATGCGTGTTTTTAGTTTTTATGTAGCAGATGTGGCAGGTTTTCAAAAATTCTTCACTTCCCTCACTTAGACTTTCTCGAACCCATTTCAATCCAAAACCATTTTTCACTTACACCTCCTAATTTTCAAGCAAAAATCTCTGTAAAATCACTTCAAGGTATGTTTTCCTAAACATTTTCTTCATATTTTTCTAAGATTATGCAGTAATTTAAGTTAAGGTTCAAAAATTGGGGATTTTCGAAAATTGGGTTGGGGTTCTTAGTTCTTGTGATTTTTTTTCAAAATCTTTGATTGGGCTGAGTCCCATTTGATGTTTGTGTATCTATGTTGGCCCCTTGAGGCATTCTAAGCTTGTATTGAGGCAGTTTTCTACATGTTCATGCATTGTTCATAGTTGGGATTCACTATTGCATGCTAGGTGTTTGACAGAATGTCCTAGTGACATTCTTGTGTTGAATTGGACTTAACTGAGTTCCAATGCTTGGTTTTTGTCTTGAATGATCATGTTTATTACGTTTTAGTCAGTGTTTGTGTGTTTTACACACTATGTCCATTTTGTGCCTCAATGCCATGCCATGCACACTCTAGGCACACTTCATGCATCTCATGCTACATCCCCATGCATCACATGCTGCACATACATGCATCAGCACAGACACACACATGCACAGTGATTCACTTCATGCATTTTGCTTTTGGTTACATGGTTAAACACTTATAGCATACTGTTTTGTGTTTGTTTTGAGTTGTTTTTGCTCTGTTTTTAAGTTGTTTTACTTTGTTTTGAACTAACTTGAATCTAATCAAGTTTTGTGTTTTGCCTCTGTGTCTGTACACTTGTTTTTGTTTCTTGTTCTCTGTGATATTTGTGCAGATGTCTCCAACCAAACATTCTGCGACCAAGAAATCCACAAAATGTTCTCGCACTGATTCTGACAATTTCAAGTCTGCTGAGGCTGATATGAAATACAATGACTATTACAAAAGAGCAACCATTATTATGGAGAGGGTGGTCCAGCTAGACACCCTTGAGGACACCTTCATCCCTGAGGTGTTCAAAGAAAGGACTTGGATCAAGCTATTGAACCCAGTTGGGGTTGTCTACTCAGAGATCATAAGAGAATTTTTCTCAAATGCCACTGTGGAAGGAGACCATGTAGACTGCTGGGTGAGTCACAAAGAATTTGTGATTACAAAGGATAGCATTCAAGAATTTTTGGAAATTCATCCTCCCTCTAAACCAATCTCAATCCAATATGAAGACAGTTTGGGATCAACTGAGGAGATGGTGGAAATACTTGGTGGAACATCAAAGAAGTCATCCATGAATACAATCCCATTTTCACCGGAGATGAGGGCTTTGGCATATGTGATGATCCATAACTTGTATCTAGTCACCAACCTCACTACATTGTCAGCTCCAAGGACAAAGTTTTTGTACGATCTCTTTACTCACAAGGAGATTGATATATGTGGACACATCTTCCATCTGTTGAAGAAAAGCATTGAGAGGCAAAATTCCAGAACATTTTTGCCTTTTCCCATACTGATTATAGGCCTAATTGTAAAGACAAGGCTCAAACTCCCGAGTGGTCTGACAATAGTTCAGAAGGACTATCCCATTGGTGCACACACAGTGACTAGGAGCACAGCTCATATCAAGGGTTCCAAAACAGGTGTGCATACGATACCACAGGATCGTGTTGAGGGCGAGGGTGGAGATACAGAGGAGGAGATTGATAGATTCACTTTTGCTCTAGAGACTTCAGCATAGCCATCCTCTTCTGCACCAGCACGAGGACCCGACAAACTCGATCGCCTCTTGGATAGAGTGGACCAGATGTTTACAGTGCTTACCTCCCATGTACAGCACACTACGGCCTAGTTTGCGTACGTCTAGGGAAAGATCACTGCATTGTCTTCACAGATCAATGACTTGTCCATGGCACAGGGATCTGATTTAGAGTCTGATCAGTTCTAGCCTCTTTGGCCATTCCGGTCAAAAAGGGGGAGAAAATTTTGAGGGGGAGCTTACACATTTGAGGGGGAGCAAAGCATAGACCATAGCCTAGGCATATAATCTTTGGTTCATACAGGCAATTTAGCTTTATTTATGTTTTGGTTTAAGCTGTTTCAGTTTTTATAACTCTTGGATAATTGTGTTTACTAATTTAGTACTCTGTCTTTAATTTCAGTTTATATTCAGTATGTTTTGTTTACCTTATTGCTTTGTAGCTTCTTTTTGTACTCTTAAGATATTGCCTATATGTCTTAAGTACCTCACTCTTGTGCCCTAGTAGGATCTTGTTCCAAGATGCATATACTTCTTGTATTTTGCATTGGTCGAGTGTTGGACATGCAATTGATCTGTGGGATTGTTCTTTATTGCATTGTGTGTCCGGATGAGCATTTACTTGCTAAATGTTCATTGTAGTCATACTTCAATGACTGATCCTATTTGATCAAGTTTTGCTTACATGCTTTAGTGTGTTTACTAACTTGATCACATTTACTTGCTCATATTCGTACCATGTATTCAACTTGTTATAAGCTTAATGAAAGTTTTTTTGTGTGCAAGCATTTCAGGTTACAGGTATATAAGTGCAAGTGCTTTACAACTTCTAGATTAGGTGTGAGTGAGTTTTGTCACTGTTCCCAAACTCACGTTTAAGTCTAGAGTCTGTTATAGGGTTTTGTCACAGAATAGCCAAAAGGGGAGATTGTAAAGTTATGATTTACAACTATGTATTTTGTTGGCTTTTATTCCGTGCTAAATTTGATTGTAATTATATTCAATCTTTTGTACCCTGTATTTATTGTGGAATTTGATTGTAAGGGTTGTGTGATAGAGAGAGAGAGTGTGAAGACTCAAGCAATTAAAGCCAGAAGATTTCTCGCAGGTAGCTTATGACTAAGCATCCCACAAAGTGAAGCATGTGCCTTGCATATGACTAGAATGTGAAGAGTCAGTACAAATGGAGATAGTTGTGTTTCACGAGTAGCTCGTGGGTAAGGCCTTCCCGCGAGACACCCGCAGAACATTCTGTTCTGCCAGACTGTACTATTTGATACACACTTTCTATACCCACACTATATATACTCACATTACCCACAAATGTAAAGGAGTGCTTCTGAGAGAAAACCCTAGCCAAACACCTTGAGAGTTAGAGATTGTTATACCCACAATCCTCTACACAATAGCTTGTGGATTTTCCTCAACTCCTACCTCTCCATTTCCATACCATTGAGAGGTTGATAGTCCAAACACTTAACACACCCTTTTAGAGTGTCAAGTGATCGTTTGGTG
Organism: Quercus robur; assembly: GCF_932294415.1. Classification (NCBI taxonomy): domain Eukaryota; kingdom Viridiplantae; phylum Streptophyta; class Magnoliopsida; order Fagales; family Fagaceae; genus Quercus; species Quercus robur. The sequence continues at coordinate 13,481,603 of NC_065534.1, read as the reverse complement.
CTGCTGGGAAGCATTGGAAGAAGCCAAGGATGGCAGATGCAACATGGAGCTTGTTGCAGGATCCAGAGAGCTAGACAAGACACGGTTTCGAGAAGCCTTGTTGGAGTAGGAGCTTGGAGGGCTTAGGTACAGTGGGTAGATTAGGCTTGGAGGGTCTCTTGCTAACCCATGTATCCCAACTGATTGTCTAGTGGATCGATTACCGCTTGGAGGGTGGCGGAGAGGTTTTTCACCCAGTTCTTTGGTTTCCTCTTCGATAACACATCGGCGTGTTATCTGTGTTTGCATTCTTCTTCCCTACTCTTTTACATTTCATTTTACTGTTGTGATTATATGAATATGTGTTAGAGTATCCTGGTTTTTTATCCGCTTGCATTTACACTTTTCCACACTTAGAATTAAGTTAGTGTAAAATCTATCAAGTCGTAACTTTTATTTGGGGGTCTAAACAGCTCTTGTGTTTTTTTTTTTAACACATTTTCGAGCTTTCATTCATCTTGTGGGGATGGATTTGGATGGTGTGTGGTGGGGTCATTGTTGTAGAACACTGCACCTATTACCTTGCTACATAAAATGGTGAATAGCTTGGAAATTAAATGAGAGGGTAATGCATGTAGAGAAGTATTATTTAAAATTCAATTTCATCATGAGTAATGTTAAAAACAGTTTTTTTTTTTTTTTTTTAAATTGTTGGTATAACCTGCTATGATTAGAATAATATCACTTTCATCTGGATCTATGAGACGTACTATTTATTGTGCACCACCATATTAACCATTGTGAAAAAGAAGGTTGTAAATTCAAATATTGTGTTACTAGTCAAAATATTTTGTGATTGGCCACAATTGAGGAGAAAGATTGAGATCGTTTACTTGTTGCAGCCAGTGAAGTTGCCTGCTACTTGGCATCTACCCTTCCATTTTGACGGAGGAGGTCCTAGTCCATTGTCGTTAAAACTTGGAGCATCCATATAAATTCCTAAAAAATAAGAGGAAAAAGGAAAGATTATGAAATTTATCAAAACTATTCCATGTAATAAGGATAAAGTCAAAGCTCTTTGAGAAGTCTTAATTTATTACCTGAGTCTAATACACCAGCAATAATATTACTTTCAATTTGATGATTTCTCTTCAATGTTTGAGGCATTCTTAAGATATCTCATGATCTTGTTGTATGAAGTTTCCATATTCTACTAGGAAATACCAACACCACATTTTCATTCTCTGTAAAGGATGCATATATGCATATAAATTACATAAGACAACCACCCCCAAGAGGAAGAAAAAAAAAAGAAAGAAATATTTTGTAACATGATGTTTTTAGTGTGCACAGTGCACCTCGCAGTTTTTGAACTTCATCTAGCAATAGCTTTGCTGCAAATGCATTAAAACTCTTCGTATAGCTATGTATTTTGGACTACTAGGCAATACTAGCATTGTAAAATGACAATACTCGATGGTTTAATTGTGTACCCAAATGTTACAATATGTTGCATGCGTTGTGATGTCATATTATGTTATATATATGGATTATACCCTAAAAACTAATTTTATATGCATAGAAAAGCCTAATGCTATACGTATTGATCGGTTACTAACAATTATGATACCCTCCCCCACCACTAAATCTTTGATCCATGTATGGATTAAACTCTACACAATTTATTTTCCATAAAAATGAAAACCAAATCAAGACATTGATTGCTATAGAAAATCTTGGTACTGGCCAACAAATCAAGGGTTTGATTGCTAGAAAAAATCATGGGATTAGATTCCATTATTGTAATGTATCATCATGAAAGGTATACGAGAAAATGTAGTGTTTTGGGCCTTGATCTTGTAGATGTTGGCTATCAGGCTGAATCATGGAAACGCTAATGTTTTCTTTCTTTTCTTTTCTCTATATTTTATTTATAAATTTCTATATGAACTATTCCATGTATAAATTACAACCCAAAAAAGAACTATTTCATGTAAGAAATAAAAGGAAAACAAGTATAGTTTAAAATTGAATATGTGTAGATGTAAGCATGCAATGTGTAGGGACAGCAATGTGTTTGTGCCTAAGGCCAAGATTTTGAGTGGCTTTTTTATATATTTAAATATTAATTAAAATAATATTAATTTATTTTTATATAATTTTATTTCAAAAATTTTCTTAATATGGGAGAGTTTTAAAAATTAACTTTTATTAATTGAGTCCATTTTTGGGGCCTTGATTTTTATTTTTTTTGGAAAGGTAGGAATATCTTAACTGAATATATTCTACTGGGTAATGAAGGGGGCTTTATTTAATTTGAAGCCTTTAGGTCACTACCTTAATTGCCTAAAGTGTTGAGCTAATCCTAGCAATATTTAGATATTTAGTCATCCAACTCACTCTTGAATTACTGAAGAAAGCACGTTGTGTTGAAGATCAGCAGTACTGGTTTTTGACCGCAGTCCCTCTCCCTCTCCCTCTCCCGTAGCAGCAGCACTGGTTCTTGACCGCAGTGTCTCTCCCATATACACAATGTAAGCCTATGTGATAAATGAAAAATAAATTTATGATTAGTGAATGGAAATTATAAAATTTAAATAATAAACTTAATAACTGTGTTCATACAAATTATAAAAATATACACATTTCTAAATGTGTCACTAGAACCATGAGTGAATGACCAATGAAGCTGCGTAGCCAGAAGGAAGAGGGTGATCATAAGAGTTCGAACCATTTTTGATTGCATGCGATACTGCTCTTCTCCGGCTTTCAATACTGCTCTTCCTTTCTCTCTTGCTCCTATATTTATAGTCAGATTTTTTCTTAAAACATCCCTAGTTTAATTTTTCTTATGTGTGTTTCTTAATCTGGTGGAAATTTTCGTGCTAAAATGCAATCTTTGACTTTTTCCAATTTCCGGTTAGATTATTGCATAGACCAATTGCAAGCAAAGGTGTTTAGATGTAACTTCATTATAATTAGTTACAAACGGTTTCCTTATTAGCCTTTTTAGCTGTTAAAACAGAGACTAAAGACTGAAAATTTGTTCTGTATTGAAATTTTTCTTAGAGAAGTTTCTTCTTCATTTAATTAATTAAACAATGTACAATTCCTCAATTTTTTTTTTAAATGTATACATTAAGAGTCTGTTATTTATATAACTAAATTTAGTGTTAAAACTAACTCCTAAACTAACCGTTCGTTATTAGGATGTTATGATCGCTCGGTTTGTGGACTGGCTCGATTTTTTCCCTGAAAGCTATCTATACTATTCTTGTATTTGGTCAAAGTAAGTTTGCATAGTCCTAGTAGTAATAGGACTCTACTTTGGCAATGTATGATATGCACTAGAAAACCAGGTCCTACTTGGTTTAGGACTTATAGTATCCGACCTATGCTAGTGTGTGTATATATATATATATATATGCATAGATTCTTTCGTATTCAGTTAATAGTATCTTAGAGAGAGGGTTAGCTGAATAGGAAAAATAGTACAAGAATAGTGCAAACACAATAGGTGCTCTATTCTTTGTGAGAGAGCCAAGGGTGTATGATGTATTTGGGGCATGGGTTTTGTGAGAGTGCTATGTAAATTTCTTATGTCTTTTTTTCTTCTCTCTTCTTTAATCTTATGTTAATGAGTGTATTTTTCACAACAACTATCTATAACATGATTTCCCTCTTTGATTTGGACTTTTATCAAGGTCAAAAATACCTCATTTAATAACCAATGATTTCTCCTACGAATGTTTTAGGAATAGGGTCAATAACATCAAAAAAAATTGAAAGTTCAAATATGTGTGTAAACACCCTTGAACGTTTAGACCCCCAAATTACAACTTAACCAATTCAAGCATTATGTCAAACAACTAGTGTGCGGAAAATTAACATAAGCTATAATATGGAATTGGTAAAACTATCTAAGCCAAATTAAAATCACAACCCACAGCAGATAATAAAAAGGCAAAGATAGAGAGGAAGGAAAATGCAAACACAAAGACAACACGCGATGTGTTATCGAAGAGGAAACCGAAGCCCTCGGCGTAAAACCTCTTCGCCGCCCTCCAAGCGGTAAACAATCCACTAGAAAATATAGTTGGGATACATGGACAACAATAGACCCTCCAAGCCTAATCTACCCAGTGCACCTAAGCCCTCCAAGCTTCTTGCTCCAACGAGGTTGCGCCGAACCTTTTTCTTTTCTAGCTTCCCGGATTCCGCTACTAGACCGTAGCATCAACCAATGAAGATTGGTTCCTTCCTAACTGCTTCCCAGAAATCCAAACAGCTCTCTCACAGTAATGAAAATGGTGAGAACCAGGTTTAGTAAGATGCCTCTCAAGGATTTGACAATGGAGAGGAAGAGAGTTGAGGAATTTGAAGAGACTCTAATGTATAGATTGTGGGTGAATCAATCTTGTTTTTCTTTAGGGTTTCTCTCTCAAAATTCTCTCTAGAAACTCTCTTACATTTGTGGGTAAAAGAGGTATTTATACTGGAGTGGGAGAGGAATGTGAAACGTCAGGTTTTACAAAACAGGGGTGGCTCGCGGCTTGACCTCGCGGCTTGACTAAGTCGCGAGATCCAGTCGCGAGATAACCGTATGGCCAGTTGTCCTGTTTTGTCCTGTAGTGCTCCAGCTAGCATGACTGTTCACCTTCTGGCATGCTTGGCACGTGTGCTGCGTTTGGCGGCTTGCAGCCGCGAGTCACCCGCAAGGCCAAGCCGCGAGTCTCTGTTTTCTTGCACACTCTTAAGCAAATTTCACTCTATCTCACTCACTATCCTTACATCAAACCCATCTAAATACAGGGTTACTAAATGCTGAAATACAAGAAAATTTGGCACGGAATAAAGCCAATTAGATGGTTGAATAAATTCAACCTTACAATCTCCCCCTTTGGCTATTCCGTGACAAAACCCTAAAACAGACTCTAGACTTAACATGTGAGTTGGGAACAGTTGAACAAAACTCACTCACACCTAACTCTAGAAGCTGTGAAGCACTTGAATCATATGAACATAAGACTCCTGAAACACAACAATACACCATGATCATTGTTAAGCAGAAAATCGTGAAATGCATATGAAACAGGCAATATGTGATCAAACAAAGATGGAGTTAAGAAACAAACCATGGCTTGATCAACCAAGTGAACACCACAAGGTAGTGATCACAGTGCTCATTCACACTTGGAATGAACACAAGGACATATAAGTTAACAAGCACAAGACAAGATACTTGTATGCTCAACACTCAACCAATGCATAATACACAAGGTATATGCATCTAGGAACAATCTTACAAAGGCACAAGAGTGACAGTACATAAATCAAAATGCAAGACATTTAGATATAAGTACTGATTTCAACATAGCATAAAAGGCTGCATTAAGCAAGGTACAAACCATAAAGCCTACATAATATGCATAAAAACATTAACCCTAAAAGCTTACAAAAGCACATGGGTACAAACCACAATATATCAGAATAACATCAACAAAATATATAAAAGATTAAACCAAGAGTATAAGTTATGAGTTGGAAACAAAATACACCAAAACCACAGTGTATCAAAACCATATAAACACTAAAATAGTCCAAAAACATAAACCTATAAGTTTAGAGGATAAGACTTAAAACAAAAGTATGACAAAAGTATTTGTGTACTCCCCCTATCACTATACACACTTCCCTTTGAACTTTCTCCCCCTTACTGAATGCTCTCCCCCTTTTTGGCGCGAATAGCTAAAGGCTGTCGTCCAACTTTTGTTGAATAGCGTCTAGCTGATTCTCCATAGTCTCGAGACGTATATGGACATGGTTGTTTGTGGAGTAGAGAAGTGCCACAATCTCATCAATGCGTTTCTGAATATGCTCAAGTAAACTGCCCACTCTATCAGTATGAGAAGCAGTCTGTGCTTGCAGGGTACTAGCTTGTGGAACTTCAGGAACAGCATGCGAAGTAGATGTGGTATGTGCAGGTGTCTCTGACTCAGGGGAAAATGGAGTAACCGGAGAGATGTATACACTCTTTGGTGTTTTAAAGGAGTGACTTCTGCTAGCTTGAAGAGTGTACATGGAAATAGGACGCTGACGGGTCAACATTTTGCCATCTGTAGGAGGAACAATGCCTTCACGAAGAATGAGTTTCATGATGAGACTGCAAAATGGAATGATTCCTCGAGCTGCAGTTCAAACCGCGGTCTTCCTCAAGGTGTAATAGATGTGAGCACATATATCAATGGGGGCTCCTGTAATAAGATCACAAAGGAATAGAGCTCTCCCAAGATTGATGAATGTAGTGTTGGACAGTGGGTAGAGATTGGTGAACATGATCAACTTCAGTGTGGTCAGCTCTGGTGCAAACTTTGCGGTGCTGATGGATGTTCCTGTATTGGATACTTTATGATCGAATCCTAGGATTTATAGAATTTCTTCAACCTCTGGAGTTCGATCATCATACGGAGTTAGATCCACATTCTGAGGTCTAGTGATGCCGAGAAGATCTGCGATGGAGTTTGGGGAAATAGCAAACTCTTTTCCTCTGACCCAAAAAATAAGTTCAGCTCCAAGATCAGTTGCATTGGAGAAGCATTCTTTGACCAGCTCATCCATTGGATCATCAAAGTTCCCAAACAAGTTTGCCCAATCTCGTTTCTCAAAGATTCGAGGAATAAAAGTGGTCCCTAAGGTGTTAAACTCCACCACCCGTTCCACTATGGGAGTTGACTTGTTAAAGATGTTTGAGTAGATGTGTGAGGTAAGCGGAGTTCTGAACCTCTCCTCATTGGGGTCTTGAGAGGCCTGTGATGATAGTCAAGTCCTTTTAGCAACTGGTGTTGCTGGATCGTTAGCAACAATGTCTTTACCCCTGGAAGATCGACGAGACATCTACAAGAGAATAGGCCCACAGCAAAGAACCAACAACAGTACCACACAAGATAAATATCAACATGATTCAATACTAATAGAAGTGAAAAACAGAGATTTCAATACATAAATAGAAACTAAAGATAGTGCAGACCCAACCAAACTTCCAACAATACTAAGGTGCACAAAATGGCAGGTGCAGCAAAATGGTGATAGCGCAAAAAGGCATAGAGAGACAAAATCAAACAGAACTGTCAATGAGACAGTTTACCATGACCGTGATATGCAAACAAATACAGCATTCGAACATTAAGAACAGATATCATAAAACATGCCACAAAAGATATGAGCATGGGAAAAAATTTCAAAATGAAATAACAGAGCACCCAAACTAGAGCACATGGTTGTGAAACACACATTATGTTAATATAAAAGCACAGTAAACCAATGCCGAAAACCAACATCAACACACAAACAAGTGAAATGAGCAAGTCATATAAATACCAAACCCATTTAACAAAAGATTTTCAGAATCAACAACAGGCAAATATCAGAACAATGAAAAAGCACATTGTGACCACTCAACATGAAAACAGATGAAAACAACAACAAACATAACAAGCCATACCAATCACACAAAAAGAGGAATGTTTCGAACACAATATCAATCCAAATGGTAATAAAAACATCCATGAAATAGGGAAAATGAGATGAGGAAAACAAGACCCATACCTTTTCCTGATGATTTGGATAAGAAATGAAGCACCAATTAGGTTTGAAAATAGGGAAAGTTTGGGAAGGAGACAGTTGAGAGAGAAGATGAACAGTCACAAAAGTTCGAGGGAAAACTGAAAAAGATTTAAAAATTGCCCCTATTTTTGCCAAACACGCATTTTTCGCGACTGAAGAGAGTCGCCAACAAGTCGCCAGTTTAAGCCGCCAAAACACTCAAAGACAAAAGTTTGAAAAAATTTTCTAAGTGTTTTTCGCGACTGGAAGGTCTACCCGTGAAAGAGTCGCGAGCTGAGCCGCGAAAATCTCTGAGTAACCCTCGCGACTGGACCTTCCACTCGTGAACAAGTTGCCAAAAATGACCCGCGAAGACGCGACTGATGCTCACGACTTGACTTACCCGCGACTGAGCCGCCAACACAGGGCAAAACTGGGTTTTTGAAATTTTCAGATTTTTAAACAAAATACTTTCCAAAAATACCTAAAAACAATTAAAAATCTTTTTGTGTTTGAATTAACAAAGATTGAGCATGTGAAAAACACATTTCATCAAGTACAATCACACAAATGAATACGGCATTTATTGAACATAAACTTGTGTGTTGTGTGTGGATATCAATAGTGAGATAGTCCATAGTCTAATGTGAAGTTTCAATGATCAATTCAACCAAGGCATACACAATTAGCACTAGATCAAGTGATCCATCTCAATTATAGAAATATGTATATATGACCTCCCACAAAACTTGATAACAAATCTTGGAGCTTTACATTTGACTCCACTTTCAAACATAACATTTGATCATTTTGATCTTTTGAGGCAATCACCTCTCATTATGAGAGTGATATTTGATATTTCACTTTAATGAACAAGCCTTTGGCTTTTTGAATAAACATTCTCTTTAATATAAGGTCGCTTACCCTTTTTCCTAGTCGAATACTAGAATGTGTGACATGTTTTTGCAGCTCAATATCTCTTTTCATTTGGAGATTTACATTTGGTGAGCTCTTTTTAGCAAAAACAAAAATAAAGAGTGGGAAGATATATAGACACAAGTCTATGCATGTCTCAAGATCAACATAACCATTCACTAATCATTCATGACAAGATTGAAGATCTATTTACAACAATGACAAAGATTTCAAGATTTTTCCCACAATGATATGAGTGCAAAGAAACAAGCAATGCTCGAAAATGCACAAAGCCATTAGCACAAAGGTACAAGGCAAAACAAGTTTTGAGACAAAAGCTCAACAATGTCAATCAAACATTTTGATTTTCTCATTTTTTATGTGATTTTTGGATTTTTGACACTAGAAGAAAAAGATTGATAAAAAACGAAATAAATTAAAAGTATGCACAAGTAGACAAGCAAACCAACCAACAGCAAAAACACCAAGCAAACAAACAAACATCGTCGCAAAGCATAGGAAGTATTAATGCATGGACATGTTGTAATGCTTATGCATGAGTACCCTTTTTCACCCACACGTCACTTGCGTTTGGGGTGATTTCCTTATAGGATTGGGTACGGGAGTTAGGGCTTTCAAACCTTCGTGAGAAGTTTTCCAAGCAGTTGGTGAATGCACCAATCATCTTCATCACGTTCATCATTCCGGGATCACCATTCTAATCTCTAGATTGTTCACCTGCCCAATCTCTTCTATCATTTCTAGGTCTTCGTGACCTTTGAGGAGTTGCACTATTCTTTGCTCTCAGTTTTTGACAATTTGGTCGAGTATGCCCTTGAAGTCCACAATGATGACACACATAGGTTGATCTAGGACCTCTTTATGGTCGTAGACGAGACTTGGCACAAGATTCAGACCTGCCCACATACTGATTTCGGTGATTCAACACCCGTTGGTTCTCCACATTCTTCTTCTCCTCCATCTTGAGCTTCCTAGCAGTAAGGTCAATTACAACTGGATCTTTAGCCTTTACAAACTTCACTTTTTTAGTAACAGTTCCAGATGAGCTACTTCCTCCGGTATATCCCAACCCGGATTTGTCTGAAAAGCTCTTTTGAGATGAAATAACATCATCTAGCTTCTTGGTGGTGACCTTCTCTATTTTAGCATTTGCTCGTACAACCTCTTGCTCAAGAAATCTCACTTTTGTATAAGCTTCTGACAGCTCACCATTCAGTGTTTCTATCTCACATTTGGCCTCCCCATATCAGATTAGGAGACTTTGTAATCCTCCTCTGCCTTCTTCATTTTTCTCACAGCAGCCTTAGCCACCCTTGTGTACTCACCCGACTTCTCCAGGAGTGAGTTGTAATTCTCTTGAAGATTGGTTGTGCTTTCATCTTCTTCAGCATCTGATTCTTCAACAATTCCCAGTGATTCTTCATCACTATGTTCTCCAAGATCTTGTACAAGCAGATTCAACTCGTCTGAAGACTCAACATGAGCAACAGTCATAAAGGCTGAGTAGTTCCCCTCTCCATCACAGCTTTCTTCATATTCTAAGTCAGATGAATTCGAGTCACTCAATGTGAAAGTTCAAAAACGTGTACAAAACACCTTTGAACGTTTAGACCCCCAAAATACAACTTAACCAATACAAGCAATATGTCAAAGAACTAGTGTGCGGAAACTTAACACATGTTATAATATGAAATTGGTTAAAATCTATCTAAGCCATAACATAATAAAACCACAGCAGATAATATAAAGGCAAAGATAGAGAGGAAGGAAGATGCAAACACAAAGACAACACGCGATGTGTTATCGAAGAGGAAAATGAAGTCCTCGGCGAAAAACCTCTCCGCCGCCCTCCAAGCGGTAATCAATTCACTAGAAAATACAGTTGGGATACAAGGACAGCAATAGACCCTCCAAGCCTAATCTACCCAGTGCACCTAAGCCCTCCAAGCTTCTTGCTCCAACGAGGTTGCGTCGAACCTTTTTCTTTTCTAGCTTTCCGGATTCCGCTACTAGACCGTAGCATCAACCAATGAAGATTGGCTCCTTCCTAACTGCTTCCCAGAAACCCAAACAACTGTCTCACAGTGATGATGATGGTGAGAACCAGGTTTGGTATAATGCCTCTCAAGGATTTGACAATGGAGAGGAAGAGAGTAAGGGAATTTGAAGAGACTCTAAGGTATAGATTGTGGGTGAAACAATCTTGTTTTTCTTTAGGGTTTCTCTCTCAAAATTCTCTCTGGAAGCTCTCTTTCAATCGTGGGTAAAAGGGGTATTTATACTGGAGTGGGAGAGGAATGTGAAACGTCAGGTTTTACAAAACAGGGGTGGCTCGCGACTTGACCTCGCGGCTTGACTAAGTCGCGAGATCCAGTCGCGAGTTTATCGTATGGCCAGTTGTCCTGTTTTATCCTGTAGTGCTCCAGCTAGCATGACTGTTCATCTTCCAGCATGCTTGGCACGTGTGCTACTTCTGGCGGCTTGCAGCCGCGAGTCCACCCGCGAGTCCCAGCCGCGAGTCTCTGTTTTCTTGCACACTCTTGAGCAATCTTCACTCTATCTCACTCACTATCCTTACAACAAACCCACCTAAATACAAGGTTACTAAATGCTGAATTACAAGCAAATTTGGCACGGAATAAAGCCAAATAGATGGTTGAATAAATTCAACCTTACAATCTCCCCCTTTGGCTATTCCGTGACAAAACCCTAAAACAGACTCTAGACTTAACATGTGAGTTGGGAACAGTTGAACAAAACTCACTCACACCTAACTCTAGAAGCTGTGAAGCACTTGAAACATATGAATATAATACTCCTGAAACACAACAATACACCATGATCATTGTAAGCAGAAAATTATAAATGCATATGAAACAGGCAATATGTGATCAAGCAAAGATGGAGTTAATAAACAAATCATGGCTTGATCAACCAAGTGAACACCACAAGGTAGTGATCACAGTGCTCATTCACACTTGGAATGATCACAAGGACATACAAGTTAACAAGCACAAGGCAAGACACTTGTATGCTCAACACTCAACCAATGCATAACACACAAGGCATATGCATCTAGGAACAATCCTACAAGGGCACAAGAGTGACAGTACATAAACCAAAATGCAGAACATTTAGATTAAAGTACTGATTTCAACATAGCATAAAGGCTGCATTTAAGCAAGGTACATACCATAAAGCCTACAAACTATGCATAAAACATTAACCCTAAAAGCTTACAAAAGCACATGAGTACAAACACAAAAGCATTCTGAATAACATCATCAAAATATATTAAAGTTTAAACCAAGAGTATAAGTTATGAATTAGAGACAGCTATACACCAAAACACAGTGTATCAAAACCATAAAAACACTAAAAGTACCCAACAAACATAAACCTAAAACCATAAGTTTAGAGGATAAGACTAAAAACAAAAGTATGACAAAAGTATGTGTGTACTCCCCCTATCACTATGCACACTTCCCTTTGAACTTTTCTCCCCCTTACTGAATGCTCTCCCCCTTTTTGTCACGAATAGCTAAAGACTCTCGTCCAACTTTCGTTGAATCTCATCTAGTTGATTCTCCATAGTCTCGAGGCACATTTGGACATGGTTGTTTGTGGAGTAGAGAAGTGTCACAAGCTCATCAACGCGTTTCTGAATATGCTCAAGTACACCTCCGACTCTATCAGTATGAGGAGCAGTCTGTGGTTGCAGAATACTAGCCAGTGAAGCTTCAGGAACAGCACGAGATGTAGATGTGGTATGTGCAGGTGTCTCTGAATCAGGGGCAGATGGAGTAACCGGAGAGATGTGAGCACTTCTTGGTGATTTAGAGTGACTTTTGCTAGCTTGAAGAGTGAACAAGGAAATGGGACGTTGACGAGTCAACATTTTTCCATCTGCAGGAGGAATAATGCCTGCACGAAGAATGAGCTTCATAATGAGACTACAAAATGGAATAATTCCTCGAGCTGCAGATCGACACGCGGTCTTCCTCAAGGTGTAGTAGATGTGAGCACATATATCAATGGGGGCTCCTGTAATAAGGTCACAAAGAAATAGTGCTCTCCCAAGATTGATGAATGTAGTGTTGGACAGTGGGTAGAGGTTGGTGAACATGATCAACTTCAGTGTGGTCAGCTCAGGTGCAAACTTTGCGGTGCTGATGGATGTTCCTGCACTGGATACTTCATGATCGTGTCCTAGGATTTGTAAAATTTCTCCAACTTCTGGATTTCGTTCATCATAAGGAGTTAAATTCACATTCTGAGGTCTGGTGATGCTGAGAAGATCTGCAATGGAGTCTGGGGTAACACTAAACTCTGTTCCTCTGACCCAGAAAATGAGTTGAAGTCCAAGATTAGTTGCGTTGGAGAAGCATTCTTTGACCAGCTCATCCATTGGATCATCAAAGTTCCCGAACAAGTTTGCCCAATCTCGTTTCTCAAAGATTCGAGGGATGAAAGTGGTCCCTAAAGTGTTGAACTCTACCACCCGTTCCACTATAGTGGTTGACTTGTCAAACACATTTGAGTAGGCATGTGAGTTAAGCGGAAGTTTGAACCTATCTTCATTGGGATCTTGAGATGCCTGAGATGATAGACGAGTCCTTTTAGCAACTAGTGTTGCTGGTTCGTCAGCAACAATGTCTTTACCCCTGGAAGATCGATGAGACATCTGCAAGAGAACAGGCCTACAGCAAAGAACCAAACAACAATACCACACAAGATAATTGTCAACAAGATTCAGTGTAAACAAAATTTCAATATATAAACACAAACTGAGAATAGTGCAGACCCAACCAAACTTCCAACAATACAAAGAAGCACAAAATAACAGGTGCAGCAAAATGGTGATAGTGCACCAAGACATAGATAGACAACACAATTGACACAACTGTCAATGAGACAGGTTATCATGACCATGATATGCAAACAGATACAGCATTCGAACAAATAGAGCAGATAACATAAATCACTCGATCAGAGATATGAACAAGGGAAAATTTTTCAACATGAAGAAACCAATCAACCACACTAGAGCACATGGTTTAGAGACATACATTATGTTATCATAAAAACTCAGTAACCAATACCAAACACCAACAACAATACTTAAGCAAGTGAAATGAGTAAGTCAAATAAACACCAAACCCATTTAAGAAAAGATTTTCAGACTCAGTAATAGGCAAAAATCAGAACAATGAAAAACACATTGTGACCGCTCAGCATGAAAATAGGAGAGAACAATATCAAACAAGACACTTCATACCCATTGCACAAGAGAGAAGTATTACGAACATACTAACAGTCCAAACAGTAACAAAAATATGCAGGAAAAGGAAAATGAGATTGAGAAAGCAAAACCCATACCTTTTCTTGATGATTTGGATAAGAAATGAAGCACCAATGAGGTTTGAAAATGGATTCACGAAGTGTTTGGAAGGAAGATAGTTTAGAGAGAAGATGAACAGTTCCAAAAGTTCGAGGGAAAACTGAAAAGAGGTTTAAAAACTGCTCCTGTTTCTGCAAAACACGCGATTTTCGCGACTTGATTAAGTCGCCACACAGTCGCCAGCTCAAGCCGCCAAAGCACTCAAGAACAAAAATTTGAAAATTTTTCTAAGTGTTTTTCGCGACTGGAAGGTCTACCCGCGAGTGAGTCGCGAGCTGAGCCGCGAAAATCTCTGAGTGAACCTCGCGACTGGACCTTCCACTCGCGAACAAGTCGTCAAAAATGACCAGCGAAGATGCGACTGAGGCTCGCAACTTGACATACCCGCGACTGAGCCGCCAAAACAGGGCAAAACTGGATTTTTGAAATTTTCAGATTTTTAACACAAAATACTTTCCAAAAACACCTAAAACACTCAAAAATCTTTTTGTGCTTGAATTAACAAAGATTGAGCATGTGAAAACACATTTCATCAAGTACAATCACACAAATGAATATGGCATTTATTGAACATAAACTTGTGTGTTGTGTGTGGATATCAACAATGAGATAGTCCTTTGTCTAATGTGAAATTTCAATGATCAATTCAACCAAGGCATACACAATTAGCACTAGATTATGTGACCCATCTCAATTATAGAAATATGTATATATGACCTCCCACACAACTTGATAACATAACTTGGAGCTTATCATATGACTCCACTTTCAATCATATCATTTGATCTTTTTGATCTTTTGAGGCAATCATCTCTCATTGTGAAAGTGATATATGACATTTTCACTTTAAAGAAGAAGCCTTTGGCTTTTTGAATAAACATTCACTTTAATATAAGGTCGCTTACCCTTTTTCCTAGTCAAATACTAGAATGTGCGACAGGCTTTTGCAGCTCAATATCTCTTTTCATTTGGAGATTTACATTTGGTGAGCTCGTTTTAGCAAAACAAAAATAAAAAGTGGGAAGATATATAGACACAAGTCTATGCATGTCTCAAGATCAATCATAACCATTCACTAATCATTCATGACAAGTTTGAAGATCTATTTACAACAATCACATAGATTTCAAGATTTTTCCCACAGTGATATAAGTGCATGAAAACAAGTAATGCTCGAAAATGCACAAAGCCATTAGCACAAAGGTACAAGGCAAAACAAGTTTTAAGACAAAACTCAACAAAGTCAATCAAGCTTTTGATTTTCTAATTTTTATGTGATTTTTGGATTTTTGACACAAGAAACAAAAAGATTGATAAAACAAAAAATATTCACAAGTAGACAAGCAAACAACCAATAAAAAAAACAGCAAACAAACCAAACAAACAATGTCGCAAAGCATAGGAAGTATTAATGCATGGACATGTTGTAATGCTTATGTATGAGTACCCTTTTTCACCTACACGTCACTTGCGTTTGGGGTGATTTCCTTAAAGGATTGGGTACGGGAGTTAGGGCTTTCAAACCTTCGTGAGACGCTTTCCAAGCAGTTGGTGAATGCACCAATCATCTTCATCACGTTCATCATTCCGGGATCTCCATTTTGATCTCTTGATTGATCACCTGCCCAAATTCTCCTGTCATTTCTGGGTCCTCCTGACCTTTGAGGAGTTGCACTGTTCTTTACTCTCAGCTTTTGGCAATTTGGTCGAGTATGCCCTTGAAGTCTGCAATAATGGCACACATAAGTTCCTCTAGGACCTCTTTGTGGTCGTGGACGTGACTTGGCACGAGATTCAGACCTGCCCACAGACTGATTATGGGGATTCAGCATCCGTTGGTTCACCACATTCTTCTTCTCCTCCACCTCGAGCTTCTCACCAGTAAGGTCAGCTACAACTGGATCTTTGGCCTTTACAAACTTCACTTCTTTAGTGACATTTCCAGATGAACTACTTCCTCTGGTATATCCCAATCCAGATTTATCTAAAAAGCTCTTTTGAGATGATATAACATCATCTAGCTTCTTGGTGGTGACCCTCTCTATTTTAGCATTCGCTTGCACAACCTCATTCTCAAGAAATCTCACTTTTGTGTAAGCTTCGGACAACTCACCATTCAGTGTTTCTATCTCACATTTGGCCTCCCTATATCGAATTAGGAGACTTTTGTAGTCCTCCTCAGCCTTCTTCATTTTTCTCACAGCAGCCTTGGCCACCCTTGTGTACTCACCCGACTTCTCCAAGAGTGAGTTATAATTCTCTTGAAGATTTGCGGTGCTTTCATCTTCTTCAGCATCTGATTCTTCAACAATTCCTAGTGATTCATCATCACTATGTTCTCCAAGGTCTCGTACAAGCAGATTCAACTCGTCCGAAGACTCAACATGAGCAATAGTCATAAAAGCTGAATAGTTCCCCTCTCCATCACAACTCTCTTCAGATTCTGAGTCAGACGAATCTGAGTCACTCAAGGTCGTGGCATACACTTTGCCTTTTGATTTCAAATAATTCGGACATTCCTTTTTAAAGTGTCCATGCCCGTTACATTCAAAACAAGTGACACATTGTGTGGGTTGGGATTCTTTTCCATCTTTCTTTTTGAAATCCCTCTTCTTCCTTCCAGAACTTTGGAATTTTCTGTTATCATCAAATTTGCCATTATTTTTGAATTTCAAAAACTTTCTGAAATTTTTGACAAGGTAGGATACATCTTTGTCAACCACATCTTCTCCCGATGAGTCTTGATCTTCCACCTTCTCATTAATGGTCTTTAGAGCAAGGGATTTACTCTTCCGTTGATTGGGCAGCGACATCTCATAAGTCCGCAGAGAACCAACCAGCTCCTGTACTTTGATGTCATCAAGATCTTTGCTCTCTTCAATTGCTGTCACTTTAGCACGAAAAATTTCCGGCAATGATCGAAGGATCTTCCTTACAATCTTTGAGTCCTCCGTTTTCTCCCCCAAGTTGAACTTACTAACAACCACCTCATTTAGCTTCCCATAGAAAGAGTCAAAGGACTCATCCTCACTCATTTTGAGCTCCTCAAACCGAGTGGTCAGCATTTGTAACTTGGTGTCTTTCACTTTCTTCGTGCCTTCATAAGTTGTTTCCAGAATCTCCCATGCTTCTTTGGCAATGGTAATGTGAGAAATCCTGTGAAATTCATCTAGAGACACACCACAGAAAATAGCATTGAGTGCTTTACTGTTAGCATTAGATGCAGCAAGTGCTGCCTTATCCCATGTGGATTTGGCTACTTTAGGTTTGGTCCAACCAATCTCAACAGCATCCCAAACGGATTCATCAATAGAACACAGAAAAGCTCTCATGCGAACCTTCCAAAAAGCATAATTACTACCATCAAAATATGGAGGTGCATTTAGGGATTGAGACCTATCCATCTCAAAAGGGAGTCAAGGATCACACAATGGTAATGAAACCAATAGCAGTGTACCCGCTCTGATACCAATTGAAAGTTCAAAAACGTGTACAAAACACCTTTGAACGTTTAGACCCCCAAAATACAACTTAACCAATACAAGCAATATGTCAAAGAACTAGTGTGCGGAAACTTAACACATGTTATAATATGAAATTGGTTAAAATCTATCTAAGCCATAACATAATAAAACCACAGCAGATAATATAAAGGCAAAGATACAGAGGAAGGAAGATGCAAACACAAAGACAACACGCGATGTGTTATCGAAGAGGAAACCAAAGTCCTCGGCGAAAAACCTCTCCGCCGCCCTCCAAGCGGTAATCAATCCACTAGAAAATACAGTTGGGATACAAGGACAGCAATAGACCCTCCAAGCCTAATCTACCCAGTGCACCTAAGCCCTCCAAGCTTCTTGCTCCAACGAGGTTGCGCCGAACCTTTTTCTTTTCTAGCTTTCCGGATTCCGCTACTAGACCGTAGCATCAACCAATGAAGATTGGCTCCTTCCTAACTGCTTCCCAGAAACCCAAACAACTGTCTCACAGTGATGATGATGGTGAGAACCATGTTTGGTATAATGCCTCTCAAGGATTTGACAATGGAGAGGAAGAGAGTAAGGGAATTTGAAGAGACTCTAAGGTATAGATTGTGGGTGAAACAATCTTGTTTTTCTTTAGGGTTTCTCTCTCAAAATTCTCTCTGGAAGCTCTCTTTCAATCGTGGGTAAAAGGGGTATTTATACTGGAGTGGGAGAGGAATGTGAAACGTCAGGTTTTACAAAATAGGGGTGGCTCGCGGCTTGACCTTGCGACTTGACTAAGTCGTGAGATCCAGTCGCGAGTTAACCGTATGGCCAGTTGTCCTGTTTTGTCCTGTAGTGCTCCAGCTAGCATGACTGTTCATCTTCCAGGATGCTTGGCACGTGTGCTGCTTCTGGCGGCTTGCAGCCGCGAGTCCACCCGCGAGTCCCATCCGCGAGTCTCTGTTTTCTTGCACACTCTTGAGCAATCTTCACTCTATCTCACTCACTACCCTTACAACAAACCCACCTAAATACAGGGTTACTAAATGCTGAATTACAAGCAAATTTGGCACGAAATAAAACCAATTAGATGGTTGAATAAATTCAACCTTACACAATGTCGTGGCATACACTTTGCCTTTCGATTTCAAATAATTCGGACATTCCTTCTTAAAGTGTCCATGCCTGTTACATTCGAAACAAGTGACACCTTTTGTAGGTTGGGATTCTTTTCCATCTTTCCTTTTGAATTCCTTTTTCTCCCTTCCTGAACTTTGGAATTTTCCTTTATCACCAAATTTGCCATTATTTTTCAATTTCAAGAACTTTCTGAAATTTTTGACAAGGTATGCAACATCTTTGTCAACCACATCTTCTCCTGATGAGTCTTGATCTTCCACCTTCTCATTAATGGTCTTAAGGGCAAGAGATTTACTCTTCCGTTGATTGGGCAGCGACATCTCATAAGTCTGAAGAGAACCAACCAGCTCCTGGACTTTGATGTCATTAAGGTCCTTGCTCTCTTCAATCGCTGTCACTTTAGCACAAAAACTTTCCGGCAAAGATCGAAGGATCTTCCTTACAATTTTAGAGTCCTCCGTTTTCTCTCCCAAATTGAACTTGCTGACAATCACCTCATTTAGCTTCCCATAGAAAGAGTCAAAGGACTCATCCTCACCCATTTTGAGTTCCTCAAACCGAGTGGTCAGTATTTGCAACTTGGTGTCTTTCACTTTCTTCGTGCCATCATAGGTGGTTTCCAATATCTCCCATGCTTCTTTGGCAACGATAATGTGAGAAATCCTGTGAAATTCATCTGGAGACAAACCACAGAAAATAGCATTAAGTACTTTACTGTTAGCATTAGATAGCAAGTGCTGCCTTATCCCATGTGGATTTGGCTTCCTCAGGCCTGGTCCAACCTATCTCAACAGCATCCCAAACAGATTCATCAATAGAACATAGAAAAGCTCTCATGCGAACCTTCCAAAAAGCATAATTACTACCATCAAAATATGGAGGTGCATTTAGGGATTGAGACCGATCCATCTCAAAAGGGAGTCAAGGATCACACAATGGTAATGAAACCAATAACAGTGTACTCGCTCTGATACCAATTGAAAGTTCAAATATGTGTGTAAACACTCTTGAACGTTTAGACCCCCAAATTACAACTTAACCAATTCAAGCATTATGTCAAACAACTAGTGTGCGGAAAATTAACATAAGCTATAATATGGAATTGGTAAAACTATCTAAGCCAAATTAAAATCACAACTCACAACAGATAATAAAAAGGCAAAGATAAAGAGGAAGGAAGATGCAAACACAAAGACAACACGCGATGTGTTATCGAAGAGGAAACCGAAGCCCTCGGCGTAAAACCTCTCCGCCGCCCTCCAAGCGGTAAACAATCCACTAGAAAATATAGTTGGGATACATGGACAGTAATAGACCCTCCAAGCCTAATCTACCCAGTGCACCTAAGCCCTCCAAGCTTCTTGCTCCAACGAGGTTGCGCCGAACCTTTTTCTTTTCTAGCTTCCCGGATTCCGCTACTAGACCGTAGCATCAACCAATGAAGATTGGTTCCTTCCTAACTGCTTCCCAGAAATCCAAACAGCTCTCTCACAGTAATGAAAATGGTGAGAACCAGGTTTGGTAAGATGCCTCTCAAGGATTTGACAATGGAGAGGAAGAGAGTTGAGGAATTTGAAGAGACTCTAATGTATAGATTGTGGGTGAATCAATCTTGTTTTTCTTTAGGGTTTCTCTCTCAAAATTCTCTCTAGAAACTCTCTTACATTTGTGGGTAAAAGAGGTATTTATACTGGAGTGGGAGAGGAATGTGAAACGTCAGGTTTTACAAAACAGGGGTGGCTCGCGGCTTGACCTCGTGGCTTGACTAAGTCGCGAGATCCAATCGCGAGATAACCGTATGGCCAGTTGTCCTGTTTTGTCCTGTAGTGCTCCAACTAGCATGACTGTTCACCTTCCGGCATGCTTGGCACGTGTGTTGCATTTGGTGGCTTGCAGCCGCGAGTCTCTGTTTTCTTGCACACTCTTGAGCAAACTTCACTCTATCTCACTCACTACCCTTACATCAAACCCACCTAAATACAGGGTTACTAAATGCTGAAATACAAGCAAATTTGGCACGGAATAAAGCCAATTAGATGGTTGAATAAATTCAACCTTACAAAAATTTCCCATAAAATCCTCTTTTTTGAACTAAATTTTTATGTTTTTCGAAAATACCACTACACCCTAAAATCCTCTTTTTCCGTGCCAAATTTGCTTGTAATTCAGCATTTAGTAACCCTGTATTTAGGTGGGTTTGTTGTAAGGGTAGTGAGCGAGATAAAGTGAAGTTTGCTCAAGAGTGTGCAAGAAAACAGAGTGTCGCGGCTGGGACTTGCGGGTGGACTCGCGACTGCAAGCCGCCAGAAGCTGCACACGTGCCAAGCATGCTGGAAGATGAACAGTCATGCTAGCTGGAGCACTACAGGACAAAACAGGACAATTGGCCATACGGTTAACTCGCGACTGGATCTCGCGACTTGGTCAAGCCGCGAGGTCAAGCCGCGAGCCACCTCTATTTTGGAAAAACCTGACGTTTCACATTCCTCTCCACTCCAGTATAAATACCCCTTTAACCCACGATTGAAAGAGAGCTTCCTGAGAGAATTTTGAGAGAGAAACCCTAAAGAAGAACAAGATTGTTTCACACACAATCCCTACATTAGAGTCTCTTCAAATTCCCTCACTCTCTTCCTCTCCATTGTCAAAACCTTGAGAGGCATTATACCAAACCTGGTTCTCACCATTATCATCTCTGTGAGACAGTCGTTTGGAGTTCTGGGAAGCAGTTAGGAAGGAGCCAATATTCATTGGTTGATGCTACGGTGTAGTAGCGGAATCCGGGAAGCTAGAAAAGAAAAAGGTTCGGCGCAACCTCGTTGGAGCAAGAAGCTTGGAGGGCTTAGGTGCACTGGGTAGATTAGGCTTGGAGGGTCTATTGCTGTCCTCGTATCCCAACTGTATTTTCTAGTGGATTGATTACCGCTTGGAGGGCGGCGGAGAGGTTTTTCGCCGAGGTCTTCGGTTTCCTCTTCGATAACACATCGGGTGTTATCTCTGTGTTTGCATCTCCCTTCCTCTCTATCTCTGCCTTTACATTATCTGCTATGGTTTAATTTTGTTATGGCTTAGATAGTTGTTTAACCAATTTCACATTATAGCATATGTTAAGTTTCCGTACACTTATTGTTTGACATATTGCTTGTGTTGGTTAAGTTATTTTTGGGGGTCTAAACGTTCAAAAGTGTTTTTGTACACGTTTTTGAACTTTCAATTGGTATCAGAGCAAAACATATCGGAATGTTAGTGTTATGAAGTGAGGGCAGATCCACAGCTCTCTCTAGTAATGGTGTGGCATGAAGAAAAAAATTCTCATATGACTGATAGGCTGCATATGATCTGAACTTATTGGGATCGAATCGCTGTGATGAAGAGCGAGTCACTTTCGGGAGAGGTGTGTCTTCATCAACATCAATTACGGGTTCCTTCCCTTTGGAAGAACCGCCTTTCACAGCAGCCTTTTTGAATGGAGACATGACCAGTCTGTATTATAAACAAGGGAAATGACAGAACACAATCCAACAGACTATATCAGCAGTGGGTTAGTGAAAATTTTGGAACAATGAAGAAACCCTAACAGCTGGATGAGTTTGGTCAGAAAGTAGCAATGAGGGACACCAAAGGCCCAAATTAGAACTACACAGTATAGAGAGATCAAATATAACCACATAATCAGCTGAAAAAGGACCAAAATCAACACCACATCAGCAAGATACCACACAGGATCAAAGTGAAACATGATAGCAACAGCAGATCAGACAAAAATTGCTAACCCTAGCTAAGCACAGGATGAAGAACACAACAACCAACATAAACTAGCTCAAACACAGAAACATAAGCACCCAAGCGAAGCTTAGAACAAAGACTAAAAGTTGAGCTAAAAACCCATCACAAAATCACAAACAAATGTGAAATAGCCGGAGGGAAAACCAAAAGAACAAGTAAAATAGAGTGCAGGATAGAAAACCATACCTGTTAGGCGACGATTTTGAGCTGAAAAGAGACAAGTAAGGGAGATCGAAAATGGAGGCACGGTGATACAGGGTAAGAGCAAATGAGAAAGACAATGAACAGTCACAAAAAGATCGAGGGAAAAATGAAAAGTTTAAAAACTGCCCCTGTTTATCCAAAACACGCGATTTTCGCGACTGGAACGAGTCGCCAAAAAGTCGCCAGAGTAAGCCGCCAAAACACTAAAGAACAAAAAGTTGAAAAATTTTCTAAGTGTTTTTCACGACTGGAAGGTCTACCCGCGAGTGAGTCGCGAGCTGAGCCGCGAAAATCTCTGAGTGAACCTCGCGACTGGACCTTCCACTCGCGAACAAGTCGCCAAAAATGACCAGCGAAGATGCGACTGAGTCTCGCGACTTGACATACCCGCGACTGAGCCGCCAAAACAGGGCAAAACAGGATTTTTGAAATTTTCAGAATTTTCAAATAAAAACACCTAAAACACTCAAAAATCTTTTTGTGCTTGAATTAACAAAGATTGAGCATGTGAAAACACATTTTATCAAGTACAATCACACAAATGAATATGGCATTTATTGAACATAAACTTGTGTGTTGTGTGTGGATATCAACAATGAGATAGTCCTTTGTCTAATGAGAAGCTTCAATGATCAATTCAACCAAGGCATACACAATTAGCACTAGATCATGTGACCAATCTCAATTATAGAAATGTGAATATATGACCTCCCACACATCTTGATAACATAACTTGGAGCTTTTCATTTGACTCCACTATCAATCATAACATTTGATCTTTTTGATCTATTGAGGCAATCATCTCTCATTGTGAGAGGGATAGATAACATTTTTCTTTGAAGAACAGGCCTTTGGCCTTTTAGAATGAAATTTCACTTTTAATATAAGGTCGCTTACCCTTTTTCCTAGTCAAATATTAGAATGTGCGACAGGCTTTTGCAGCTCAATATATCTTTTCATTTGGAGATTTACATTTGGTGAGCTCTTTTTAGCAAAACATAAATAAAAAGTGGGAAGATATATAGACACAAGTCTATGCATGTCTCAAGATCAACATAACCATTCACTAATCATTCATGACAAGGTTGAAGATCTATTTACAACAATCACATAGATTTCAAGATTTTTCCCACAGTGATATGAGTGCATGAAAACAAGCAATGCTCGAAAATGCACAAAGCCATTAGCACCAAGGTACAAGGCAAAACAAGTTTTGAGACAAAACTCAACAAAGTCAATCAAGCTTTTTGATTTTCTAATTTTTATGTGATTTTTGGATTTTTGACACAAGAAACAAAGATGATTGAACAAACACAAAAATAACCAGCAGTATACACAAAAGAACAAACAAACAAGAAACATGTTGCAAAAAAAAAATGTGTGCCCCAACACAGACAGATTTATCATATTATAAAAATGTGAAGCACACAACACACAAGAGAGTCAAGGAATTGTACCGACACCAATGGTCTTACGGAGTGATTCAAACCGTGGACCATCGAGAGGCTTGGTGAAGATATCCGCCTTTTGATTGTCGGTGTGTATGAACTCAAGACACACAACTCTTTCCTCTACCAAATCCCGAATGAAATGGTAACGTATCTCTATGTGTTTGGATTTTGAATGCTGAACAGGATTTTTGGAAAGATTGATGGCACTGGTGTTGTCACAGAAGACACACATCGTTTCTTGAGGAATTCCATAGTCATGAAGTAATTTCTTCATCCAAAGAAGCTGAGTGCAGCAACTTCCAGCAGCGATGTATTCTGCTTCTGCAGTAGATAGAGACACTGAATTCTGCTTCTTGCTCATCCACGAAACAAGATTGTTACCAAGATAAAAACAGCCGCCTGAAGTGCTTTTCCGATCGTCTACACTGCCAGCCCAGTCAGCATCCGAATACCCAGCAAGACACGCATTTGAGTCTTTTGAATACCACAGACCATAGTTTGCAGTACCATTCACATATCGAATGATTCGCTTAGCAGCAGTCAGATGAGATTCCTTCGGATTAGCTTGGTACCTGGCACAAACGCCCACACTGAAAGCAATGTCCGGTCTACTTGCTGTAAGGTAGAGCAAACTTCCTATGATACTCCTATACAATGTAGGACTTACTTCAACTCCTGATGAATCCACATTCAGTTTAGTGGAAGAGCTTATGGGAGTGGAGGCATGTTTTTTGGAGTCTAGGCCAAACTTCTTGACAATATTTCTGGCATACTTCTCTTGAGATACAAATATACCCTCCTTCTGTTGTTTGACTTGAAGACCCAAAAAGAATGTGAGCTCCCCCACCATGCTCATCTCAAACTCTTTCTTCATCTCCTCAGAAAATTCAGTAGCACGATCTTCGATAGTTGCTCCAAACACTATGTCATCAACATAGACTTGTGCCACAAGGAGATAATCTTCATCATTTTTGACAAATAGAGTTCGATCGGCGTACCCTCTCTTGAAACCTCTATCTAGAAGATAATGTGTAAGACGATCGTACCAGGCTCTAGGTGCTTGTTTTAAACCATATAGTGCTTTCTTCAATCTTAATACATGATCTGGAAAATGAGGATCCTCAAATCCTTTTGGTTGCTCAACAAAAACCTCTTCATTTAGATATCCATTCAGAAAAGCACACTTAACATCCATTTGATAAAGTTTGAACTTCAATGTGCACGCAATGGACATGAGGATTCGAATGGATTCGAGTCTTGCCACCGGAGCAAATGATTCATCAAAATCCACCCCTTCTACTTGTGTGTATCCTTGAGCCACCAACCGAGACTTGTTTCGAATTATCTCTCCATCTTCATCAGTTTTGTTTTTAAAAATCCACTTTGTGCCTATAATATGAACGTTCTCAGGCCGTGAAGCAAGTTCCCACACGTCATTCCTCACAAACTGATTCAGCTCTTCATGCATTGACTCAACCCAATTCTCATCTTGAAGAGCCTCTTCAACCCTTTTTGGTTCAAACTGTGCAAGATAACAGTGATATGTTACATGATTGGCTAGCAGAATATTTCCTTTCCTGAGGCGAAGACCGTCATCAAGTGATCCTATGATATTACTTTCCGGATGATTCTTGATAATTCTTGAGGATGGCCTTTTTGAAGTGGAAACTTCATCACTACGAGAGATAGGAGGATGAACTTCTGGAGGAGTAAGAGGACTTGAAGTTCTAGACATCGATCTCGTTTCCCTTCTTGGGTTCATGGGAGTCGATTCTACTTCTGGTATAGGTTCTTCACCTTCTATATCCAAAGCTTCTACCTCAACATCAGGCTCTTCGGTGCTCGGCCCTTCTACATCATCAATCATTTCCACCTTAGGTAAGGCATCATCAATCTTGACATTTATGGATTCCATCACAGTCTTTGTTCTCTTGTTAAACACTCTATATGCTCGACTTGTAGTAGAGTAGCCAAGAAAAATACCCTCATCACTTCTTGCATCAAACTTCCCAAGATTCTCTAGATCATTTAAGATATAACATTTACTTCCAAATACCCGGAAATACTTCACTTTAGGCTTCTTCTCATTCCATATCTCATATGCAGTCTTCTTTGTACCAACTCGAAAGAAAATCCTATTGCCAATGTGACACGAGGTGTTGACAGCTTCTCCCCAAAATTTTTGAGGTATTTGCTTGTTAAGCAACATGACTCTTGCCATCTCCTGAATCACACGATTTTTTCTCTCTACCACTCCATTTTGTTGTGGAGTTTTGGGAGCTGAAAACTCTCTTTTAATACCATTCTTCTCACAGAAGGACTCGAATCTTGCATTCTCAAATTCTCTCCCATGATCACTTCTAACTTTGGCTATTGGAATCCCCTTTTCATTTTGTAATTTCTTGCACAAAATCTCCAGCCTCTCACAAGCTTCTGATTTTTCTCTAAGGAATTCAACCCAAGTGTATCTTGAGTAGTCGTCTACAATGACCATAATATATCTTTTTCCCCCTAGGCTTTCAGTTCTGGTGGGCCCCATCAGATCAACATGAAGTAACTCCAAACAACGAGAGGTGGCTATCACATCATTCCATTTTGCAGTCTCGTCATGAAACTCATTCTTAGTGCAGGCATTACTCCTCCTGCAGATGGTAAAATGTTGACTCGTCAACGTCCCATTTCCTTATTCACTCTTCAAGCGAGCAGAAGTCACTCCTCTAAATCACCAAGAAGTGCTCACATCTCTCCGGTTACTCCATCTGCCCCTAACTCAGAGACACCTGCACATACCACATCTACATCACGTGCTGTTCCTGAAGCTTCACCGGCTGGTATTCCGCAAGCACAAACTGCTCCTCATACTGACAGAGTTGGCAGTGCACTTGAGCATATTCAGAAACGCGTCGATGAGCTTGTGGCACTTCTCTACTCCACAAACAACCATGTCCAAATGCGCCTCGAGACTATGGAGAATCAGCTTGATGAGATTCAACGAAAGTTGGAAGAGAGTCTTTAGCTATTCGTGACAAAAAGGGGGAGAGCATTCAGTAAGGGGGAGAAAAGTTCAAAGGGAAGTGTGCATAGTGATAGGGGGAGTACACACATACACACATACTTTTGTCATTCCTTTGTTTTTAGTCTTATCTTCTAAACTTATGGTTATGGTTTCGATACACTGTGTTTTGGTGTATAGATGTTTCTAACTCTAAACTTATACTCTTGGTTTAAACTTTAATATATGTTGATGATGTTATTCAGGATATTCTATGTTTGTACCCATATGCTTTTGTAAGCTTTTAGGGTTTATGGTTTATGCATAGTTTGTAGGCTTTATGGTATGTACCTTGCTTAAGTGCAGCCTTTATGCTATGTTTGAAATCAGTACTTTAATCTAAATGTTATGCATTTTGGTTTATGTACTG
Organism: Quercus robur; assembly: GCF_932294415.1. Taxonomy (NCBI): domain Eukaryota; kingdom Viridiplantae; phylum Streptophyta; class Magnoliopsida; order Fagales; family Fagaceae; genus Quercus; species Quercus robur. The sequence goes on along the minus strand of NC_065534.1, from coordinate 13,454,215 downwards.
TCACTCTTGTGCCTTTGTAGGATTGTTCCTAGATGCATATGTCTTGTGTGCTATGCATTGGTTGAGTGTTGAGCATACAAGTGTCTTGCCTTGTGCTTGTTAACTTGTATGTCCTTGTGTTCATTCCAAGTGTGAATGAGCACTGTGATCACTACCTTGTGGTGTTCACTTGGTTGATCAAGCCATGGTTTGTTTATTAACTCCATCTTTGCTTGATCTCATATTGCCTGTTTCATATGCATTTATAATTTTCTGCTTACAATGATCATGGTGTATTGTTGTGTTTTAGGAGTATTATGTTCATATGATTCAAGTGCTTCACAGCTTCTAGAGTTAGGTGTGAGTGAGTTTTGTTCAACTGTTCCCAACTCACATGTTAAGTCTAGAGTCTGTTTTAGGGTTTTGTCACGGAATAGCCAAAGGGGGAGATTGTAAGGTTGAATTTATTCAACCATCTAATTGGCTTTATTCCGTGCCAAATTTGCTTGTAATTCAGCATTTAGTAACCCTGTATTTAGGTGGGTTTGTTGTAAGGGTAGTGAGTGAGATAGAGTGAAGTTTGCTCAAGAGTGTGCAAGAAAACAGAGTGTCGCGGCTGGGACTCGCGGGTGGACTCGTGGCTGCAAGCCGCCAGAAGCTGCACACGTGCCAAGCATGCTGGAAGATGAACAGTCATGCTAGCTGGAGCACTACAGAACAAAACAAGACAACTGGCCATACGGTTAACTCGCGACTGGATCTCGCGACTTGGTCAAGCCGCGAGGTCAAGCCGCGAGCCACCCCTGTTTTGGAAAAACCTGACGTTTCACATTCCTCTCCACTCCAGTATAAATACCCCTTTAACCCACGATTGAAAGAGAGCTTCCAGAGAGAATTTTGAGAGAGAAACCCTAAAGAAAAACAAGATTGTTTCACACACAATCCCTACATTAGAGTCTTTTCAAATTCCCTCACTCTCTTCCTCTCCATTGTCAAAACCTTGAGAGGCATTATACCAAACCTGGTTCTCACCATTATCATCTCTGTGAGACAGTCGTTTGGAGTTCTGGGAAGCAGTTAGGAAGGAGCCAATATTCATTGGTTGATGCTACGGTGTAGTAGCGGAATCCGGGAAGCTAGAAAAGAAAAAGGTTCGGCGCAACCTCGTTGGAGCAAGAAGCTTGGAGGGCTTAGGTGCACTGGGTAGATTAGGCTTGGAGGGTCTATTGCTGTCCTTATATCCCAACTGTATTTTCTAGTGGATTGATTACCGCTTGGAGGGCGGCGGAGAGGTTTTTCGCCGAGGTCTTCGGTTTCCTCTTCGATAACACATCGAGTGTTATCTCTGTGTTTGCATCTCCCTTCCTCTCTATCTCTGCCTTTACATTATCTGCTGTGGTTTAATTTTGTTATGGCTTAGATAGTTGTTTAACCAATTTCACATTATAGCATATGTTAAGTTTCCGCACACTTATTGTTTGACATATTGCTTGTGTTGGTTAAGTTATTTTTGGGGGTCTAAACGTTCAAAAATGTTTTTGTACACGTTTTTGAACTTTTAGTTTTAAAATAAAGGAATGAAAATGAATAGAATGTAAGTAATATTGTTTGGGAGTAACATGAAGGAAATAAAATGGAATCATTTCATAACAATATTACTATTAGACCCATATTTTAAAATAAAGGATTGAATATGTAGGGGTATTTTGAGAGTTTTAGTAAAAAAATTATTAAATCTAATTTCATTCCCTCCCATTCCTCCCAATTTTCAAGGGAATGAAAATTTGAGATTTTAAGGAAATAGAGAGGAAGTGTTCCCTCCTACCTATTCCATTCCCTATCACTTAAACTCCCAAATAAGGAAATGAACTTTTCATTCCCTCCCTTAAAACTCCCAAACAAGGGAATGAAAGAATATTTTAAAATTATTCTTTTTATTCATTTCCATTCTATTTAATTTCCTTCCCTCCTCCAAACGATGCCTTAAAAGTAAAGTTCCCACATTTTTACGTGTCACTTTTTAAATTTTTTTTACGTAAACTTTCATATTTACTCAAACCTATAAGAATCTGTCAGCTGCTTCTCTCTTCACTCTCTCAAACCGTAAATGCCAGCCTTCTCTGTCTCCACTTCAGTCCCCTGTCATCTCCGATTGTGGGTTAGAATGTCAGAGATCTTGCAACGCCCCAGATCTCCCTCGCAACTATGGTCAGATTTGTTCAAACCCTGAATCTTCCTCGCCTTTCAATTCATCTGTAGGCTTCAAAGCTCTTCTGCCTCCTTTTATATATGTTCTAATTATGATATTGTTCAGTATTGATTTTGGTTTCTCTCTCTACTTTTCTATGAAATTTGTTTTTAATTTTTAAATCTTGGGTTACTGTTTTTCTCATTGTTGAATCAAAATGCAGAATTTCAGTTTCAGGGGCATCAAAGCTGTTGGCCAACATTCTGTACTCATGGGCATATCTGTTGGGAACTTGATTGCTAGATGGGATGATGAAACGGTGAGTGTTTTTCCTTGAATCATCTTTTTGGGTTGCTTTGAATTAACCTATTCCATACATGTTCTTTTGATGTTGCATGACATATGAGATGTTTTCATTGAACTATTTTTTTTCCTCCTCATGTTGTGATAAATCTGAATAGCTATATTATGGTTATAATAGAAATTTTTTTGATAAAATTGATTTAAATCTTAAACTACATGTTTTTTTTTTCTTTTTTTCATGATATATGTTCGATGAAATTCCTTTTAAATTTGATTATATGATCTACTCATTCAATTTCACGTTTCGGGTAGGCTTCTTTATGTGTTATGAAAATGTTTGTTGAAATTTCTACGAAACATGAGTCCTATTAGTCTGAATTTAAGAACTCCAAGGCCAATCAACTTAGGATGCTTCAAATTAAACTATGAGCCTAGCCTAGTGAAATGTTCTTATGGCAACATCTTGCGGTTTCATGTCTTGCCAAGTAATAGGATTAGTAGTGACACTGAGGGTTGGCTTGGGTTGCATATTTTGCTTCCTCAGGTGGGCCACACGAATACATCTTTTGGCCAACCTGGTTGTGCAACGTTATACCCTTCCATTCAATTGGGATAAGAGAATCCATAAACATAATATTTTTTGCCACAACTCTAATGTAGTAGTCACAACAACATAAGATAATTATGAAAACTGTGATCCTAAAAATAACTCTGGAAACAAGGAAGAATTGCATGAAATGATCAACTGCAAACATGATGAACTCTTTGCAGGTATGTTAGCTTTCTAAATTAATTGTTTTGGTATTTTATTTATATTGGGCTGTTATGTTTATTCTAATTACGCTTTTGTTGTTCGCTCATACCTCTTTTTGTTTTCTAATTCTGTAGTGAAAGTTCAAATAGTGTAAAAACACCCTTGAATGTTTAGACCCCCAATTTACAAATTACCAATTCAAGCTTTATATCTGTTGAGGTCTAAAAAAAGGTCATAATAAAATAAGCCCAAAACAGAAGAACAAGTCAAGCCCAAAAGGAAAAATTCAGGCTAAGCCCAAAGCAATAGATACGGATGACCCATGGGGGAATAAAAGGAAGGCCCAGAGGATCCTGAAGCCCAGAAAAGAAAGAAGCATAAAAAAAAGAGACCATGGCAAAGTATAAAGAAGCAAGGATCCTCAATAAGCGCAGATCCCTTCAAGCACAAATAAAAAGGAAGACTGGGACAGATCGATAGAAAGAAGACAGAAAAAAAAAAAAAGAAAACAAGAAAACAAAAGAATGCAAGCGACCTCTCATGGCACAGACAGAAGAGGCCTCGGGGAACCAAGACAAGGAAGAAGAATGATAACAAAACGATTTTTAAAAAGGCAGAACAGGATTCCGCCCAAATAGGAAAGAAACGGAAAAGTAGAAGGCGCCAAAAGTGGGGATGCCGAGAAGGGCATATCTCAGCATGTCCCAAAGAGGATGGCCAACCAGAAGCTTTTGAAGGAATCAGAACCAAGAGAAGGAAAGAATGAGAGAAAACGGAAAAGGGACTTACCGAGACGATGGGGACAGAACATGCTCTGTTTGCAAAAGAACAAAACAGGGGAACCAACGGTTCCCCAGGACGCCCAGAAAACTCCATTATAAAAGGAGGGGATGGGTTGTGAAGAAGGCAGCGAGAAAAAAAAGAAAGAAACGCAAGAAAGAAGAAATTCTGTAGGAAAAACTATCAGAAAAATCTGTGCAGAAAGAAAATACTAAGGGAAAAACAAATACTGCTTCCCGATATCCTGTAAAGGCCACTATTGCACATACTCGGATTCAACGAGAATCAAACTTTGCAAGTTTTGAAGGCTGAAATAGCCATTCAAGACTGCAATTTTTGAGCTTGATTGGACCTTGTATCACGTCCTAGTGAGCTTTCTGTAATCAAACAGATAATGTATTAATAAAATACTGTTTCATAATTCCCAGGATCCCCACAGCACTTTTTTTTTTATCGTCTTGCTAATCCTATTTTTCTTTCCTTCTGAACTTACGTTGCTAATTTTTGGCACTCTTCGATATCCTTGCTTGTCATTTTTCTGTATACTGTCAGAAGTATTCTCTACATTCACTTGATTCTTAAACAGCTCGTTAGCTGCGATGAGTCAAGGCCCGGTCCACCAAATCCTTCCTTTTCATTCAGGCCCGGGATCCTTGGGCCTGAGTATCCCGAAAAAGGCACTCTCACAATATCAAACAATTAATGTTCGGAACATGAACAAAAACTTAATACAGAATTGGTAAACAATCTATGCCAATTAAAATCACATCCACAGCAGAAAATAAAAGGCAAAGATAAAGGGAAAAGAGATGCAAACACAAGGACAACACACAATGTATTATCGAAGAGGAAACTGAAGCCCTCGGCGTAAAACCTCTCCGCCGCCCTCCAAGTGGTAAACAATCCACTAGAAAATGTAGTTGAGATACATGAACAGCAATAGATCCTCCAAGCCTAATCTACCCAGTGTACCTAAGCCCTCAAAGTTTCTTGCTCCAACGAGGTTGCGACGAACCTATTTCTTTTCTAGCTTCCCAGATTTACTACTTGACCATAGCATCAACCAATGTAAATTGGTTCCTTCCTAACTGCTTCCCAGAACACCAAATAGCCCTCTCACAGTAATGGATATGGTGAGAAAAGGTTTTGGTAAAATGCCTCTCAAGGATTTAACAATTGAGAGGAAGAGAGTTGAGGAATTTGAGAGTCTCTTATGTAAAGATTGTGGATAAATCAATCTTGTTTTACTCTAGGGCTTCTCTCTCAAAATTCTCTCTAGAAGCTCTCATTCTTTCGTGGGTATAAGGGGTATTTATACTAGGGTGAGAATGGAATGTGAAACGTCAAGTTTTTCAAAACAGGGCTGTCTCGCGGCTTGGCCTCTCAACTTGACTGAGTCGTGAGATCCAACCGCGAGATAACAGAATGGCCAGTGGTCCTATTTTGTCCTGTAGTGCTCCAGCTAGCATGACGTTCAACTTCTGGCATGCTTGGCACGTGTGCTACTTCTGGCGGCTTGCAGCCGCGAGTCACCCGTGAGATCCAGCCGCGAGACTCTGTTTTCTTACACACTCTTGAGCATTCAACACTCTAAATCATTTTACTATGGTTTTTTAGAAGATAAAATGCCTCTTAGATTGGTATTTTTGAATGAATTCTAAAGTAATATTCATCAAATCCCTAAAGAAGTCACCATATGTTTTGTAAGTAGTCAATTACTATAATTTACTTTTTCAATTATTTCTCTCGGAAACAAACTTGATTATAAGAGCTGAATTGGATTTTTTTTAAATCTAAATGTGGAATTATACAAATTTCTGTCAAAACTATTGAAAAAAGATGAAAATTTTCAATCAAATATTGTTGGCTTTCTCTTTAAATATTGTTGCTCCTTAAGTTTACTTCCAATCAACAAAAAAGTTCATACATACTTCTATTAATGTTTCTTGAATGTTGGCTAAAAATCGGACACCTCCTCCAAATCGTTTTACTATGGTTTTTTAGAAGATAAAATGCCTCTTAGATTGGTATTTTTGAATGAATTCTAAAGTAATATTCATCAAATCCCTAAAGAAGTCACCATATGTTTTGTAAGTAGTCAATTACTATAATTTACTTTTTCAATTATTTCTCTCGGAAACAAACTTGATTATAAGAGCTGAATTGGATTTTTTTAAAATCTAAATGTGGAATTATACAAATTTCTGTCAAAACTATTGAAAAAAGATGAAAATTTTCAATCAAATATTGTTGGCTTTCTCTTTAAATATTGTTGCTCCTTAAGTTTACTTCCAATCAACAAAAAATTTCATACATACTTCTATTAATGTTTCCTCAATGTTGGCTAAAAATCGGATTCTTACTGTTTTGCAGGTAGGGATTTGGCATTTTGTTATCTGGGTTATTTGGTAATACAACTACAAGACGAGCACAGTCAGGTATTTACCAATCTTTCCTTTATTCTGTATTGTTTCTTGCATATTTATTGATAATATGCTTCTTTACTGAAAATCCAAGCCCTTTTATCATAATAGCTACATGTTTAACTGTCAAGACTTTTAAAGGCATGTTCATTTCTCTTCTCTATTTCTCTTTTTAAGTAATTATGCATAGTTTAACAATTTAGCCTTTAGAAGAATTTGTACAAATATTAGATGGTTGAGATGGTGTGACAATCCATGAGTATACATATACTATATTCTCCTCTTCTCAAGTTCTCACATAAGAATGAGCTGGATCCCTGTACATAGAGCCCACCCTTATGTGAAATGGGAGAGATGTACTACAATGGCAGTTGGATATGACCAGGCCAGAACGGTTTCAATTGACCATTGTGGAAAACCTTACAGGAAAAAGTAAAAACCTGGTGCAACCAAGGTCATACAGTAAGCCTACCTTTGGGCCTGCAAAGGTCATAGCTTCCTGATAAAAGCATGGTTGATTAGAGTTCATGCATATAAGACTTGATAGGATTGGCTTTTAACATCCATCAAGTAAAAATCTTGGTAAAAATCTTGGCAAATAAGAAGCAAGGTTGATGAGAGTTTTGAACTGCCTCTTGCACACCACAGAATATTCAAAATAATATCCACTGAATGGTATCCAACATGCTAAAATTATTGTTTTTGTAAATGAGATAAAGGAAAGCAATGGGGTTCAATTAAACCAAGAGTTAAAAAAGGAAAAGGGTGTTGAGCCATTCAATTACTTATTTGATACTGTTTCGACATTGGTCTACATATTTGAGTGACCAACTCGAACTTCAACTCGATGCCATGAGGTGTTCAATATCCCTTTCAAGTTCCAAATGTCTTCAACCTTTTCAGGCTGGACATTTGATGCTATATCCACCTGCCAATCAATGTAAATATGGCCCTTGAAATTGGATATGCAAATTCAGTTCACCTTTTGGTCCTAGAGGTGCTAGGTCCTGTTGGATTCATATGTTTTTTGTACTGCTCATTCTGCATCTATATTATTGGTACTTTGAACTTTTCTTAAATTATGTACATTTCAAAGTGAGAGATATATAGGAAAAGTAAGATTGTTGATTATGGTCATGTTAGATATACTTATAATGTAAGATTGTTGAAGTACTAATAAGTGATTTTAAAGCTAATGTCATATTCAAATGGAGTCAGTAAGTCACTACCCAATAGATAATTGTACTTTTTTTTAATGAATTTTGTGCATTGCAGGAGTGTATAACTTATTGTCAACAAGTGGAACAAGAGTTTATATTGATTTGGAAATTCCTAAGACTGCAAATTTCAAAGATTAGTAAGTGCTTTGTTTTGGATTCAAGTTTTTAATGTATTTATATTAAAATACACAAAAACTAATATGATATTAACATTATATTTGTCATTTCTCTTATCAGGTATAGAATTCAATTAAAGGTTGAAGATAGCTCAAGAATGACCATATTCATTTTAATTTAAACTTAAGTTTGATTTCTATTTTTCATTACATAATTTATTGTTTCATATCAAGGATAGGAAACTATGAGACTGAAATCCTAATGTATAATCAAAGAGGAAGAGAAAAAGAATTGTTTACATCTTTATACACAATAATTTTTCCGTGCATCGCACGGGTTAGCAACTAGTTTGTCTACTAAACCGGTCCCCCCCCCCCCTCTTTTTCCTTCTCATTGACACTTAGAATTTCATTGAAATTTCCTATGCACACCTATGGCTTGTCAATCTATTGCCCTAGACATTTTAACAGCTCCCATGACTGTATTCTCTTATGTGTTTCAGGGTTGCCATAGAATCCTGTTAATCTCCACACCCCAATCTCATCATTGGAATTAATCAATGCATCAATGTTACATATAGCACTAATCATAGTGGTTAATAGTCTTTTTTTTTTTTTTTAACCTTGTTAATCCCAGTGCTCTTCTTAGTACTTTCTTTACCACATAATGAAAAATAAAATGCAAGTTCCCTATAATATAAATGTGAGATATCTTCTTCTCAAAGTTTATACTCTCTCTCACTGGACAAATTTTGTAATCTTAAATGTATAGATACATGGATAGGTGATGGTTTTTGTGTTGATATGTTTTTGAATTGAATAAATTATTCTCTCCCTTACCCTTTAGAAAGTGCCTAGGTTAGCCATTAGTGGTTGATTATCTAGCACAATGTTTTGAATTTCTCTCCGTTCTAGCATAGTGTTTAACATTTTTTTTTGCTATTTTTTTTCCACAAAACAATTGTTATTGGCTTGATTGCAATAATTTTGAAAAGTTTCTTCTGTTTCAAGTTTAGAGTGAGTTTTGAGAAGGATGTGAAAATACAAGAGGCAATGTGGGAAAGACAACATGAACTTGCGACTGATAAGATATATGCTAGGTACATGAAACTTTTCCTTCTAATTTCAATTGGGTATTTGTTTTCGTGGTCCTTGTTTTATTTTTCTTTTTGATAAACTTATTCTTAGGTTTTTAGACATTTATATTGTAAATTACTTGATTTTAGGTATCATTCTTTTGTGGACTAATTGGTTTTCAAAAAATGGCTGGCAGATTTGCAAAAGTTATTGCCTTACCAGCTGCTACCATGGTTAATTAGGTGTGTTCTCATTATATCTAGCTCTATGTCCAACATGTGACTGATTTTTAGAGTTAGGTAGTAAGTATAAATGGTTAAGGCTAACAAACTGTCTGTTACTCAAGCAGCTTAGCTTAAAAGTGTAATATGATTGTAATAAACTCTTCATAACAGAAATAACACTCAACCTTTATTCCTTGCTCTCTTATAGCTTTCAAGCCTTGCATCCCAATTTATGACATTGAATAAAAGAACAGGCTTGGGTTTTGAAAAAGGTTTTCAAATTGGTTTTAGGTGAGTGAATATTTTTATTGCTGAAATAATTGGATTGCCTATATGATCATAGATTTTTTCTGGATTTCCTATTTTGTTCTTTGCTAAATGGATGTTTGGTCAATGAATTATATGTTTTTTTTTTATCATGTATCATATAGTTTGTGGTACATGTTATGGGATAAAGGCAAATATATACAAATTTAAAAAATACAACATGGTAACTGTTAGAAATGCACATTAACAGTAACAAAAGAGCCTCAACATAGGAAACAAATACATTTAGTCTAACGCAACTAAATGAAATTATATTGAGTTCAAGCCTGAGGCAGAGCTGGTAGACTATGAAAATTAGGTAAGAAAAAGAGAAGATGGGAAACTAGTCACCGACCCAATTCAGAGAGAGAGAGTATGTGGATGAGTGCATTTTGATATGCGAACAATGGTGATGCCTTTTAATGTTATTGAAGGGTGTATATCAAATAATACCAAGTGTTGCAATCACAAGGCTTCATGACACTAACTTGATAGAAGTTGAGGTTGAGGGAAATTTCAAGATCAAAGTAACAATCACACAAGGGGATTGCTTTGCTCATCTAGACTTGAGCTTCAAGTTTTATGCACTGAGTGGCCAAGTTAAAGGTGATTTGTGCCAAACTTATGCGATCAACCATGTAAGTAAGGTAAAGATGGGAGTTGTCATGCTAGTATGACAATCTAAATTTCTCTATTGGGATGAACGGCCAAGGAGTAGTTTGTAAGAGATAATTAATTAAATATTTTGCTTTTTAGTGGTCTATTAAGCTACCTAGTGAGCGCTCATAGGAGCACTCTTTTGTCATAAAATTTTAAATAAGGTCAGGGTCATCATCAATGACATATTTCTGGCCATTTCATTTAGTTTCTTTGATCAATTAATTATATTCACTACAAAATGGTAAATAGCAAATACTTGTATGTTTATTTCTTTTTCATTGAAATAAAAACCATCGAATAACAAATGCATTTTGGGGGGGGGGGGGGGAGAGGGGGGAGAAGCAGAACACCTACATCATTAGACATTAGGCCTAAGAAATTTCACCTACATCTATCGTGGTTGAGATAGCGAAATCAATATGGGACTCTTAACTCTATGTGTACCATCACTCCATTCCAATGATGCTGATCAATGGGTATATTGGAAAGTTTGGAGGAATTGTGGTGGCGCCTTTAGCGTAACCTTGAAAGATTTTTTCTGGTGCAACTGAGTAAAAGATAGTTTGTTTGGAACAACAGTGACAGTGAGATTCTTCGGTGCCGTGACGATTGCCTTGTATGTAGAATTTCTAAAGCCCACATTTGTAACTTTCCTATAATAGATGGCTGATATAGTAGAGTTAGGGTCATCATACTGATAATACAATGTTGGGTAATTTAGGGAATCATATCCTCCAAATTTAAGGACAATTGAGCAATTGGTTCTATCTTCAGTGAATAAATTTAGATTTGTCCCAGTGTAGCCCTCATTACATAGGAAGCGGATGTAGTCCAACGTTGACAAGTCATAGATCAAACCAGGCAGTAGTGCGCTAGTCAAGTCAATTTGGCCAGCACCATAGGCTAACTCAGCAAGGCCATCCTTGACTTTCATTTCAATTGCTGATCATCAATCAAAAAGATAAATTATAAAACACTCAAAAAGACTAATTTTTTTTTTTTCATATTATTAAAGTTATTTTAGGGAAATATGATATGATATCTTGATCGATGTGTTTATATAGAAAGAAGACAAAAATGTTAAGATTATTACAAATTTTACTTCTAGAGGTTTACAAACTAAAGTGACAATATGAATTTCATTGGTGCAACTTCAATAACTAATAAATAAATATTAAAATTACTTTTTTTGTGAATAATGACACTTCGGTTTGTAAGGGTTATGTAATAAAATTTGTAATATCTCTAATATTACTCATAAATAAATGTCAAACATTTCTTATTAGAAAATAACCCTCTCCATTAATCATGGAGAAATTTTGTTTCGTATTTAAGATATTATTTTTGAATCAAATAGTTTACAGATTGTCACGTGACATTGGATACATATTAACATGGATAATATTTAGTCTAAACCAATTGGCATATTAACCATGTTGCTGGTAAACCATGAGGAATAAGATGGCCTTGGAGAATTTGAAATAAACACTAACAACGTCTAATTGACACCTTTCAAATGGTGGTTCTTGTAAAATGGCACTAATCTTTAACACATCATGAGTTAAAATGGGAGAATTTAAGGGAACTAACCAGTTGTCATTAGGGCCGATTTGATTGCAGAAGGAGACCAATCAGGGTGGAATGATTTGACATAGGCAGCGGCAGCAACCACATGAGGGCAAGACATTGAAGTTCCAGAGATTATATTATATACATCAAACCGGTTGTCATCAGGATTTCCAGTCAATGATGCAAGTTTAGAGTAAGCAGCAAGTATATCTATCCCAGGTGCCACTATATCCGGCTGCAAATCGAACATAATTTAAAACCATCATACTATTATATATGCTAAGAAAAAGAGTATAAAAATTTATGCCTAGAATGGCAATCATTGCAAAGGGTTACCTTAAGTATTGTGCTAGTGAGAATGGCCGGACCTCGAGATGAAAAGGAAGCCATAAAGGGTGCAGCAGCATTAGGAACTCTTTTGGACTTGTATATGACAGCCTAAGGGGCTCTGAATATTTTATCAATGAAAAAAAAAATCCGTAAAGAACGTTTAATATATCAAGTAATTTAAGGCAAATGTTAACAAGTACTGTACGGTGCTTGTTAAGATTAAAATAATGTGGGTCACACTAAATTAAAAAATTGTATAAAGCTAACCTTAAAGCCTATAAAGCTGACAAAATACTGACATAAAACTAAATGGCTAACAAAGATTCTGACATAAAGTTGAGTGACAAAGATTCTGACATAAAGATTTTGACAAATGTTAACAAGCAAGCATTTTTTAATTTATAGAAGAATTGCATGCTATAATGAACTATAAATAAGGTATATATAAAAGTAAAAGCTATGCTAACTCTGTATTATTAGTACGAGCCTAGATTATATTTTAATTTGGTCACAACAAAAAGAAAAAGGAAAAATCTAATCAATGACAACTCTCCTAGCCTAGTATGGGGGGGAATTTTATATATCAAATTTGATTCCTCTTACTTACTTGGTTGAGTTGACATATGTAAGAGTTCTGTTACCAAAACAAGAATCAATAATGGCTTCAGGGATGATAGTTGTAAAGCTCGTATCTATCTTCCCAATGACAGATATCAACACCCCAATCCCACCCAAAGACTTGATGTAAGTTTCATTTGCTGCTTCTTTGCATACCACAATCTTTCCATTGACCTTTTTCTGGTCTAGCTTCCCTTGATCACAATACCTACCCAATTTTTAATTGATTAGTGCTACTAATATTAATATTCTGAATATATATTAGGTTAGGTGATCTTCAATTACAGTATAAATCATGAGATAGAAAATGCTCTCTAATTACCAGGGAGATGAACCTGGCAATAAAGTACTATTGGCTGCTATTGCCGCGCTGGTTAAAGGGTACATCTTCTTATTTGGTGTAAATGTGTTGATGGAAAGTCCCTGTTATTCAATGCACCAGTAAATGTAATGTGATTATGATCAAGTGAAATGAAAAAGCATCATGTTCCTAGATGGAAGCACTCCTTTACTAAATATTGTGACACTCTAAATGAGACAAGTTGTTTTATATAGGATCATCCCCATTTGAGATCTTAATATTGTAACACTCTACACATGGTTAGATCAAAAAAATTAAAATCTTAACTATGAAATGAATTCCATCTATTTCAAGTGAAATGGAAAATAATCATTTTCCTTGATGGAAGCACTCCTTTACTAAGCAAGGCTATCATATTTGATGCCCCAAGTTGCTTTAGGATCATCTCCATTTTGAAATATTTTCATATTTTTGGTTAGATTAAATATTATAAATCTAAATCTATATCATTTAAAATTTCAACGGTAGCAAAACTTTGTACACCGTCCCAAAAAGAAAGAGGCGACTTACAACATTTTCCTTGCCATTTCCAAGTTTAATCGAAGTCCTAAACTCCATATCCATGCTAGCAGCACCAATCGTCATTATCCAAGGAGCTGTGTTCTGCACTGTATACACATATGGGCCGCTATTTCCTGCTGAACATGCTATGAAAATCCCCTTCTTCATTGCATGAAAGGCACCGATCGCAATGGGATTGTCAAAGAAGCCATTTGAACTCCCACCGATAGATATTGATAGCACGTCAATTCTGTCATCAATGGCATCATCCAATCCAGCCAGAAGGTCTATATCACTGCAACCTTCGGGCCAACACACCTTGTACATTGCAATACGTGCTGATGGAACCCCACCTCGAGCTATGCCTTTGCCTAAACCGTACAAGCTTGTGCCTGCTACCGTGGCACCTGCTATGGTGGATGAAGTGTGAGAGCCGTGGCCATCAACATCTAGTGGGAATGGCTTTCTTTGGGGAAATTTGGGGTTGTTGTTGTAGAAAGTTGCACCTATTACCTTGCTGCATAAAAGGGTGAATAGCTTGGAAATTAAATGAGAGATCCGTGCATGTAGAGAAGTAGTATTTAAAATTAATTTTCATCTTGAGTAATGTTAAAAACACAATATTTTATTTTTAGAATTGTTGATAAGATTTGTTATGATTGGAATAATGTCACTCTCATTTAGAATCCATTAAACATACTTTTTATTGTGCACCATCGTATTAACTATTGTGAAAAAGAAGGTTGCAAATTCAAATATTGTGTTGCTAGGCATAATATTTTGTGGTTGGTCACAATCAAGGAGAGAGATTGAGATTGTTTACTTGTTGCAGCCGGTAAACTTGCCTACTACTTGGCATCTACCCTTCCATTTTGATGGAGGAGGTCCTACTCCTTTGTCATTAAAACTTGGAGCACCCATATATACTCCTAAAAAAGGAAAGATTAAGAAAGTTAACAAAATTTTTCAATGTAACAAAGAGAAAGTGAAAACTCTCTGAGAAGTCTTAATTTGTTACCAGTATCTAATACTCCAACAATAATATTATTTTCAATTTTAAGATTTCTCTTTACTGAGAGAGGCATTCTTAAGTAATCCCATGATCTTGTTGTATGAAGTTTCTGTACTCTGCTAGGAAATACTGACACCACATTTTCATTCTCTGTAAAGGATGCATATACATATATAAATTACATAAGACAACCACCCTAAGAGCAAAAAAGATAAAGAAAGAAAATGTTGTGTAACATGATGTTTTTAGTGTGCACCTTTTAGTTTTTGAACTTCATCTGGCAATAGGTTTGCTGCAAATGCATTATAACTCTTGGTGTAGCTATGTATTCTAGCTTGTCGGGCAATACTCTCACTGAAAAATGAAAGTACTTGATGGTTTAATTGTCTAGCAAATGTTACAATTTGTTGCATTCTAGCTGTGAGGTCATATCATGTATGGATTATATCCTAAAAACTAATTTTATATGCATAGAATATATAGCCTAATGCTATACATATTGGTTAGTTGCTAACCATTATGGAACCCACCCCTACCACCAAATCGTTGACCCACGTATGAGCTAACCTTACTTTGTCATCCAACTTACTCTTTAATTACTGAAGAAAGCAAGTTGTGTTGATGAACATCAACATTGCTTCTTAACCGCAGTGCCTCTCCCAAATACACAATGTACGCCTATGTGATAATGAAAAATAAATTTATGATTAGTGAATGGAAATTATAAAATTTAAATAATATACTTAATAACTGTGTTCATACAAAGTATAAAAATATATTCACCTTTCTAACTTGGTCACTAGAACCATGAGTGAATGACCAATGAAGCTGCGTAGCTAGAAGGAAGAGGGTGAGCATACGAATTGGAACCATTTTTTATTCCTCCATTGTATGGATACTTCTCTGGCTTTCTCTCTTGTTCCTATATATATAGTCAGATTTTTTTCTTTAAACATCCCTGGTTTTTCTCATATGTGTAACTAAAATGTAGACTTTGACTTTTTCCAATTTAAAGTTAGATTATTGCATAAACCTATTCCAAGAAGAGGGGTTTAGGCGTAACTTCATTATAATTAGCTTGTCCACCCGTTAAATTTATCTTAGAGAAGTCCCTTCTCTATTGAATTAAGTAAACAATGTACAATTCCTCAAAATTAAAAAAGAAATGTATAAATTAAGTGTCCGTTATATATATAAGTAGTAATAACTAAATTTAGTTTTCAAACTAACTCCTAAATTAGCCGTTTGTTATTAGGAGGCTAATCGACTTATTACTGGCCTGATGTAGGTATGGATACTACGGCTGTATTATCATGCTTGAATTCTAGTTCCATTTTGAAATCTATCAATCACACTTTTATATCTTTAATTCCTAAAGTTCGAAACCCAGAAAGAGTGTCTGAATTTAGACTGATTAGTTTGTTTAATGTGCTTTATAAGATTGTAAGTAAGGTGATTGCAAATCGCCTTAAGCCATTGCTTAATGCTATTATTTCTGACACTCAAAGTGCTTTTATAGCTGATCACTAATGTAAGAGACCCTTTAAGGAGAAGGGATCGGAAAATCTGTAGAGAACACATTGTAGTAACAAGAACTGAAATTGTATCCAAGTCCAAAAGAACTAAATTCAAGAATCATTCTCCTCAGACTTCGCCGAGGAAGGATTTCCTTACTTTAAACTTGTCTTTCTTTGCTTTCTTAATATCTTTGATCCATTATGCATGTTGCCTGATTTATTAAGGCCTAGCTTTTAAGCCCACTTTCTACAAATTTATTGTATTGGGCTCTTTGGGCCTGAATCCTTCTACCCTTTGGGCTTAGGAACCAAAACCACACCCTTACAATTGGCACCATCTGTGGGAAAGCTTGAGCTTTAGTAAGTTCAATGTCTAACCATGGTAGGATTAGGGCAAGACCAGGAGGAGTTTATTGGTTCCCAACGCCAGGATCAGTTCCTCAACCTTGAGCGAATGAGGGACCACGAGGTTAGTGTGCACACCACGCATACTAGCAGGGGCTAATCTCGAGGCAGAAGTTACATCTTTCATGAGAGAAATACTAGAAGCATGCAGTTGGAGATTGACCGTCTTCACAGAGGGTTATGCCACGAGTGACGGAGAAGGATTCCCTCAAATTCTGGCCCATCTTCTGATGATGATGGGGATGGTAGCTACAGATCCAGGTCTAGGACTCCTCCCAGTGAGTCTTTTTCGTACAATGAGGACCGTCATTACAAATGGAGGAGTGAGAATCCATCTTGCGAAGGTCCGGGCAATGATGCTATAAGTAGTGCTTTCAACCAAATCTCTAAATCACCGTTTACACATAGAATTGAAGGGGGAAAGCTTCCTCGATGGTTTTCTCAGCCAACATTCACCGTGTATAATGGAAGAATAGACCCTATGCAGCATGTCAGCCACTTCAACTAGAGTGTTAGGTTCTAAAGACTTAGGAACTTATGTATTTAGAACTCTAATGTGTATTGTTGGCAAACCATGATCAAAACAAGATGTTTAGTCGTGTTTAGACTTGCTCAAAGTTGTGTCATTTATGTAAAGTTAGATTTAAGTTGTTGCAGAATTAAAAGTGCAATTCGGCTTGGTTCGATCGATCGAAGCTTAGGCTCGATCAATCGAAATTCGGGCAGAATGCATTTTTCTACAGAATTCCAACTCAGTCTTAGTTCATTTAAAACGTTTAGGGTTTTCTATTTTTGCCTTAGGTATATAAGGCAAACCTTAGTCACGTTTTAGTGTTGCTCATATTGCTATTTGTGTAAATCTCTTGTGAGATCTGTAAGGAGCTTTCCTTTACACAAGTTTAGGATTATCAAGAAGGAGATTTGTTCAAGAACTTGATGATCATTCAGTTGCTGCCATAAGAACTTAAAGAAACACAAGCGGGTGTGCTTGTACTTGCTAGAGAATCCAAGAAAGAAGAAGTCTATGGTCTCGGAACTTGCACGTGATCATGTCAGTAAGTTTCTACTGGTGGGTAGCAATAGGATGTTAGTGGTCTAAGTCGCTATTGTAAAACTTTAATTCTTTCTAGTGGATTTGCTTTTTACCTTGAGGATAGCTAGGTTAAATCCTCTCCAGGTTTTTTACCCGTTTGGTTTTCCTGGGTTATCATAATGTTGTGTTTTTTATTTTCCGCTGCTATACATTGATATGATATATTTAATTTGACTAAGTAATCACTTGGCTAATTACCTAGGTTAATCTGATTGTGGTTTTAAAGGGCCTAAAAACTATCACAGAGAATGGCCATTCACTCCCGAAATGAAGCCTTGATGTGCAAAGTGTTTCCATCCAATTTTAGGCCCGTGGCGATGAGATAGTTCGACTGTTTGAAAGAAGGTTGTATTAGCTTCTTCAAGGAGCTTATTGGGGCCTTTGGGGCTAGCTTTGTGACTTGTAGTAAGGTTCCTTGGCCCTTAGATTCCCTGTTGTCTATGACCATGCGAGAGGGGGAGACTCTGAAAACGTATTCTAACAGGTATTGGGAGATGTTCAACGAGATAGATAGGAACTTCAATGACGTGGCTATAAGGACTTTTAAGGTCGACTTGCCCACCGAGCATGATCTGAAAAAGTCTTTGATCAGGAAACCGGTTAAGAGTGTGCGTCAACTCGTGGACTATATTGATGAGTATAATTAGGTCAAGGAGGACCAGTAACAGGGAAAGGGGAAAGCTAAAGTGGTCCCTCAGGATAGAAGGGACTTCAAGTTGGATAGGTATAATAACAACCAACCTCGGAGAGACTTTATGGGGCATTTTAGGTCTACTACTACTTAGGTTGTCAGTACTGTGTTCCGAGAGTCAGTACACCAAATCCTAGAGAAGATTGAGAACAAGCCATATTTTTAGTAGCTGAACAAGATGGAAGGAGACCCCACGAAGCGCAACCAAAGTCTTCACTGCCAATACCACTAGGAGCAAAGGCACACCACGGAAGATTACAGGACGTTGTGGAGTCATTTGGAGCAGTTGGTTAAAATTAGGAAGTTAAAACAATTCTTGTATCAACCCAATGGACAGGGTAGTCAGGCAGAATTGGGGGCTTAGAGAGGCACTTCTATAAGACCACCTTTAGGTACAATTAATGTAATCCTTGCTACTCTAGGGAAAACTGGTTCTCGGCCGTCTAGGGTGCTATCAATAGCTCAACCATTTATTGGAGACTTACCCCCTGATTCGAAGAGGAGTAAAGTGGAGGTCCGACTAGCTTTAAGCTTCTCCGATAAGGACAAAGTTAGAACCTTGCAGCCACACAATGATGCCCTAGTGGTTACTCTCAAGATAGGAGGGTATGATGTGAATAGGGTGCTGGTAAATCCGAGCAGTGATGTAGAGATCATGTATCCTGACCTATTTAAGGGACTGAAGCTGAGGCCCGAGGACCTAACCTACTATGACTCCCCTCTAATAGGGTTTGATGGGAAGATTGTCTTCCCAAGAGTCCAAATTAGACTGCTTGTTCAGGCAGGGTCAAAAGTCGTGGAAATGAATTTCATCGTAGTAAATGCCTACTCCCCTTACACTACTATTGTGGCAAGACCATGGCTTCACGCCCTGGGAGCCGTGTCTTCCACCCTTCACTTGAAAGTGAAGTACCAGTTAGGGGACCGGGTCGAGGAGCTGGTCGGAAGCTAGTCTGTGGCTAGACAGTGCTTGGTGACCGCAATTAGACATCAGGCTAAAGGTGAACCCTCGGTGTCAGCCAAACAGGATTTATAGCAATCAAGGGTGTCGATGTTGTCTATGGGGGAAGTGGCAGAAGGGGCTAAGTGCGAGCAACTGGAGAAAGTTGTTATTAGCAACGATGAGGAGAAGTTCTTTCAGGTCAGAGCTTGGCTGCCTCCTTGGGAGAGGCAACAGCTGATGGATTTTCTTAGGAAGAATATTGATGTATTTGCGTCGAGCGCCTATGACACCCTTAGGGTAGATCAAGATTTCATTTGCCACCATTTAAACGTCAATCCATCTACCATCCCCAAGAAGCAACCACCGCGACGCTCATCTAGAGAACATTCTGATGCCGTGAAGGGGGAAATACTCAAGTTGAAGTGGGCTAGGGCCATGAAGGAGGTATTATACCCCGAGTGGCTGGCTAACATAGTGGTAGTGAAGAAGAAAACTAGGAAGTGGCGAGTGTGTATGGACTTTACAGATTTAAATAAAGCTTGCCCGAAAGACCCTTTCCCCCTGCCTCGGATAGATCAATTAGTGGACACTAATGTAGGCCATCCTCGGATGAGCTTTTTGGACGCCTTTCAGGGTTATCATCAAATACCATTAGTTTTGGACAATCAGGAAAAAACTGTTTTTCTTACACCTACTGGGAATTACCACTACAAAGTAATGCCCTTTGGATTGAAAAACGCAAGGTCTACCTACCAGATAATGATGACGAGGATGTTTGATCCTCAGTTGGGTAAAAATATTGAGGTGTACATAGATGATATGATGGTAAAGAGTAAAGTAGAGTCCAAGCATATAGGTGACCTTGAGAATATTTTTGAGATATTGAGGAAACACAAACTGCGTCTTAATGCCGCTAAGTGTTCTTTTGGAGTAGGCTCTGGAAAATTTCTGGGTTATATGGTTATCCACCGCGAAATCGAGGTTGACCCTGATCAGATTAGAGCTATTAATGACCTGCAGCCTCCTCAGAATCCCAAAGACGTCTAGAAATTGACAAGAATGATTGCCACTTTGAATCAATTCATTTCTCGATCAGGGAACAGGTGTAGGCCCTTCTTCTAGTTGTTGCATAAGTGGAAGGGATTTGAATGGATAGAGGAGTGCTCCTCGGCCTTCTAACCTTTGAAGGAATATCTTTCTCGACCACCTATTATGTCCAAGCCCAAACCGGAGGAGGTTTTATTCACTTACATTGCTGTAGCCTTACATGTGGTGAGTCTGGTACTAGTGTGAGATGATGATGGGGTGTAGAGACCAGTCTATTATGTGAGCAAATCATTGCATGAGGCAGAGATTCGCTATTTACCATTGAAGAAGACCATCTTGGCAGTAATGCATGCTACACAGAAGCTCCTACATTACTTCTAAGCCCACACTTTTGTGGTTCTAACCTAACATCCTCTCTGATCACTGCTTCGGAAAGCTAATTACACAAAAAGGGTTGCAAAATGGGCAACGATTTTAGGAGCCTTTGATATTAAATACATGTCTCGCACCTCTATAAAGGGCCAGATCCTCGTCGATTTAGTGGTAGAGTTTGCTAAGCCTTCGTTTGAAGAAAACGATGAAAGGCTAAGCATGAATGGAAAATCAGTTAGGATAATCTCCCCATAGAGACTTCTTTCTTGGAAGGTGTATGTTGATGGCACAGCAAGCCAAAGAGGATTAGGAGTGGGGCTAGTTGTAGTATCTCCAGAAAGGATCATCATTGTGAAATCCTTAAAACTGGGCTTCTTGGCCATGAACAATAAGGTTGAGTATAAGGCTTTGTTGGTGGGAATGGATATGGTTCAAAAAATGGAAGGAAAAATAGTGGAAATGTTCTCAGATTCGAGGTTGGTTGTGGGCTAAATAGAGGGAGAACTGGAAGCCAGGGATGTGAGAATGCAAGAGTACCTGAACCAGGTTAGGCTCTTGCAATCAGGGTTTGACTCTTTTTCCTGACACCAAATCCCTAGAAGCAGAAATACGCATACTGATTCCCTTGCCACTCTTGCAACCTCCTTAGTGTAGAGTTTACCTTGGGTTATCCTAGTTAAGGACCTATGCAGCCCTACCGAGATGAAGAGGGAGAAGGTTCAGATTCATTAACTTAGGGTGGGACCCAGTTGGATGGATCCTATTGTCCTATTCCTTAAGGATGACATCTTACATGAGGAGAAGGGGGAGGCTGACAAAATGCGAAGGAAAGCCCTCTGATTTTGGTTGTTTAAGGACCAAAAGTTGTACAAGTGCTCTTTTTCTAGGCCATATTTGCTATGCATCCATCCTGAAGTGGTGGAGCCACTCCTAGAGGAGTTGCACGAAGGGATTTTTGGAAGCCATACAAGAGGCAGATCCTTGTCTCACTAAGCCCTTACTCAGGGATATTGGTGGTCCAATGTGCAAAGAAAAGCACAAGAATACGTGAAGAAGTGTGACCAATGTCAGAATTCATTCCCAACATGCATCAGCCATGAGGTATTCTTAATCCTCTGTCTAGTCCTTGGCCTTTCGCTCAGTGGAGCTTGGATATTGTGGGGCCTTTCCTTAAAGCAACAGGAAATAGGAGATGGCTTTTGGTCAACACTAATTACTTTACCAAGTGGGTTGAGGCTGAGCCACTAGCGAACATCAGGGACGTGGATGCCAAAAGTTTTGTGTGGAAGAACATTGTCACTCAGTTTGGGATTCCTCATACCCTCATCTCAGATAATGGACTTTAGTTTAATAGCAAAGCTTTCAGAAGGTACTGTTGTGAATTGGGTATCACAAATAAGTGTAAGGTTGAATTTATTCAACCATCTAATTGGCTTTATTCCGTGCCAAATTTGCTTGTATTTCAGCATTTAGTAACCCTGTATTTAGGTGGGATTGTTGTAAGGGTAGTGAGTGAGATAGTGTGAAGATTGCTCAAGAGTGTGCAAGAAAACAGAGTGTCGCGGCTGGGACTCGCGGCTGGACTCGCGGCTTCAACCCGCCAGAAGATGCACACGTGCCAAGCATGCTGGAAGATGAACAGTCATGCTAGCTGGAGCACTACAGGACAAAACAGGACAACTGGCCATACGGTTAACTCGCGACTGGATCTCGCGACTTAGTCAAGCCGCGAGGTCAAGCCGCGAGCAACCCCTGTTTTGGAAAAACCTGATGTTTCGCATTCCTCTTCACTCCAGTATAAATACCCTTTTAACCCACGATTGAAAGAGAGCTTCCAGAGAGAATTTTGAGAGAGAAACCCTAAAGAAAAACCAGATTGTTTTACCCACAATCTCTACCTTAGAGTCTCATCAAAATCCTTCACTCTCTTCCTCTCCATTGTCAAATCCTTGAGAGGCCATTATACCAAACCTGGTTCTCACCATTATCATCTCTGTGAGACAGTCGTTTGGAGTTCTGGGAAGCAGTTAGGAAGGAGCCAATATTCATTGGTTGATGCTACGGTGTAGTAGCGGAATCCGGAAAGCTAGAAAAGAAAAAGGTTCGGCGCAACCTCGTTGGAGCAAGAAGCTTGGAGGGCTTAGGTGCATTGGGTAGATTAGGCTTGGAGGGTCTATTGCTGTCCTTGTATCCCAACTGTATTTTCTAGTGGATTGATTACCGCTTGGAGGGCGGCGGAGAGGTTTTTCGCCGAGGTCTTCGGTTTCCTCTTCGATAACATATCTGGTGTTATCGCTGTGTTTGCATCTTTCTTTCTCTCTATCTCTGCCTTTACATTATTTGCTGTGGTTTATTTTGTTGTGGCTTAGATAGTTGTTTAATCAATTCCATGTTATAGCATATGTTAAGTTTCCGCACACTAGTTGTTTAACATATTGCATGTGTTGATTAAATTGGTTTTTGGGGGTCTAAACGTTCAAAAGTGTTTTTGTACACGTTTTTGAACTTACAATAAGTATTCCACTCCGACTTATCCCTAGGGGAATGAGCAAGCTGAGGCCATCAATAAGGTCATAATGAATGGACTCAAGAAGAGGTTGGATGATGCAAAGGGCAAGTGGGTGGATGAGCTTCCACATGTCCTCTAGACATATCGGACTACCCCTCATAGGTCGACGAGGGAGACATCCTTTTCAATGACTTACGGGGAAAAAGTTGTGATTCCTCTAGAGACTGGATTCCCAATGCTGAGGACTAGCTTGTTCACTCTAGACAATAATGACTACCTACTAGAAAAGAGCCTAGACCTAATCAAGGAATGGAGAGAAAATGTCATGGTTCAATTAGCATACTATCAACAAAGGCTTAAACAAGGGTATGATTCAAATGTAAAGTTAAGACCATTGGGCCTTGAGGACTTGGTATTAAGAAAGGTTGTGGGTACTGCAAAAAACTCACCATGAGGGGAAGCTAGGGCCCAATTGGGAAGGGTCATACCGTATCACCTCGGTAGCAGGCATAGAAGCATACTTCTTAGAAGATCTAGACGAAAAAGTTGTACCGTGACCTTGGAATGTAAATAACCTTCGAAGGTACTATTATTAATGAAAGGCAACTTTGTCATGTTTTCATTTATGATATTATGTGTTGCATTAATTATCTGTGTGGATATTAAACAGAACCTTGGTCATGTTTGGTTCCTCGGACCACATACCACAGGTAAATTAATATTCCTGATTACCTGTGTGGATATTAAACAGAACCTTGGTCATGTCTAGTTCCTCAGACCACATACCTTGGGTAAATTAATATTCTTGATTACCTGTGTGGATATTAAACAGAACCTTGGTCATATCTAGTTCCTCGAACCACATACCTCGGATAAATTAATATTCCTGATTACATGTATGGATATTAAACAGAACCTTGGTCATGTTTAGTTCCTCGGACCACATACCTCGGGTAAATTAATATTCCTGATTACTTGTGTGAATATTAAACAGAACCTTGGTCATGTCTGGTTTCTCAGACTACATACCTCGGGTAAATTAATATTCCTAATTACTTGTATGGATATTAAATAGAATCTTGGTCATGTCTGGTTCCTCGAACTACATACCTCGAGTAAATTAATATTCCTGATTACTTGTGTGGATATTAAATAGAACCGTGGTTATGCCTGGCCCCTCAGACCACATGCTTTAGGTAAATTAAAATTTCACGTTATTTCTCTAAGTATTAAACAGAACCTTAGTTATGCCTGGCCCCTCAGACCATATACCTTGGGTAAATTAATACTTCATGTTATTTCTCTAAGTATCAAACAGAAACTTGGTTATGCCTGGCCTCTCGAACCATATGCCATGGGTAAATTAATACTTCACGTTATTTCTCTATGTATTAAATAGAACCTTGGTTATGCTTGGGCCCTCGGACCACATGCCTTGGATAAATTAATACTTCACATTATTTCTCTAAGTGTTAAATGGGACCTTGGTAATGTTAGGTCCCTCAGACCACATGCTTTGGGTAAATAAACACTTATAATTATGTAAGCCTACGGTGGAATGGAGTGCTAAGTGAAATTCGAAGTATGGTGGCCCTCTTGGATCATATACTCTAGATAAACATGAACTTCACTATCATTTGAGGTTAAGAAGAAAATCCAGAAGTACACTTCATTCATTGAGCTATTTACCTGAGGTATACAAGGTTTGCTT
Organism: Quercus robur; assembly: GCF_932294415.1. NCBI lineage: Eukaryota > Viridiplantae > Streptophyta > Magnoliopsida > Fagales > Fagaceae > Quercus > Quercus robur. The sequence continues at coordinate 13,429,506 of NC_065534.1, read as the reverse complement.
TTTAGGTTTAGTTACTAGACGCCAAGTGCCACAGACAAGGTAAAGTTGTCCAATTACTCTGCTACATGAAAGTTTATTTGAGTTAACTAGTTATTACTATTAGCTTTTTTCAAAGAAAGAGTGTTCACCCTTAGGAGCATCATCAATTTAAAGTCTCAGCACAAGGCAAAACAATAACTACAGCTTACTAGAGACAAACATTGCAAGAAAAACAAAGGTCCACAAAGGCAAAAAGTGATATCTTATCATTCAAAAAAAGGAAAAGTATATCATGGATTGGGGCATACTATTGCCCTAAGAAAAAAGTACAAAGAAAGAAAGAAAAAATCCTAAGCTAAAAGTACAAAGAAAAAAAAAATCCTAAGCTAAGCCTTCGTCGGAGAAGGTTCTTCTTTGCTAACCAGCGGGGGAATGGCAGGATTAGTGGCCTTCTTCTCCTGGGCCACGGCCTGAGGCTTGGCCGACACGAACCGCTTCACCTTAAGAGTGGCTTCCTTGCCTTTGCCTTTGTCCTCTAGCGAAGCACTACTCTGGCCAACCTCCTTACCATTGGCCACTCCCACCCCACTACCTTGGTCACTAGCCTTACCAGGCCCTTTAATGGCTCGGGAGGGGGAAGAAGGGCCTGGGTAAGAGGAGGTTGCTCAGTCGTAATTAGAGTAGCGACAGCTTTCTCGAGGTCTGCCTCAGGGGCTTCTCGAAGGTCCTCGAGATAATAGATGTTCTTGGCTTTCCTCCACTTCAAGTCCGTAGGAGCTCTAGCCACGTTTAGGGCCTCAGTCTAAACCTCAAGGCAGTATTACCTGCAAACCCTAGCCAACTCTTCAATCAACTAGGCCTCGGTCTCTTGCACTCCGAGGTTATAAAACTTCTACCCTGCAATGTCCACAACTACCTAAGCCACCTGGGCAGCCTCTTTGGCCTTAGACAGCTCCACCTTCAGCTTGGTCATGGCCAGCTCTATCTTGGTGTAGTGGAGCCTTTGGCGCAACTCCTCTGTTTGTGCCTCGACATTCCTAAGGCCAGCCTCCGCGCTCTTCCGGTCCCTATCCGCGATAGCTAGCTTCAGAGCCAACTCCTTGTTCCTGCACTCGGCGATAGCGAGGGACCTACTCTCCTTTGCAAGGAGGTTATCTGCAAGCCTTGCCTCATTGCGAGCATCTTTCACCCACTCCTCGGTGGGAAAACCTCCTGGATGGCCTACGCAAAGACAAAAAAACACTCCGTGAGATAAGTAAACAAAGGACTAGCACAAGATTGGCAGGACCAAGTTAGGAAGCTCACCAAAGCTAAGTCCCTCTTCAGGTACATAAAGAGATCCGACTGCCTCATGTTCTTCAAGACGTCCATGTCCTTGGGTAGCAGAAGAGGATGCTCCAAAGCCTCAGCCACATGATAGTCATGACCTCTTTGAAACTTCCTAATGGAGGAGCTCCAGGGTATCGCCACACCATCCAACTCCAGCCAGGGGTTCCAAGTTGGATGGAGCACGTCAGTAGAATGCTTGGCCTCCTTACTCTCAACCGCTAGCCCTTGGCCGTCTTCTACTGCTTGGGCTCCTTTTGGGGGACCACCTCCCCCTCCTCGGACACCTTCTTTTACTTCTTCAAGTTGGCCATAGTAAAAGGATTAATTGTAGGAGGAGGGGGGGAGGGAAAGTAAGAAGAGGCTGGGATCTTGAGGTGTCCTTGGATTCCTACTCCTTAGCTCTGTCTATGAGGAGCTCGCGTAGGCCCTTCTTCCTATTCAAACCCATTTCTTCCTCCTCCTTGGAACTGTCGTCCACCTGGGCAACTATGAACTTGGGGGAACGAACAACGAAGGACTTGTCAAGCTCGCCCTTCGAATCTGAGACTTGAATCATAGGCTCTTCTTGCTCCTCTTCCTCTTTCTCAAGACAAAATTGGTTTATCTTAGTCTCAAGTGACAGGTGCGAGGAGGCTGTCTCTTCTCTTGGAGCTGCTACCTTACGAGGGGAACGATGAAGGGGCAGCTCAACTGGCATGATATCCTTTTGGGCTAAAAAACTAGGCACCAAGACATCTATCTGGGCTAGCAGAGGATTGCCTGCTCTTATCACGTGGCCTACATCCTGAAACTTGTCCAATGAGGGCTTGAAGTCAAGGATGAGGTGGACAGCTCTCAATTGCCTGTCTTCGCTCACAAACACTTTGCATCTCAGCACCTTGTTAAGGTCTGAGACATTAACGAGGTTGAGGTTGGGAGCTATGTGTTTTTTACCTACAAAAATATCCAAGAAGCAAAACCATGGTCAGAATAAATAAATAAATAAATAAAACATCCAAGAAAGGAGAAAGCAGCAAAACTATAGAGCTAATGCCCATGTTAAAAATAATAAAAATAATAAATAAATAAATAAATAAAAATAAAAACCTAAACCTAGGGTACCTCACCTGGCTCTCCCTCCTGGACTGGGCAATGAAGACCATCATGCCATTCACCCGAGACTATTAGAAATTCATCCTTCATGCCCTTATTGGATTTGGGGAGGCATGAGACGAGCCTAACAATAGAGGATCTAGACTTAAGGTAATACCTTGAGTCTGTGAGCAAGTGGCACTTGTACATCCAAATGACGTCATGCCAGGTGAGGTTTAGCCCCATTTGCTCGTTGAGAGCGTCCACACTACCCAAGACCCTAAACAGGTTAGGCGCACATTGGTGGGGGCATAGCCTATGGGCGATTAGACAGTCCCTAGTTACTCTACCCATGGGAAGCCCCATTCCCCTTTCTATGAAGGCAATCATAGGAATGACGACCTCTCCTTCCCCTCTGTGGGTAAGCCACTGACCCGAAGCACAGTACCACAGGGAAACTCCCTGGGGAATGTGGTACCTAGCCCTATCGGCGGGAGAATCTACCACCTCGTAGATTCTAAGCAAACTAAAGGGAATTGAAGGAAATATTTTTGAAAAAGGAGTAAAGAGTGGAAAGCCGAGGAGACTGGCCTAGGAACGTGAAAACTTACGAGAATAAGGATGAGGGTTACTTTAGGGGCTCCTCGAAGGTCTGAAGATTTAGGAAGTCTTGAAAACTTGAGAGTTTGGGAAGTCTTGGGAGTTTGAAGATTTTCAAAGTAGTAGAAAATGAACCCCCCAAGCGCCTTATATAGGAGGCGGAATTGGGTGGGAGTTATCCCGCCTAAAATTTGAGGAGAAACGCCAGTCGTAGGATTTCCATCTCACCGTAGGACATGGGGAACAAAGCGCCACTTGGAGCATTTGATGAGACGTTGCTGATTCCAAAGCGCCAGAACAATTGCGAGACATGAGAAGTGAAAGAGGATGCTTGTCCCATCACCCCTCTGCTTTGCCATTCTTTCATTATGAAACAGGATTTTTTGGGGTATTTTTACTGTTCAGACTTGTCTATAAGCATTTAATGTGAAAGAGGTTAGGTAGAGGACATCTCAATAATGCAGAGATGACTTGTAGTGACCCAAAAAGGGGGGTCTTGCATTCCATGGAATCCCACATCGCTTAGGGAAGCACATGAGAATGTGTTTATAAAGAATGATCTCCCTTCAATGTGTAGATGCCTTTTCCCTAGCGCAACCTGGGGAAAAGGCCTCTACACATTGAAGGGAGATCATTCCTTATAAACACATTTCCGTGTGCTTCCCTAGGCGATGTGGGATTCCATAGAATGCAAGACCCCCCTTTTTGGGTCACTACAATCCACCCCCCTTACAGGCACACGCGTCCTCGCATGTGGGGCCCACACTTCCGGCTAGGGCATGGCTCTGATACCATCACTGTGTAGATATTGTCCGCTTTGGGGCCCATACCCCTCACGATTTTGTTTTTCCCCAGGTTGCGCTAGGGAAAAGGCCTCTACACATTGAAGGGAGGTCATTCCTTATAAACACATTCCCATGTACTTCCTTAGGCGATGTGGGATTCCATGGAATGCAAGACCCCCCTTTTTGGGTCACTACAATCCACCCCCCTTACAAGCACACGCGTCCTCACGTGTGGGACCCACACTTCCGGTTAGGGCATGGCTCTGATACCATAACTGTAACGACCCCGCCCCAACTGTGTAGATATTGTCCACTTTGGGGCCCATACCCCTCATGGTTTTGTTATTCCCCAGGTTGCGCTGGGGAAAAGGCCTCTACACATTGAAGGGAGATCATTCCTTATAAACACATTTACGTGTGCTTCCCTAGGCGATGTGGGATTCCATAGAATGCAAGACCCCCCTTTTTGGGTCACTACAATCCACCCCCCTTACGGGCACACGCGTCCTCGCGTGTGGGGCCCACACTTCCGGCTAGGGCATGGCTCTGATACCATCACTGTAACGACCCCGCCCTAACTGTGTAGATATTGTCCGCTTTGGGGCCCATACCCCTCACGGTTTTGTTTTTCCCCAAGTTGCGCTAAGGAAAAGGCCTCTACACATTGAAGGGAGGTCATTCCTTATAAACACATTCCCATGTGCTTCCCTAGGCGATGTGAGATTCCATGGAATGCAAGACCCCCCTTTTTGGGTCACTACATGACTGGCTCTGTGGTCCTTATCTCTTTGTAGAGTTTCTCGAGGCGAGTTTGATGATGATGGCATCTCGAGCTAGAGGGGAACTGGTTACCCATGGTTCTCTGTGTATCCTCTATGGGAAGAGCCTTGCTTATTACCTCGGTAGGGGACCTTAGCAATGGTAGCTATATCAGGTCTCCACGAGACTTATTCTTGGGAGTTGTCTTTTATCTCCCGGGTACGATCTATTGGGCCCTTGGTACTCGACTCGAGCTCAAGTTCACCCCTCCCCCCCCACCACAGTAACTATATCATCACTCTTAAAAGAATTAATAATATTATTAAGGGAGGCAAAAAATAATTGTATAGAACAAAAAGTGCTAAAATTAGTACTACATGTGTACTAATATATATATATATATATATATATATTAATTTAGGGGGCTATTGCCCATCAAAGCCCATGAGTGGCTCCATCCCAGATTAGTATGTTCATTTTATTAGAAAATAATATGTCAAATGAACTAATAATTTATCTTTTATTCTCTTGCTGGTGTTATGGACAAATTTGTAATAAAGAAACCTTGTAGTCATAGACCACAAGATTCTTATTCTATCTAACATCTTTTTATTGACCTCCTAGAAAAAAATCCTAGAGTTAGGACAAATGGTATCACACCATAAATATGCATATAATGTATAGATGACATTAATATTACCTGCCATAATAACTCATATTTTTTTTAATGAAAATACTAGATCATATTATTGAATCCGCAAGTAATTGACAATGACATTTTAGGTTTCTGTTCTCCCAAAAAAAAAAAAAAAAAAAAGACAATGACATTATAGAAACAAAAATAGTAGAAGGATGTTATTATTTGCATATATACCACGTGCACGTCTCTTATATGCAATATTATTGTATATATTGCCTCCAGTTTCTTCATTTCTATATATTATTAACGCATAGACATGAGGTTTGTAGATGAGATCAGCAAAGAAAGTTTTACATGTTAATTTTTTTTTTTAAGGGAAAAGATAGTGAATTGGTTGCTTGTTTACGTCAAGCACTTGCTACAATTGATCACATTTTACCATCTGGCGCAAATAAGGAAACCTAGTTTGTCAAAGGGTTTTGTCTCCTATAGAGGATCAAAATGGCCGAATATTACCATGAATGGATCATCAATTAAATATCGTAATCCATCTCTAGCATTGCATTAGATTACCAACTGCACAAAAGGGATCTCATTTGCTGAAAAGGAATAAATCTATGGTTGACACCTACGCCACGAGAGGCTTACAATATAATATATAAAAGGATAAGCATGTTATCGGAATCAAATCCTTGGAAAGATTATATAATCTCTTCTGAGATAAAATTCTACTCTATCCAACTTCACAAAAGTGTGTGTGAAGCTTTTTTTCTAAAAGCTTAAAGTTTGATCATTGTTTCTTATACTGCACAAATACTTACACTTGTAAAGTGATTATCATACCAAAGATATTCGGTGGTATTAATAGAACAATTCTAATATCAAATTATGGAAACACAATCAATTATAGAATTGACACTTTAATACAAACAATATGCAAGACATAGCATGATATTCATTTGTCTGAAAATGATAATATATATATGAAAATCATGGGGCAGGAGCCCACGTTATACTTGGCATATGAGAAAACAACGAGATGGTTTTAGTTCTTTTCTCGTGCTTCAAATAACACCCTTTCCCTAGTGAATCTTATTGGGGGATCATGTGAGTCTGGTTACTCTGCACTTAAATTCATACCCTCAATTTAATTAGTATATACTATTGGTCACCAACTTTTCAATTCTATTATTAATAATCTCTCTCTCTATGTATAATTATATTATTCAGCCTAAACTTGTCTCATATACCTTGTGGGCTCTACAAGTCACTTCATACGACGGTTGTATGAAATATCTTATCTCTCACATCTCGTGGGCTCTACGATACTCACATATATTTAGTTTGTGGTAATCTTTAACAAGGTTTTTGTAAGGTTGAATTTATTCAATCATCTAATTGGCTTTATTCCATGTCAAATTTGCTTGTAATTCAGCATTTAGTAACCCTGTATTTAGGTGGGTTTGTTGTAAGGGTAGTGAGTGAGATAGAGTGAAGATTGCTCAAGAGTGTGCAAGAAAACAGAGACTCGCGGCTGGGACTCGCGGGTGACTCGCGGCTGCAAGCCGCCAGAAGCAGCACACGTGCCAAGCATGCTGGAAGATGAACAGTCATGCTAGCTGGAGCACTACAGGACAAAACAGGACAACTGGCCATACGGTTAACTCGCGACTGGATCTCGCGACTTAGTCAAGCCGCGAGGTCAAGCCGCGAGCCACCCCTGTTTTGTAAAACCTGACGTTTCACATTCCTCTCCCACTCCAGTATAAATACCCCTTTTACCCACGATTGAAAGGGAGCTTCCAGAGAGAATTTTGAGAGAAAAACCCTAAAGAAAAACAAGATTGTTTCACCCACAATCTATACCTTAGAGTCTCTTCAAATTCCTCTACTCTTTTCCTCTCCATTGTCAAATCCTTGAGAGGCATTATACCAAACCTGGTTCTCACCATTATCATCACTGTGAGACAGTTGTTTGGATTTCTGGGAAGCAGTTAGGAAGGAACCAATCTTCATTGGTTGATGCTACGGTCTAGTAGCGGAATCCGGGAAGCTAGAAAAGAAAAAGGTTCGGCGCAACCTCGTTGGAGCAAGAAGCTTGGAGGGCTTAGGTGCACTGGGTAGATTAGGCTTGGAGGGTCTATTGCTGTCCTTGTATCCCAACTGTATTTTCTAGTGGATTGTTTACCGCTTGGAGGGCGGCGGAGAGGTTTTACACCGAGGGCTTCGGTTTCCTCTTTGATAACACATCGCGTGTTGTCTTTGTGTTTGCATCTTCCTTCCTCTCTATCTTTGCCTTTTTATTATCTGCTGTGGATTTTATTTTGTTATGGCTTAGATAGTTTTTAACCAATTTCACATTATAGCATATGTTAAGTTTCCGCACACTAGTTGTTTGACATATTGCTTGAATTGGTTAAGTTGTAATTTGGGGGTTTAAACGTTCAAAAGTGTTTTGTACACGTTTTTGAACTTTCAGTTTTGAAACTCGGACCGTTCATTGAACCGTAAAAGGAAGAGGTTCAAGATTTTTGAGATCGAACTGAGGTTAAACCGGGGTTGAATCATGATGATGTCATAATTAATTCAATAATTAATTAAAGCCTAAATATAGATATTAAATTTATAGAACTAGCAAAATTGACTAATATATCTAGGGAGATTTAATGATTTTTAAGCATATATTTAATAATTAAATAAGAAAGTTAATAAAATAAAATAATAACCATGAAAAAATTAAAATTTATAATTAATTTTTGAAATAAAGTTGAATATTTTTGAAGGGTTTTAATTATAATATTTTTTTTTATTCCTTGTAAGAGATGGATAATTTTAAAAAAAAAAAAAAAAAATTGCTAAGGGGTTGGACCTCAATGTTCTTGCCACTGGTTTTGCATGAACCGTGTGGTCCAACCCCAGTTTTAGGAGTTTACAGAATTGCTACATATACTCAGTTCTTTATGCTTAAAAAACAAAATTTCAATCCAGTTTCCAATTTTTTCAATCCGACCTCCCGGTCCAATCCGGGTCGGAAAACAGTGATCTTTAGGCAAGGTTTTAATGGGTCTTTGCTTTTGCTCTTTAACTATTCCATAAATTCTTTTCTTCACCGTAGAAAGCAAAAGCTGCAAAACACGCATTAAAGTTTGAATTTAGTTTCAACTGACACAATAATAATAATAATAATAATAATAATAATAATAATAATAATAATAATACCCAAATGTCCAAAATTAAATAAAGAATAATGGCCTTGTGATGACATAAGTTAAAAGCTTGAATTGAGTAAAATCTACCAATTTAGAGCTCCTTAAAATTTTTTTAAGCGTAGCTAGTGATTAGTACAATGATTAGGAAGCATAAATTCAGTAACCAACCATGGCACTTTTACATGCAGCATTGTACACATTTTATCTAAAATGTTTTTACATTAGCAAAAGATTTAAATAGATTATTATCTAAAATTACTCTATTTTCCAATTTAAGGGACGTTAATATCAAATTCAAAACAAAGGGAATTATATAGTGAAATTTTACCAAACCTCAGACAAATTAGTAGAATTTTCCTCGAAAGAAGTAATTTTAAGTCAAATAGCTGAGGCAGAAGAAAAACATTGAACTAATCAATGGATAATTTAGCAAAATCTACATACATACATTGATTCAAGTCCTTACAGAACTTCATAGCATTTGTTTACTGCCTCCTGGCTAGCCTAAAAAAGAAAAAACATACATGCAAGTCCTTTACAGTGTGATTTTAAGGCCAAGTCCTTAATTAATGAGTCCCCCTATGTTGAACTAGAACTGGTAGGCCGCCTCTAACAGTGGCAGTGAGACCCGGAGCGAACCTCGGAGCCTGATTTGGATCCGCAACCCGAATATCAAATTGTTGAACTAGAGAAACCACCACACTTCTCATCTCCACAAGAGCCATTTCCTTGCCCAAACAAACCCTAAGCCCAGCCTGAAAAACTGGGTACTTATACGGGCTTTCGGGTCGGAAAACCCCATTGTGTAGCCACCTTTCGGGTTTGAATTGGAGACAATCCGGACCCCAAACCCGCTCCATCCGACCCATTGCATAAGGATGGTACGTAACCCTTGTGCCCTTTTGTACAAAAGTACCATCGGGTAATATATCATCCTCTTGGCAAAACTTGGAGTCAAATTGAATTGGTGGGTACAGCCTCATGCTTTCATATATAGCACCGTTTAGGTAATGCATTTCACGCATTTGCTCTAAGCTCACAACTTGTTTCTGATGAGGACTCGATGACCCAATGACTCGCTCCAACTCGTTCCGAATCGCTGCCTCAACATGTGGGTGCTGTGATAATAAATAGAAGAAACTCGTTAATGCCGAAGCCACTGTGTCACGCCCAGCTAATAAGAAGCTAATGACAATGTCGCGGAGATAGTTATCGTCGTCGATGGAGGCCATGAATCTTGATAGCAAGTCTTTGTGATTCGAAAACCCCATTTCCCGGCGTTGATTTATCATCTCTGTAGCGAAGGTGTTGATCGTTTTGATGGCTTCTTTGAGCTTCTTCTCTGAGCCCAAATTGAGAAACCTTTTGAACTTCCAGATTATTGGTGAGGCAGACATGGCTCGCTCCGCTGACAATTTCGACGCGAGGTCGAATGCTGCTGCGAAATTCGATATAGGAAACGATAATTGAAGACAACCTGGGTCTAATCCAAAGGAAAACTTACAAATATTGTCGAAAGAGAAGCGGCGAAACACGTCTTGCAAGTCCAAGACTTTGTCTTCTTGACCAGCAGCAGCAAACGATGACAAGAGTGGAATGAGTCTGGATTGGATCTCGGAAGTGACAATCTCGAACGCATAGGATCGAACAGAGACGCTTCCGAGTTCAAGACTCGCCATTTTGCGCTGTAACTTCCAAGAATCTCCATCCACATTGAAAATTCCGCGACCCAAAAGGTCACCAAGAATAACCGAGAACGGTTTGCCTTTAGGGTAATTGTCAAACCTGGTTTTGAGAATGTGCTCAACGTTTTCTGGGTTGGCCGTGATAGTGTTGCCGAGGACATGAACGTGAATAGTCCCAGTCGGCGATTTCCGGAGAAGATGTGTGTACCAATCACACAGATTGCCAAACTCTTTAGCCCAACTCAACGACAAGTAACTTCGACAAACCTCGCAGTTACACCACGGCTTAAGCCTCGAGATGAAGAGCAACAAAGAAAACAAAGAGAAAAGGAAGGTGAAAGAGAAGAACAAAATGCAAAAAGTACTGGACATGGATTGCACAGACAATGAATCAAAACCCATATTTTTTTGGGAGAGGAAAGTTGCTAGAAAAGAGAGCTAAGTTTGGATTGAAAGTGATCAAAAGTGGCTCACAGTTTTATAATGGAGGCAGAGTCATAAATTTTACAGACAATAAGGCTATAGCTGTTTGTTGAAGTTGACACATGAAAATGTGCATGAGTAACGCGTGCGCAAAATCACAATAACAATTTGGGTCTTCACCGCACCGCGCATAGGACGCCAGTGCTTATTGATTGGCACGGTTTTATCACCCACGTGCTTTTTATATTATTATATTTATTTTCTCTATTTATTAAGTCTCTGCTAGTTGTAACAGCGTGAGTGTGACTAGTTGAGTTTGAACCAACCCAACTGTAATTGGGAAAGACAAGTTTTTCTTGTTTATCCGAGTTGTCGGCTCCTCGCAAGCTATTACCTTTTCATTTTCCCCCCACTTTTTTTTTTTCTTTCTTTTTTTATAAAATGATGTCGACAGCTCCTATTGGTAGCAAAAATCAAAGAATCATTTTACAACCCAATTTAGAGACGTGACAAAGGACGTGTAGAAGTGTCCTGCAACTTTTTTCTTATATAAAATTATGTCGATAATTTCTACAACTAGCATAAAGTTCACGTTAAATGCGTTAAAATAGCTCAAGTGTTAAAATACTACTTTAGCAATAAAAATACTAAAAAATTCACTACATCAAAAATACTGAAAGTTAAATTTTTTGGCCCCTAGCTACAATAAATTGCCAAGTTTTAAAAGTCAATTTTTTTTCTTTTTTTTTTTTGATTAATAAAAGTCAATTTTTTTTAACACCTAGCTACAATAAATTGTTATATTTCGCAATTTACTATAGCTAGATAGTAAACACAAAAAACGTTATTTAAATAAAAGTTATAGAGGGAGAGACTTGAGTGATAAAAGAAATGATAAATAAATAATATTGAAATGAAATTGTAAAATAATAGAGTATTTGATATTGAGTGTATTGTAAAATGAGGTGTTAAATTAAATAAATTAGTTTTATGAGTTGTTGAAAAACTAAAATTTATTAGTACCTTTAATGTGAATGCTCATAGTCACATACTTTAATTATCACTATTTAAACACATGTGATAAGTGGTTATTAGATTACATTTTATTAATTACTAGTGGTGGACCCCTAATGTATAAGTGGTGTAATTAAATCACAAGTTGAGACTTATGCAAATTGTTGCAAAGTGTGTGGTCCCATGAATAACTCAATGTTTTCTCTTCTTCTCATGCAATAATAATATTATTAATTAAATTTATGAGTTAAAATATATCATTTATATGATTCTCATAAAAGAAAAAAAAATCTAAATCTAAATTTATGGTATAAGATCTATAATTTATGTGATAGAATAGAGCATTACGCTTAGGTAATTGAATGATTTTCTTTTACAACGCATGAAAAAGTTCAATAAAATTATATGTTCTATTATGTTATTTTTTAAAATATGAAATTTGATAATTATGAATGCTATTAATGTGTATTTATTATGGTTGTGTACAATAAGAAATTATTTATTCTACCATTTAAAAAAATGTATGATATGACAATTTTAAAGTGGGGTATACGAAAGATTTTAAAAGGAATCCTTATATAATTTAAAACCAATCAAAAATATACATTAAATAATAACAAAAAAATTAATACGGGCATTAAAAATTTTACGTGGAAATATTAAATATTCAATAGGGAAAATTATATTTTAAATCTTATCAATCATAAAAGGTTTCCAATCTTCTAGTTTTATATATATGTTATAAATTAAACTTTATACTTAAAGGCGGAGTGTGAGTATTCATGTATTGGATCTTAGTACAAATTTATATTCCATAATTTTCCAATACATTTGAAGGCCATATTAGATTGCCCAAAATTCTAATTGGTTGGTTGCAGTGATTCCTAAGATTTCAAAGAAACCTTAAATCTACCATGTTTTTAAGGAGACCTTGCTCCGACTAGTCCTAGGTTACTAGGAGCTCTCTTATGATGTGTTTTGATGGCATGATTTGAGCATTTAAATTTGGATTTTAGTGATTAAAATTTAAGTACTTTGAATTTGAAATAACACCTAATTAAAATCAATGTATTTGAAATTAAGGTGTTTCAAATATGTTAATTTAAAATCTAACTCAAAATTCAAATCCAAGTTTCCAAACGCAACCTTAGAATTTTGTTCCACAAAAAATGCCCCAAGGGTATCCATTTAACCCAAAACTCATGGTGATCATTCCTTTGTAAAGAGCTAGAGCTAGAGCTGGAGCTGGGGACTAGGGTAGGCTAAGAAGAAATTTTCTTTTACAAGTTTGTTTATTTGAAAGGCTATTTAGTTTTTTGTTCCTGCCTAAAAATGTAGGCAATATGAGCTATTCAAATTAGGTATCAAGGATGGCGTAGTGGTTCTAATGGATGTTGAGTTTTTGTAAATCCATTTGTATATGAACAGTACACTTGGAAGAAATCTGAATGGAAATGAACGTTTAGCGCAACTCAAACAAGTTGAGCCTAATAACTGCCTCTTAACTCTTATGACATGAAGCATTGTTTCTAACTCTCGGTATCTACCACCGCATATTCTTAGTGTGATAGTCACTCCACTAGTATAAGTACTTGTAAAGAGTGTGGGGGGTAAGGGCTGGAGTTCAAATCTCCAGAAGGGCTTCACACACACATATACACTTAAATTAGGCTAAAGTAGAATTTATGTCTTATATATATAACAATAATAATAATAATAATAATAATAATAATAATAATAATAAAACCTCTCGGCATCTAGGATAAAGCCTTAAGGTGGATGAGTACTCTTGAGCAAACATTAGACTTCTGGATGAGTTTTTGTCAATTCAACTAATAAAGCTTTTTTATCGTTAGATAATATATAATGTTTGATTCTTGTTTACACAAAATTTTAATTGATATATTAAATAATTAATAATAAAGAGCAATAATTAAGAGTAAATACCATAAGTGGAATCCTATCAGGGTGCATTTTCCAAATTCCATAATCTAAAAGGAAAAAAAAAATAGGAGGAAAATGTATCCTCCATATTTAAATAACTATAATAAATTTGTGTACCCAAATTAATAAATTAGAATTTACAAATGTGTGCTTTTTTAAGTGTATTACATTTCATCATAATTAAATATTTACTATTATTTAATTTGTGTCTCTCTTTTTTTTGGATATATTTAATTTGTGTCCTTACTCCTTAGCCACTCTTTAACGTGACCCAAATTTATAATCCCAAATCTATATATATATATAAAACCGAAGCCTCTGCTGACACCACAATTTTCCACGTCAGCACAATATTTAAAAAATAAAAAATAAAAATAAAAACATTATAACACCTCAAAACCCTAGCAACCTTACCCCTCTCTCAAGTTAAGAAATATAAAGTCACAGTTTCTGCAAACTCTCTCTCTCCAAACGTAAATATCAAATTCAACCCCTTTAATTTCTCTTTATATTTTTGAGGCTTCAATAGAGTTATAGTGATTTATGCTGATTTTGTTTTTTTTTTTTTTTTTTTTTGTGTATAGATAGTCATAATACTCCAGTATTCCAAGAAAAGTTTGTGTTTTCGTTAATTGAAGGCCTTAGAGAGATAAGTGTTGCAGTTTGGAACAGCAATACAAAAGACGATTTCATTGGCAGCGGAAAGTAATTACTTTGTCTCATATTTTTGTTTTTTGAATTGATTTTGTGTGCTTTTTAGACCCTTTTGGATCAATTTTGTTAATTGGGTGTTTTTTTTTTGTTTTTTGATAGGGTCCAATTGGGGAAGGTTCTTTCAAAGAGTTACGACGACCGCACTTGGTATCTGTATACTAATAGTGGGGGGTAAGTGCTATAAATTACTAACCCTTTTAAGTGTATAATCTGTTTCTAAAATTATCTATAATATTTTGTCTTCCGAAAATTTTATCTCTTTAATTTTATTATATTGTGTTTCTTAAGCTATAGACAGATTTTCTTTATTTCTTATTTTCAATAATAAATCATTTTATTGCAATACCGGTAATTGTTTGAGAAATCCAATATGTTCATATCTCTATAGAATAGATAATAGTAGAAGCCAATTTTATTACAACTACTTAAATTGAGTTGACTTAATTCCGTACAATTACAAAGTATAGCATGAAAGATAATGGAATTAATTGTTGTAATTTTTATTTTCTTTCAATGTTTTGAATTTCCATGTTTTTATTGTTGATGAGAAATTAAGGCTCAGTTGCACAATATGTGTAAATTCTTCAGAAGACTATTTTAAATAGTAAGTCAATGTGTCTCTTACATTTGGGTATTAGTTAGAATTATTTTCAAATGATTGTACCAATAAAAGTGAATGTGTATAAATTTTGTTTAACTATCCCGTGCATCGCACGGGTTAGCGACTAGTTTATAATATCGCTATTACCAGTACCACTGCATAGATCTTGGTAGTTGGTACAAACTTCTAGCTAGGCATGTGACATTATGACAAATTGACAATTCACTGCGCATTGGAAATTCTGCAACATCAGTGATCAAAGTTCTCCATTTTTATCGAAAATATGAAACAAAAGAAAGAAAAAGAGGAACTCTAATGTTTGCTTATGGTGCCGGGAGCCTGAGACTTTAAGACACGTTTGGTTTGGTTAGTCGGCTAAAATTCGGCGGCATGTCGGGTTCATGAACATGCGTGTGTGTAACTCTCGGCATCTAGGATAAAGCCTTAAGTTAGAGGAGTACTCCTGAGCAAACATTAGACTTCTGGATGATTTTCAGTCAATTAAGCTAATAAAGCTTTTTATTGTTAGATAATAAATATAATATTTGATTACACAAAATTTTAATTAATATATTAACTTAATAATTAAAAGTAAACATCTTTTTTTTTTAGAAACGAAAAAAATAATAAACACCATAAGTTGAAAACTTTATCATATTTTACAATCAAAAAAAAAAAATTTCAGATGGAATCCTATCGTGGGCGCATTTTCCAAATTCCATAATCTAAAAGAAAAAAAAATTAGGAGGAAAATGTATCCTCCATATATAATAACTATAATAAATTTTTGTGCCCAAATTAATAAATTAGAATTTACAAATGTGTTTTTTTTAAAAGTGCATTACATTTCATCATAATTAAATATGAAAAATGCTAACTTGTGCATTTAGGGTATACATTAATAAACTATTTTAAGAAACTTTTTATCAAAAAATGAAAAAATAATTAACTATTTTGACAGTTTTTTCAGTTCCATTTAAAACTTTCCCAAAATTAATGGTTAATATGTGCCTTAAGGGCACACATTAACCAACCCATATTTAATTTGTGTCCTTAGCCACTCTGTAACGTGACCCAAATTTATAAGCTCGCTATTACCACTGAGCATTGGAAATTGACAACCCACTGCGCATTGGAAATTCTGCAACATCAGTGATCAAAATCCTCCATTTTTATCGAAAATATTAAACAAAATAAAGAAAAAGAGGAACTCTGATGTTTGCTTATGGTGCCGGGAGCCTGAGACTTTAAGACACGTTTGGTTTGGTTAGTCGGCTAAAATTCGGCGGCATGTTGGGTTCATGAACATGCGTGTGTGTATGTAAGAGAGAACATGTTTTTTCTTTTTTTCAAGTTCTTGGAAATCTTTTCTTTTATAATTTTTAAGGACTTATTGTGAAGGAGAAGGGGAATTTTGCTTTGTCTTGTATAGAAAAGATTAGATTTAGGGCCTACAGTACATTTCCCACCAACAAACCTAATCAGCATATTTACAAATCTAATGTTAATTACTTTATCTAATCTTCATTTTCAAGATTTTATTTTATTTTTTAATTGTGCATAAATTATTTCTTAATTATTGGTCATATTCCTCTCTTACACATACGGAGCCCTCTATGAGAGGGAAAGCTGAAAGCTGAAAGGAGATGGGGTATGTAGCATTGTTAAATGGATGTAAAAATAGCATCTTCCTCAAATTTCATCATTTTTTTGTTTAATTTTGTCTCAAGATTGCTTTTTTTTTTTTTTTTTTGGGAAAAAGAAAAATTTATTCAATACTAAGAAGACCCAAGTCATGAAGGAAAGTGCACCCCATTCATGTAAGATTTCCCTTTATTGGGGTAACTTGTCTCATTTTGTAATTTTGTCTAATCCTAATGTCTAGTCTAAGTTTATCATTTTGTAATTTGAATAATTTCAGAATGAATCCAAGCGTTTTTAAATTCGGGGAGGTGATGTTTGGAATTTGATGCCAACTATTTTGACCTCAATTGATTCTGCCCATTTTTCATTTTTTTCACATAACAAAATCAAAACAGACATGCGCATGACGTAACAAATAGCTCATACAAAACTCCACAATATCCTTCTGATAGAATATTAATCTACTTTTCAGACCCAGAAACCCGAGAGAGATAGTACGATTTGGCCGACAGAAAGATTGGCTCAGGTTGTGGCACAAATTTTAATGTGTTACATTTTCGATTTTTGGAAGCATGTATTTAAATGGCACATTGGTAGCGGTAGCGCGGCTGCAAAATTCAGTATAAAAAAAGAGCGGGTTAGACTTGGCTCGATTGAACCGGAGGTAGCCGAGTCCAAAGGAAGCAAAGTAGTAACAAACATATGTGTTTTATTACTGTAAGGTAAAATTAATAGACAACGCTTCTCAAGAAAAATATATATAATATTATCTTTTTCAAGAATAATTAAATCAAAACAATTACATAATTTTGGTCATTTTTTGAGAATCAACAACTGAATGTTTGGTGGACAAGATAAGGTCCTGTTTGGATGGTGAGTGATTGATATCTCATCACTCATCACCCAAAAATTATCACTCAAAACTCATCATTCTATAACTCATTTTTTATCACTTGAAAATTCCCAACTTATACCCAACTCTGTTTGGCTCTTAAACTCAGTTGAGTTTTCATTCTAAAAACTCAAAAATCTCAACTTTTTGTTAGACCCACGGACTAACTTGGTGCAGTAAAAACAAAACATCAAACTTAGCACCCAACTGAAAAAAAACCATCATCGTGCAAATCACAAAACATCAAATCAATCCACCATAGCAGATCCGGCCATTCACACCACCAACACCTTCAAGACCACAACAAATTACACTATAAAGCTTAGAAAGAACTAAAAGAGGGAAAAAAGAGAAGAGAAAAAATCATGAAAAGTGAAGAAAGAAAAAGAAGATAAAAAGAAGAAGAAGAGAACCCAAGCCCAAAAACCCAGTGAAAAGGAATTAAAAAAAGAAAAGAAAAAAAGAAATCAAACCTAGAAACCCAATGTGAAAAAAAAAAAAAAAAAAGAAGAAGAAGAAGAAGAAGAAAAGAAAAGAATAGAGAAACAAAGCCCAGACCCAGCGTGAAAGAAAGAAGAAGAAGAAGAAGACAACGAGGTAATGATGAAGAGTATAGAAAATCAAAGAACAAAGAAAAAAGAAGAAGTTTGGTATGATGAGAGAGGAGAGAGGCACGTGAGTAGTGTAGTCGTTGGTGGAGTGTTGAAGAGAGCAAAAGGTCTGTGGTGGATTTGACTAATCTCTATCGTGAGCCCATGTGTTTCTCAGGAAATTACCAAACTGCCACCGTTACTCAATTTTCATAACTCAAAAACACCACAAACTTATTTCCAGTTTTCATTACTCATCACTCAATTTAGTGAGAATTGAGTGACGAAAACAAAAACTAAGAAAAAATCCAAACAAGTGTTACTGCCATGGGACCCACCAGTTTTGAGTTATGGGTGATGTAGAATGCTTGGCAGCTGCTTGAGCTCTTTGCTTTGCTAGAGACTGTGGACTCACCTCTATTATATTGGAGAGTGATTCTGAGACAGTGAACAAAGCCCTCAGAAGCGAAAACGACTCTTTCACCTCATATAGTCACCTAGTAGGCAAAGTCAAGATACTTGCAGAGGCCTTTTGTGATATTACTTTCTCCCATACACGCAGACAGGGCAACTTTGTAGTTCACAATATAGCAAGATATACTAGAAATGTTAGCGGTTTATTGGTGTTGATGGAGGATGTCATTCCACATCTTAATTAGATTACTTTAGCTAATTTTGGTTGAGTTTTATTAATAATATCTACAACTTTATTCTTCTTAAAAATATATATGTTTTTTAATTAGAACCAAAAATCATGTATTTGAATTTAATTAGGGAGCTTACTCTATTGCACCTAAAATACTACGTTTTACTCAAAAGAAATTATTTGACAAAGATCAATTAATGAGACTACCTTACAAGTTTGTCAAATGAAACCTCAGGAATCACTAAGCTAGCCAACCCTTGAGGTTAGTGTCCAATTTTTATAATTCAAACAACAACACCCCCCCCCCCCCTCCCCCCCAAAAAAAAGCTACCTATCTTTCTAAAGAAAAGAAAACAATCAATATTTACAAACAGAGAGAAAACTATGAAAATCTAGAGTTCTATTATTGGTTGCTCTCTTACAAAAGTGTGTATGGTAATATATAGTAAGAGTTGTCTTATAAGAAGTCAAACCAAAAGATAAGGATGAAATGCTAAGGAAAATATGTATCCTTTCTTATGAAATGGTCATTTACAAATTTTACTACCTATAAACAATTGTCTTACCTTATCTTATCTAACTTTTGACCATATTTGTTTCTCAAAAAAAACAAAAAACAAAAACAAAACAAAACAAAAAAACTTTTGACTATATACAATTCTTGTCGTGACACTTTCAAAGCTACCAAATTTTGGCACTAGTTGATAACAAGAGTTAGTCACTTAAAAAAGTGCAATTTCTTTTGATTTTGTCAATAATCCTACTTATAGAAAATGGGAGGAATTCTACTAGGTTTATAAAGATTTAAAACGAGCATTAAAGCATGGTACTATATCAACAACAACAACAAAATAATGAAAGAGGGAAACTAAATCTCATACACAAAACTAAGTAATGTTTCTCAATCACAACTCCTTTCTTAGAGGGAAACTAAAAAATTCCCTTCCCTCTATCCATATTTATGTGTATGAGTTTAACTATCAAAAGAAAATTAAGTGGGTAAGTTTCCATATTGAGAAAAAATAGTGATGTGTGTGAGTTTAAAGCCTTGCACTACACATTCAATAGTTAGGCTCTAAATTCTTATATGTATAAGTGAGAGAGATACCAAAAAAAAAAAAAAAGATTTTTCGAGGTTTTTGTTTTTTTGTTTTTGTTTTTTTTTGTTTTTTTCAAGTTTTCAAAGAACCAAAATGGAGACCGGTTCTCGGTTTTTACCAATTTTTTGTCGGTTTTTCCAATTTTAACTAGACCAATTTTGGATATGTTTAACTGATCGATCTAGTCCAATTTTCAAAACAATGCTATTACTATATGGAAGTTATTTTATTATTCTTTTAGATAAATTATATTTCAAATCTTATATTTTAGGGGCGAGTTTAAATTAAACCTATAATTTAATAATATTTTCAAATTAAATCCTGAAGAAAAAAAGTATTACGAATAAAATTTGTAGTTTCAATAAAAACTAAACTTTTGATTTTATGCAATTAATTTGGGAGTTTAAAAATAATTTTTTTATTGAAAAATTGATTTGAAATTAATGAAACTATAAAAATTTTATTTGCAACATTTAAAATTTTAGGGTTTAATTTGATATTTTTGAAACTATTAATTTTAAATTGAATTGTTCACAAATATAGAGTTCAAAATATAATTTATAATTTTTTTTCTTAATTTCAATATAAAATATATATATCTATCACGTTCCAAGGAAAATCAAGCTAGTATCTAATTACTTTTGCAACAACTAGTGTCAATAGATTTTTATTTCTTGGAAATTTTCAAAAATATTTCAAATTTTAGGGTACGTTTGGTACACTGAATGAGAATTACGACTTGAATTGTAATCTTTATTACTAGGAATAAAATGTGTTGTAATGTAATAACTAAACATATTCATAAGTTTGGTTATGAGTTATAACATTAGAATAAAACAAGATTTGTTTTAAGAAATATCTTACTCATACAATTAAATCTTCTTGAAAATTGTTATTTTTTAATTTTAAGAGAGATATGTGTTATTTTTTATGATTTTTATTTTTATAATTGTTAGATGTATATGAAAAGTTTGTTTATTTGGAAATATATTAGGTTTTGAAATTATTACACTTACTAAGGAATAGTTAATACAACAATTTTAAAGAGGAATAGTTATTCTTCATTTTGAAGAATAGCTATTTATAAAGAATGAAAATTTATAAAGAATGACTATTTCTTATAATAAAAACATAACCAAACAAAAGAATAGTTAAACCATAAGAATAACTATTACATTAGAATACCTATTACAGTCTACCAAACATGCCCTTACTGCATAAAAACTTACAAACTGATATTGACAATGTTCCATTAACACATCTAATAAATAAATATTTAAAATATTTTTTCTGATTCAAGAGTCAAGACACATCAATTTGAAAGATTATATATATAAAATAAAATGAGTTCAAATTTGGCAAGGATGAAATGTAAAATTCATGTTTTACATCATTTAATAAAAGATTGTCAAATAAGATTTTTACTTAAAATTCATTGCATCTTATAACACCTAATAACATCTTAATAAACTTTCAATTTGATTGGATTTATAAATGAATATTAGAATTGATTGAGTGTAATTATACTTATTTTTAAATATGCGATAAGATAATGTGATATATTAGAATTGAATGATGTAAAACTTAAATTTTACAACCACATTCATATAAAATTTAATCTCTAATAAAATATGTAACATAGGGAACTTAATCTCTAATAAAATATGTAATGTAAGGAACATGACTTTGGTTTTTTAGCTTTAGGTTCGAGAAGTGCGGCTGTAAAAGTCACTTAGTATTTGTACGAAACATATGTTTCTTGCGTTTTATTTTTCTCATTTTTTAGCCTCCTGTTCTAGGTTAAGGATAAGAATTCCCATCTGTCTCATGGGCCAACCCTTGTCTCTTTGCTCGATCTTCCTGTTCCCCCCAACATGGGAAAGAATCGAAGTGAGCTAAATCCAATATCTAGTAACATTTGCGTGCTTGAAAGTAATTTCGAAGTGCACATTTCCATGTTTTTACGGATGATGTGACAATGAGAGTCGTAGGAGTAGCTGTAGACACTTTTGGCCGACCTTTGTTGGTACTTTTTAGTCGAACTTTGACATGTTATTCACGTTTTAAATATTGAGAAATACATAGCACACAAATAGTGCTTTTAGAAAACAATGCGATCGTTGTTTGAAATAGTGAGATATTGCTGTATACTATACGGTCCATTTACAAGTTGAGCCGTTTAAAAATGGGCACGACGTTGACAATTAATGATGCTTGCTAGTTGATAATGATGTCGATGGGTACCCTTTTTGTTTTTATAGAATGTCGATGGTTACCCTTCGAAGGCTCTAAAGTGGTCCTTTGATATATGTTAGACCAACTTAATCGGATCTTACACAATTCCCATGTGTATGAAGATACTTTTTCTGTAAGGAATATATTTAGGTTGCGTTTGGATCTGGATGATTTGTGTTTTGCATTTGCATTTTTAGGTTTTTTTTTTTTTTTTTAGCCGTGAATATGGACTTTTTGCGTGAACAGTACATCCGTGCACTGTTTACGGGACCCACAAACATCACTTTTCAGCAATTTTTTTCATTAAAAATAGGTCCCACAGTACTATTTATATATTTAAAAATTATTTTGTTATAATATTTTGAGTTTCCAATTCCAAACGGACCCTTAGTATCAAATATACCATGACAGTGGTTTTCAAATTCAATAAGTAGGAGATATATTTGTAAAAAATAATTACCTCATTAATAAATAAAAAACATGTATCAATGAGTAGTTATTTTTGCACATATATAATTTGTTTAATAAATTTTGATACAGATAACATAGTATCATTTTATATAAAATATTTTTCCCTATTTAAGATGCATCAATTTTATAATTTTGATTAAATATTATAAATATTAGATGGGTGTTTGAATTCACTAGTTTAACCAAAAAAAAAAAAAAAAAACAAACAAACAAACTGTCCTACTTCGAGAAATAGCAAAAGTAAATAAATAATGAAATACGTTTCACTAAGAAATAATTGAGCGAGCCTTATTGCATTGGAAAAGTAACAAAAGCTAATAAACAAATATAAATATATATATATATATATATATACACATATTGATGAGAACAAATGTCTTATTAATTGAATGTTATGTGACTTTCCAAAAAAGCTTATTGATTGTAATAAAAAAAATAACCTTAATCAATGCACCATTGCCCTCGTTAACTTGATCAAATTTTAAATAATGTGACCCTATATATACTGTCAGATTAAAAAATTATAAAAATAAAAAAATCATGAAATGGACTCTCCCCCTTCTAGTCCTATTCAATCTCATATAGAGAGTCTATTTGTCTTAACTTGTGCTTGTGTGGTACACTTTTTTTATGAATGTTTGGTGTAGTTTATTTTTCATCCTTTTAAAAATGAATTTGTTTGAAATAAATGTTTCTTCAAAAAATGAATTTAATAAAACCATATTTTGAAAAAGTGTAGTTTGAAATTAGCACTTTATTATAAGTTAGTTTATTTAATATAGGACCAAGTTTAACTACAAAATTGGTTGTAGTTTTAGGTTACAACCTTAGTCAATATATTTTTATTAAAGGTGAATTTTGACAAATCCACTATTGGATTACATCTTTTTCTTATATTCTCCATGCTTGCAAAATTTATATAAAATTAAAGATCAATAGCTATGTTATCAATAAATTGTTTAAATTGTAAGTTTTTGTAATTTAAAATTATACATAAAATATAAACTTATAGAACATATGGTAAATAATATCCGGTTGACACAAAATTTGATATGTGTATTAAGAGCGTAAAGAACATGCAATTTAACGATTAGATTTTCAAAATATGTAGTAATGTCTATTTTATTGAGTAAGGTTGTAGTCTTAGGCTCAATATCTTTTTATTAAAGGTGAATTTTGACAAATTCACCGTTGAATTATATCTTTTTCATATATTTTCCATGCCTGCAAAATTTCTATAAAATTAAAGATTAATAGCTATGTTATCAATAAATTGTTTAAATTACAAGTTTTTGTAATTTAAAATTATGCATAAATTATAAGCTTATAGAACATATAGTAAATAATATCCAATTTACACAAAATTTAACATGTGTATTAAGAGTGTAATGAACATATAATTCAACGGTTAGATTTTCAAAATATGTAGTAATATCTATTTTATTGAGTAACCAATTTTGTAGCTAAACTCTGTTCTTTAATTTATTCGATTTACGTATATTTTATTTTTAAAATCTCATGTTTTTTAGATAAAAGTTATTTTTAACCAATTTTATTTTTAATCTAAATAAGCCAATGAAGGGCAGAAATAACTCATCAAAACAAACTTTAGTCTTGATACATGACAATTTTCTTATGGTTAGAAATAGAAAAACCAAGCTGTATTACATGCAATTAGGGGTTAGAGGTCACTTGGACTCATAAAAAAAAAAAAAAAAAAAAAAAAAAAAAAAAAAATTTAAAGAGAGTTTCAACCTATAGTGTCCATTCCTGATAATAGTTTTTTATTATCAGACCAAGACACTAATCAGTTTTTGGTGTAGGCGAGGATTGAATCCCAGATCTTTTATTCAACCATCACTTGAACTTGAATGAAAGTTGTTTTTCAATTTTTGATATACATATGTTTCATTTGTTATATATATCTATATATATATATATATATATATATAGTCCATGTAGGCATAGTGGTGACGCAAGTGGCAGTTTTGGAGGTGGCAAAGATGGTGTGGCAGAGGAAGTATTGGTGGTGGTGACAACAATGATAGGAGTGACAATGGTGTGATGGCACAATAATGGTTGTGGTGGTGTGTTAACAATAATAGTGATTTTGAGGATACTGATGATAAAGGCAGTGGGAGCACAAAAGAATGGAGGGAGTGAAAGCTAGTACAAAATATTTTCCACTTTTCATTGATTTTTGTTTTTAGCCATACCAAACTCTATATATTTATATTTATATTTATATTTATATATATAATATGTTTCTTTATTGGATGCGAATTTTAATAAATCAACCATTAAATTACATTATCTTTGCATATTCTCCTTACTTGCCAAATTTCAAGACGATCAAAGATCAATAACTAGGTCATCGATTAAATATTTAAAGTGTAAGTTTTTATAATTTAAAATTATGATGAAATATGGGTATTTGATCAAATAGTAAATAACATTCGATTAATATGAAATTTGGTATATGTGTTAAGAATATAGAGAATATCTGAATATGTAATCCAATAATTGGAGTTTCAAATTATTTATTCATTAAAAGTTATTAGGTAATGTAATATATATAAGGAGAAATTACATATTACCACTCTACACTATACTCCTGATTACACTTTGTACTCTAAACTTTTTAAATGCACGTTTTGTACTCTAAACTATATGGTTCTTATTTCACTTTGCATCTTAGCATTAAGTTTACAGTTAACTTGGATGGAAAAATATAGCACCACGTGAAGATACCTAATTGCCTATTTTTTCAATACTTTAAACACAAAAGATAAATTACGCTTTACCACCCTAAACTATACTCCTAATTATACTTTAGATTTTAAACTTTGAATTTTCAACTAAGTTAACAGCAAATTTAATGTTAGGGTGTAAACTGCAAAGTGTAATAAGAGTCATAGTTTATAGTGTAAAACATGCATTTAAAAATTTTAGGGTGCAAAGTGTATAACATGGGGTATAGTTTAGGGAGGTAAATTATAATTTTCCCAATATATAAAGTTGTGTGTATGTTTTTATTTTTCTGTGTATGGGTTTTTATATCCCTTCTATTTCAAAACCCTTTTTTGACTAAAAAGAAACGGATAGGGTTCCTTTGACAAACCACGAGTAGACTTAGGTGGCTTTCTTTATTTGTTGTTGGGCCATCTATTGTCTGGTCCATTGAGAGAGGCATAAGTGGGTGAAATTAGCATGGAAAATCTTCATAGAAATATTCATGTACTTTTACTTGTCTTCGGAAGGAATTATACTGAAATGTGGAGGCAGTTGAGTTAAAGGTGTCCGCTTCTTTTGAAAAATTGTACAAATTTTATAACGTCACGTTTTTCATGTTTAACATGAGGCAATTGCCATCGTCCTCATTTTGACATTTCACTACTAAGTCTTACACCTTCATTGACCACATAACCACGTTCACAACATATTTGAAAACTAAAACTAGCGGATTTTGAGGGCTGTGTTTGGTATGGTTTTCTAGAAGCCAGCTTTCAATTTGGCATTTGATAAGTAACCACTTCTAAGTTCTAACTACTAGTTGACAATAAAAACTGATTTTGATTATTAAAATAGAAATCTAAGAAGATAGAAATCTAGAAATGTTAGAATGGCGCAAAGATAATATATATATATATATTTATATATATATATATATATAATTTTCTCTCATATAAATTTGATAAAGATGATAGAAAAGTGAAATGATAAAATATGTGATTTGAATTAATTTAATATTATACTCTTATTACATAAAAAGAGATAATAGAAAAAATTAAAATTACAAAAAATAAAATAGTAAATTTCATGTACAAAACAATCTCTCTCCACTTTTTTCTCCCAGTTTGGAAGGATAGTTTTTGGTGGGCATGGATGGAAAATTCCATCCACCCACTTTTCCATCATTCTTCATTTTCATCACACCAAATAATAGAAAACTCTCATTTTTCATCATTTTATTTTTCCACCCAGACAAATAGACTATGAGGATCTTAATGATACTGTTATAAGGTTAGAACACAAAGTTATCAATACTATAGTGTATTGATTGATAAAACTAGTATTTTTCTTACATATATGAGATTCGATACAAGGGGTTGAAACTTGAAACATCTTGGTTCGCATATTAGGCTACATTGGTCAATGTCGGGCATACCAAGAAAAATAGGGTATTTGGCCAGTGAATCCATAACGTTTCGGTATATATACATGTTTATTCTTTTCAGTAATTTCCTAATAAAAAGGAGTTAATTTTTGTAATTTTCCCTCCTATAAAAGTCATCTCTCCTAATTGACAAATACCTTTGCTTCCCCCCATTCTTGTTTCTACGTGTGTGTCTCTCTCTCAGAATGGCTTTAGTAATTGTTAAGAAGAAAGAAGAAATAAATAGAGCTTAAACGATGTCGTATTGGAAGATTAGTTGAGCACGTGCTGGTCACACCGGTTCCATAACAGATTGAAGCAACTAATTGACACGTGCCTTAATGTTATTGGTAGATTAGCTTTTCTGTAAGTTAGTTAGGATTTGTAACAGTTTTTCCCGCTTCTTTTCATTCTTGTCTTTCCTCTGCCCAGTTGTATATAAAGCAGAGTAATGTATTAGTTTAAATATACTTTTCATTCTCGGTTAAGCAATAAGAATCTTACCATTCAGTCTAGAATTCTTACTGCGATTTAGATATTTTCTGTTTCAGATTTTATCATGGTGTCAGAGCCTTAAGCGTGTCCGTTCCCAAAGTTTCCAAAATTTCCTTCTCTTCCAAAGTTTTCTTTGCATTCTTGTTTAGCTTTGAAAATTCATCAATGGCGTCCACTAAGATGTACCTCCTTCTGCTAATGAAACTTCAAATGATCCCTCTTCTGATCCTTTGATTCTTTCTTTTCTGATTTAGATTGTTCTATTCCCATTTTCCCTACTTCTGTTCTTCCATTTTCATTACCAGATCCAGATTCCCCTCTTTTATCACTTGCAAATTCTGCAGATACTAGTATATGCACACCTTCTATTGAATGTCCTAATTCTGGTTCTATAGCCTCACCATCTGTTCTCCCATTAGCTTCTTCTCCTGTTCCACCCTCTGATTATCCTCTTTGAAAATCCTCTAGGTCTCATAAACCTCTTTCTTATCTGCAAGATTACTCTTGCAACTCTATTTCAAAACCTACTGCTAGTGCTCCTTATGATATTGCTCATCATGTCTCTAATGCTCATCTTAGTACTTCTCACCATTCCTTTGTTCTTGCTTCCTCTTCTACAACTGAACTTGAATCTTTTCACCAAGCCGTTCAATCATCTGATTGGAGAAATCACTGCTTTAGTTACAACTCACACTTGGGATGTTGTTACTTTACCCTTTGGCAAGGTACCTATTGGTTGCAAATGGATTTATAGGATCAAATACAATCTAGATGGCTCAGTGGAAAGGTATAAGGTCAGATTAGTGGCAAATGGTTATACTCAGCAAGAGAGTTTGGATTATTCAGAGACTTTTTCTCCTGTTGCTAAATTTGTTTCTGTGAGGGTTTTATTGTCTATTGTTGCTGTAAAACGTTGGCAATTGCATTAGCTAGATGTTAATAATGCGTTTCTTCATGGTGAGCTTGATAAATAAGTTTATATGCAATTGCCTCAGGGTATTCATAGCAAGGGGGACTGTCATTTGGCTAGTAACAAACCTCTAGTATGCAAACTTAGAAATCTCTTTATGACTTGAAGCAAGCCTCTAAACAATGGCATGCCACGTTATCTACAACCATTGTACAATTTGGATTCATACAATCTAAACCAGATTATGTACTTTTTGTCCACTTAAAGGGATCATCTTTCACAGCCCTTTTGGTTTATGTTGATGATATTCTTATCACAGGGAATGATCCTTATTGTGTGACTGAGTTAAAGAAGTTGCCTGATAGTAAGTTTGGAATCAAAGATTTTGGTGCTTTGAAGTATTTTTAGGGACTTAAAGTAGCAAGAAATGAAAAGGGGATTAGTCTTAATCAAAGGAAGTATGCTTTGGAGGTGCTCAAAGATTCAGGTATGCTTGGTTGTAAGCTAGCAAAGATACCAATGAAGCAACATTTGAGATTGTCCAATGATGAAGGAAAGCTTATTATGGACAATATAGAAGGCTAATTGGGAGGATGATGTACTTGACCTTGACTAGACCAGACATTTGTTATGCAATACACAGGCTCAGTCAGTTTTTGAGTGAACCTAGAGAACCACACATGTTGGTAGCTCAGAGAATATTGCAGTAGATAAAGAGCACTCCTGGTCAGGGAATTTACTTTCCAGCTAACTCAGATTTTCAATTGAAGGCATTTTGTGATACTGATTGGGTAGGATGTCCAAACACAAGAAAGTCTTTAACAGACTATTGTATTTTCTTGGGAAATAGTTTGATTTCATGGAGGTCTAAGAAACAAACAATCGTTTCTAGATTTTCTGCTGAGGTAGAATACTGTTCAATGGCAACCACATGTTGTGAGATAACTTCGTTATTCTAGTTGCTTGAAGATTTCAAGACACAACATCATAAAGCAGCTCTACTTTATTGCGATAATAAGGCAGCTTTGCACATAGTAGCCAACGCAGTATTTCATGAAAGAACCAAACACATTAAAGTGGCTTGCCAGCTTTCATGAATTTGTTAAAAAGATTAGGTGTGTTGAATGTTTTTAGTGCTTCTATCAAATACCCAAAACCTTTCCAAGACTCACTAGCAGCTCTTACATCAGAAGCAGCCGTGGTCTTGAGGGGGACTGTTAAGAAGAAAGAATAAATAAAGTGAGATTAAATGATGTTGTATTGGAAGATTAGTTGTAAGGTTGAACTTTATCAACCATCTTGTTGGCTTTATTCCGTGTCAAATTTGCTTGTATTTTAGCACTTAGTAACCCTGTATTTAGGTGGAAATCATGTAAGGGTAGTGAGTGAAAGTGTCTGAAGAAATACTCAAGATTGTGCAAGGATGCAGAGACTCACAGCTGGGACTCGCGGGTGACTCGTGACTGGCAAGCCGCCAACTACAGCACACGAGTGAAGCGTGCAGAGAAGATGAACAGTCATGCCAGCTGGAGCACTATAGGACAAAAATTCCAGCCTGACCATTCTGTTAACTCGTGGTTTGAACTCGCGACTCAGTCAAATTGCGAGGCCAAGCCGCTAACCAGCTCTGTTTTGAAAAACCTGACTCTTTGTATTTCACTCTCGTCCTAGTATAAATACCCCTTATACCCACGAAATAAAGAGAGTTTCCAAAGAGAATTTTGAGAGAGAAACCCTAGAGAAAAACAAGATTGACTCATCCACAATCTTCACATAGAGACTCTTCAAATTCCTCTACTCTCTTCCTCTCCATTGTTATATCCTTGAGAGGTACATTACCAAAACTTTTACTCACCATACCCATTCTATGAGAAAGCTGTTTGGTGCTTTGGGAAGCAGTTAAGAAGGGGCCAATTTCATATTGGTTGATGCTATGGTCAAGTAGCGGAATCCGGTAAGCTAAAGAAGAAATAGGTTCAGTGTAACCTCATTGGAGTAGGAGCTTGGAGAGCTTAGGTACATTGGGTAGATTAGACTTGGAGGGTCTTCTGCTGTTCATGTATCCCAACTACATTCTTTAGTGGATTATTTACCGCTTGGAGGGCGGCGAAGAGGTTTTACGCCGAGGGTTTCGGTTTCCTCTTCGATAACACATTGTTGTGTTGTCATTGTGTTTGCATCTCTCTTCCTTTAATCTTTGCCATTTAATTTTTGCTATGGATGTGATTTTATTTGGTTTAGATTGTTTATCAGTTCTGTTTTAAGCTTATGTTCATATTCCGCACAATAATTGTTTGATATTAGGCTTGAATTGGTAATTTGTTAATTGAGAGTTTAAACGTTCATAGTGTTTTATACACTAATTAAACTTTCATTAGTTGAACACGTGCTAGTTACACCGATTCCATAACATATTAAAGCAACTAATTGACACGTGCGTTAGGTTCTAAGGATTTAGGATCTAAATGTATTAGAACTTTAATGTATAATGTTAGCAAACCATGATCAAAACTTAGAGTCTAGATTTAGGCTGCTCAAAGTATATTTATTGTAAAATTGGAATCGAGTAATTGCAGAAAATTACTATTCACTTTCTGCAAGGCTCAATCGATCAAAAATTAGACTCGATCGATCGAAACTTGTGCAGATTGTTTTTCTATAGAATTTTCCAACTCAGCTCAAGACCATATGATGTGTAGGGTTTTATGTTTTGCCTTAAGTATAAAAGGAAAAACCCTAGTCACGTTTTATTGTTGTTGTTTATGTTGTGTGTATGAATCTCTTGTGAGATCTAGAAGTGTTTGGCTTCATACTTACTTAGGATTATCAAGATCAAGATTGATGTCGAGAGCTTAGTGATTGTTTTAGTTGCTGTATAAAGGGCTTAAAGAAAAACACAAGTGGGACTTGTGGTTGCTGTGAATCCAAGAAAGAAGTAATTCGTGGACTCAGACCTATAATGTGGTCGTGTAGTAAGTTTTCTACTCGAGGTAGCAATAGGATATTAGTGGTCTAAGTCACTCTTGTAAAACTTCAATTCTTTCATAGTGGATATGTTTTACCTTGAGGATAGATAGGTTAAATCATTCTCAGATTTTTTACTGGTTTAGTTTTCCCGAGTTATCATATCATTGTGTTCTTTATTTTCCGCACTATTTCAATGATATGATTTACTTGTATTAATCTAGATCTAAATAATTTGCCTAAGTTAATCACTTGGCTAAATAACTAGGTTAATCTGTTTGTATTTAAGGGGTCTAAAAACGTTCAACGTGCCTTAATGTTATTCATAGATTAGCTTTTCTGTTAGTTAGTTAGGATTTGTAACAGTTTTTTCCACTTCTTTTCATTCTTATCTTTCTTCTGCCCAGTTGTATATAAATTAGAGTAATGTATTAGTTAAACATACCTTTTCATTCTTGGTTAAGCAATAAGAAGCTTACCATTCAGTCTAGAATTCTCTCTACGATTTGAATATTTTCTGTTTTAGATTTTTATCGGTAATACTTAATAGCCACAACAATATAGCCAAATTTTCTGGGGAAATAATCAAATATGGCATGGTTGATTTGGGTAAAATGTCACAAACTAAATAATTTGGGGGAAAATGTCACAAGCTATGAAAGTTCAAAAAACGTGTACAAAACACTTTTGAACGTTTAGACCCCCAAAATACAACTTAACCAATACAAGCAATATGTCAAACAACTAGTGTGCGGAAACTTAACACATGCTATAATACGAAATTAGTTAAAGACTATCTAAGCCATAAAAAAATAAACCACAGGAGATAATAAAAAGGCAAAGATAGAGAAGAAGGAAGATGCAAACACAAAGACAATACGCGATGTGTTATCGAAGAGGAAACTGAAGTCCTCGGCGAAAAACCTCTCCGCCGCCCTCCAAGCGGTAAACAATCCACTAGAAAATACAGTTGGGATATAAGGACAGCAATAGACCCTCCAAGCCTAATCTACCCAGTGCACCTAAGCCCTCCAAGCTTCTTGCTCCAATGAGGTTGCGCCGAACCTTTTTCTTTTCTAGCTTCCCGGATTCCGCTACTAGACCGTAGCATCAACCAATGAAGATTGGTTCCTTCCTAACTGCTTCCCAGAAATCCAAACAACTGTCTCACAGTGATAATGATGGTGAGAACCAGGTTTGGTATAATGCCTCTCAAGGATTTGACAATGGAGAGGAAGAGAGTAAAGGAATTTGAAGAGAATCTAAGGTATAGATTGTGGGTGAAACAATCTTGTTTTTCTTTAGGGTTTCTCTCTCAAAATTCTCTCTGGAAGCTCTCTTTCAATCGTGGGTAAAGGGGTATTTATACTGGAGTGGGAGAGGAATGTGAAACGTCAGGTTTTACAAAACAGGGGTGGCTCGCGGCTTGACCTCGCGGCTTGACTAAGTCGCGATATCTAGTCGCGAGTTAACCGTATGGCCAGTTGTCCTGTTTTGTCCTGTAGTGCTCCAGCTAGCATGACTGTTCATCTTCCACATGCTTGGCACGTGTGCTGCTTCTGGCGGCTTGCAGCCGTGAGTCACCTGCGAGTCCCAGCCGCGAGTCTCTGTTTTCTTGCACACTCTTGAGCAATCTTCACTCTATCTCACTCACTACCCTTACAACAAACCCACCTAAATACAGGGTTACTAAATGCTGAATTACAAGCAAATTTGGCACGGAATAAAGCCAATTAGATGGTTGAATAAATTCAACCTTACAATCTCCCCCTTTGGCTATTCCGTGACAAAACCCTAAAACAGACTCTAGACTTAACGTGTGAGTTGGGAACAGTTGAACAAAACTCACTCACACCTAACTCTAGAAGCTGTGAAGCACTTGAATCATATGAACATAATACTCCTGAAACACAACAATACACCATTATCATTGTAAGCAGAAAATTATAAATGCATATGAAACAGGCAATATGTGATCAAGCAAAGATGGAGTTAGGAAACAAACCATGGCTTGATCAACCAAGTGAACACCACAAGGTAGTGATCACAGTGCTCATTCACACTTGGAATGAACACAAGGACATACAAGTTAACAAGCACAAGGCAAGACACTTGTATGCTCAACACTCAACCAATGCATAACACACAAGGCATATGCATCTAGGAACAATCCTACAAGGGCACAAGAGTGACAGTACATAAACCAAAATGCAGAACATTTAGATTAAAGTACTGATTTCAACATAGCATAAAGGCTGCATAAAGCAAGGTACATACCATAAAGCCTACAAACTATGCATAAAACATTAACCCTAAAAGCATACAAAAGCACATGGGTACAAACCACAAAAACATCTTGAATAACATCATCAAAATATATTAAAGTTTAAACCAAGAGTATAAGTAATGAGTTAGAAACAACTATACACCAAAACACAGTGTATCAAAACCATAAAAACACTAAAAGTACCCAAGACATAAACATATATAAACAAAGTCTCTGATTTAGACAACTCCCCCTCAACTCATTACTCCTCCTTAAGAGCTGCTTTTCTGCTTCTCAATCATCAATGACATTATCAACAGAAAGAAACTTCTCCCCCTTTTTGACAGGAATGGCCAAAGGGTCACTGTTCAGGCTGATTGGTGAAGCTGTCAAGTTTTGCAGACAAGACATCAATCTGGTCCTGCATGGCTCTCATTCTGTTAGAGTGCTCAGTCTGGACTTCTCTGATCCCATCAAGTCGTTCCAGAATGATTTGGAAAGCATCTGGAGGTGTATCTGAAGAAGTTGATGCTCTAGACCTTTTGCCACTCCTCCTGGGTGTTGAGGTGGATGCATGCCCTGCTGCCTCTGCTTCAGTCTCCATTGGGACACCCTCTCCTTCATCACCTTCATCTTCTTCTCCTGGAAGCCTAACACTGATCCTTTTGCAGGTAAGCTTGTTAATTACAGAGGGTGTGGACATGGGACTGATGTCTTGAGGGATTGGAACACCCTTCCTTCTAAAAATCCTCATTAGCAAACTGGGAAAGATCAATTTTGGCCTAGAGGTTGTTCTTGTCTCATCCACAATAGTGTCATATATGTGGGAACTTATATCTATGAAATTCTTTTCTTTGAGATCCATCAGAAAAACTGCTCTAGCACAATTGATTGTAGTCAATTTCTTAATGGGGTAGAGGTTAAACATCATGATTATTGTTAGACATCTCATGTCCACTGGAAAGGCAGTGGTATTCAAACATTTCCCTTCTCTCTGCCAACCTATCCTTTGTTGAACTGTTTCAATAGAAACACTCCTATCCTTGTAATTGATAAATTCTTCATCATCTAATCCTTCAAGCCCTAGTACATCATCTATGACATGTGCATCCAAAATGAATTCTTTACCTCTAACCCAGCAACTTAACTCATTCTCCTTTATCACAGCATTTGAGTAAAATTCCCTAATCAAGGGTTCACACACAACAGGGAAATCACTCAGAAGCTTTTCCCATCCTCTTCCTTCAAAACAGCTGGGGATAAAGGTTTGTCTTAAGTCCTCCAAATCTACAAATCTTTCTTGAATAATTCCTGCATGCAAGAAGTTATCCTTGTATCTCTCAAAGTGATGAACTGACCTAAACAGTTTAGAATCCATTTTTAATCTTTTGTCAGCCTTCTTTGCAGTAGATTTCTTCTTCGGAGGTGAGGGAGCCATCTGTGAATCAATCAGAAAAGGCCACAACAGCATAGAACAATATATGTGCAGAACCAGTCCGTACCAAGTAATTAACAAAGAGATATCATCCATACAAATGAACTTTGAACACTTAACCAATAAGCTACTTAGATCAATCACATGGATAAACCAAGCCTAAGATAGGAAACACATGAACAACATGGAGAAACTATCCTAAAGGCAGATATATGTCATTGAGACATATAGTGGAAAAATGGATATGACACACAATCAGTATTTTGAGACTAACAGAAGCTCCCAATAGATTAACACAATAGAACATGCATATTTAGCACAGTAAAACTCACAGCCTCAAAAGGAACAATTTGAAACAACTCAACAGCTCAAAGTTCAGATAAAATAAAAAAAACACTTAGCTAAGCACAGGATGAAGAGCAATAAGGAAACAACTAAGATCAAATCAAATTCTAGCAGCAGCATTCGCAAGCTAAGCATGAACAATGAGCAAAATCCGAAAC
Organism: Quercus robur; assembly: GCF_932294415.1. Lineage (NCBI taxonomy): Eukaryota > Viridiplantae > Streptophyta > Magnoliopsida > Fagales > Fagaceae > Quercus > Quercus robur. The sequence continues at coordinate 13,394,446 of NC_065534.1, read as the reverse complement.
ACAAACCCATTTCTAAATCACAAACATATGCGAAAAATCAAAGGGAAAAGCACAAATCAAGTAGAAAAGAGTGCAAAACTGAAAACCCATACCTGTGACTTGAAGATTTTGAGCTACAAGAATGCAACAATGGAGATTGGAAATGGGAGCACGGAGTGTTTGGGAGGGAGATAGTTTAGAGAGCAGATGAACAGTCACAAAAGTTCGAGGGAAAACTGAAAAGAGGTTTAAAAACTGCTCCTGTTTCTGCCAAACACGCGATTTTCGTGACTTGATTGAGTCGCCACACAGTCGCCAGCTCAAGCCGCCAAAGCACACAAGAACAAAAAATTGGAAAATTTTTCTAAGTGTTTTTCGCGACTGGAAGGTCTACCCGCGAGTGAGTCGCGAGCTGAGCCGCGAAAATCTCTGAGTGAACCTCGCGACTGGACCTTCCACTCGCGAACAAGTCGCCAAAAATGACCAGCGAAGATGCGACTGAGGCTCGCGACTTGACATACCCGCGACTGAGCCGCCAAGACAGGGCAAAACAGGATTTTTGAAATTTTCAGATTTTTCAAACAAAATACTTTCCAAAAACACCTAAAACACTCAAAAATCTTTTTGTGCTTGAATTAACAAAGATTGAGCATGTGAAAACACATTTCATCAAGTACAATCACACAAATGAATATGACATTTATTGAACATAAACTTGTGTGTTGTGTGTGGATATCAACAATGAGATAGCCCTTCGTCTAATGTGAAGCTTCAATGATCGATTCAACCAAAACATATATAATTAGCACTAGATCATGTGACCTATCTCAATTATAGAAATATGTATATATGACTTCCCACAAAACTTGATAACATGACTTGGAGCTTTACATTTTACTCCACTTTTAATCATAACATTTGATCTTTTTGATCTTTTGAGACAATCACCTCTCATTGTGAGAGTGATATTTGACATCTCACTTTAATGAACAAGCCTTTGGCTTTTTGAATAAACATTCACTTTAATATAAGGTCGCTTACCCTTTTTCCTAGTCGAATACTAGAATGTGCGACAGGCTTTTGCAGCTCAATATCTCTTTTCATTTGGAGATTTACATTTGGTGAGCTCTTTTTAGCAAAACAAAAATAAAGAGTGGGAAGATATATAGACACAAGTCTATGCATGTCTCAAGATCAACATAACCATTCACTAATCATTCATGACAAGTTTGAAGATCTATTTACAACAATCACATAGATTTCAAGATTTTTCCCACAGTGATATAAGTGCATGAAAACAAGCAATGCTCGAAAATGCACAAAGCCATTAGCACAAAGGTACAAGACAAAACAAGTTTTGAGACAAAACTCAACAAAGTCAATCAAGTTTTTTGATTTTCTAATTTTTATGTGATTTTTGAATTTTTGACACAAGAAACAAAAAGATTGATAAAACAAAGTTAAAAATATTCACAAGTAGACAAGCAAACAACCAACATAAAAAACAAACAGCAAGCAAAACAAACAAACATTGTCACAAAGCATAGGAAGTATTAATGCATGGACATGTTGTAATGCTTATGCATGGGTACCATTTTTCACCCACACGTCACTTACGTTTGGGGTGATTTCCTTATAGGATTGGGTACGGGGGTTAGGGCTTTCAAACCGTCGTGAGAAGCTTTCCAAGTAGTTGGTGAATGCACCAATCATCTTCATCACGTTCATCATTCCGGGATCTCCATTTTGATCTCTAGATTGATCACCTGCCCAAATTCTCCTATCATTTTTGGGTCCTCCTGACCTTTGAGGAGTTGCACTGTTCTTTGCTCTCAGCTTTTGGCAATTTGGTAGAGTATGCCCTTGAAGTCCGCAATAATGGCACACATAAGTTCCTCTAGGACCTCTTTGTGGTCGTGGACGTGACTTGGCACGAGATTCAGACCTGCCCACAGATTGATTACGGGGATTCAGCATCCGTTGGTTCACCACATTCTTCTTCTCCTCCACCTCGAGCTTCTCATCAGTAAGGTCAGCTACAACTGGATCTTTGGCCTTTACAAACTTCACTTCTTTAGTGATATTTCCAGATAAACTACTTCCTCCGGTATATCCCAATCCGGATTTGTCTGAAAAGCTCTTTTGAGATGAGATAACATCATCTAGCTTCTTGGTGGTGACCCTCTCTATTTTAGCATTTGCTTGCACAACCTCATTCTCAAGAAATCTCACATTTGTGTAAGATTCGGACAACTCACCATTCAGTGTCTCTATCTCACATTTGGCCTCCCTATATCGGATTAGGAGACTTTTGTAGTCCTCCTCAGCTTTCTTCATTTTTCTCACAGCAGCCTTGGCCACCCTTGTATACTCACCCGACTTCTCCAAGAGTGAGTTATAATTCTCTTGAAGATTTGCTGTGCTTTCATCTTCTTCAGCATCCGATTCTTCAACAATTCCTAGTGATTCATCATCACTATGTTCTCCAAGGTCTCGTACAAGCAGATTCAACTCATCTGAAGACTCACCATGAGCTATAGTCATAAAAGCTGAATAGTTCCCCTCTCCATCACAGCTCTCTTCAGATTCTGAGTCAGACGAATCCGAGTCACTCAAGGTCGTGGCATACACTTTACCTTTCGATTTCAAATAATTCGGACATTCCTTCTTAAAGTGTCCATGTCCATTACATTCGAAACAAGTGACACCTTGTGTGGGTTGGGATTCTTTTCCATCTTTCTTTTTGAATTCCCTCTTCTCCCTTCCAGAACTTTGGAATTTTCTTTTATCATCAAATTTGCCATTATTTTTGAATTTCAAGAACTTTCTGAAATTTTTGACAAGGTATGCAACATCTTTGTCAACCACATCTTCTCCCGATGAGTCTTGATCTTCCACCTTCTCATTAATGGTCTTTAGAGCAAGAGATTTACTCTTCCGTTGATTGGGCAGCGACATCTCATAAGTCTGCAGAGAACCAACCAGCTCCTGTACTTTGATGTCATCAAGGTCCTTGCTCTCTTCAATTGCTGTCACTTTAGCACGAAAACTTTCCGGCAATGATCGAAGGATCTTCCTTACAATCTTTGAGTCCTCCGTTTTCTCGTCCAAGTTGAACTTACTGACAACCACCTCATTTAGCTTCCCATAGAAAGAGTCAAAAGACTCATCCTCACTCATTTTGAGCTCCTCAAACCGAGTGGTCAGCATTTGCAACTTGGTGTCTTTCACTTTCTTCGTGCCTTCATAGGTGGTTTCCAAAATCTCCCACGCTTCTTTGGCAACGGTATATGAGAAATCCTGTGAAATTCATCTAGAGACACACCACAGAAAATAGCATTGAGTGCTTTACTGTTAGCATTAGATGCAGCAAGTGCTGCCTTATCCCATGTGGATTTGGCTGCCTCAGGTTTGGTCCAACCAATCTCAACAGCATCCCAAACGGATTCATCAATAGAACACAGAAAAGCTCTCATGCGAACCTTCCAAAAAGCATAATTACTACCATCAAAATATGGAGGTACATTTAGGGATTGAGACCTATCCATCTCAAAAGGGAGTCAAGGATCACACAATGGTAATGAAACCAATAGCAGTGTACCCGCTCTGATACCAATTGAAAGTTCAAAAAACGTGTACAAAACACCTTTGAACGTTTAGACCCCCAAAATACAACTTAACCAATACAAGCAATATGTCAAACAACTAGTGTACGGAAACTTAACACATGCTATAATACGAAATTGGTTAAAGACTATCTAAGCCATAACAAAATAAAACCACAGCAGATAATAAAAAGGCAAAGATAGAGAGGAAGGAAGATGCAAACACAAAGACAACACGCGATGTGTTATCGAAGAGGAAACCGAAGTCCTCGGCGAAAAACCTCTCCGCCGCCCTCCAAGCGGTAAACAATCTACTAGAAAATACAGTTGGGATACAAGGACAGTAATAGACCCTCCAAGCCTAATCTACCCAGTGCACCTAAGCCCTCCAAGCTTCTTGCTCCAACGAGGTTGCGCCGAACCTTTTTCTTTTCTAGCTTCCCGGATTCCGCTACTAGACCGTAGCATCAACCAATGAAGATTGGTTCCTTCCTAACTGCTTCCCAGAAATCCAAACAACTGTCTCACAGTGATAATGATGGTGAGAACCAGGTTTGGTATAATGCCTCTCAAGGATTTGACAATGGAGAGGAAGAGAGTAGAGGAATTTGAAGAGAATCTAAGGTATAGATTGTTGGTGAAACAATCTTGTTTTTCTTTAGGGTTTCTCTCTCAAAATTCTCTCTGGAAGCTCTCTTTCAATCATGGGTAAAGGGGTATTTATACTGGAGTGGGAGAGGAATGTGAAACGTCAGGTTTTACAAAACAGGGGTGGCTCGCGGCTTGACCTCGCGGCTTGACTAAGTCGCGATATCCAGTCGCGAGTTAACCGTATGGCCAGTTGTCCTGTTTTGTCCTGTAGTGCTCCAGCTAGCATGACTGTTCATCTTCCAGCATGCTTGGCACGTGTGCTGCTTCTGGCGGCTTGCAGCCGCGAGTCACCCGCTAGTCCCAGTCGCGAGTCTCTGTTTTCTTGCACACTCTTGAGCAATCTTCACTCTATCTCACTCACTACCCTTACAACAAACCCACCTAAATACAGGGTTACTAAATGCTGAATTACGAGCAAATTTGGCATGGAATAAAGCCAATTAGATGGTTGAATAAATTCAACCTTACAAGCTAAAAATCAAAACCGTTCAAAAGAAAACAAGTGAGTGGGTTTACACATATTCACATTCGCAATAAAAGACATAATGGAGAGAGAGGAAGGCAATTTTTTCCCTCCCAGTTACATATAGGCAAATGCACGAGATACATATACTCCACATACAGCCATTTAACTCCCTTTCCACACTTAATTCCTTTATAACTTGCATTTATTCAGCTTCTCACATCTATTCATTTATTTCTTACATAATTTGAATCATAAACACTAAATAATCTTGAATATGTCATATACGTTGATGAGTACAATGTATGTAAACCTCTGAACTAATAATCCACTTCAAGTTTGTTTCTAAACAGAATGGCAGCAACCAATGCTTCCTTATTGGGGAAGAAAATTCCAAAACACACACCATTTTAAGAAATGAAGGCATAAAATCCCTCAAGTTATGGTTTCATTGAGTACTTTATCAGGCCAGAAATATGAGTGTTCATAATGTAGTCTCCCCAGTCAATACATTTTGGATCAAAGTCAAACAAATGCATATCGGCTTCACTCTCTCTTGCTGCCACTCGTAGCTTTTCAGTGTTGGAATCATCAAAACTGTATTGAATTAAAAAGCTATTATCTGTTGACACATTGATAATACGACTGAAAAATTAAGCATTAAAATAAATAATACCCACCTTCCTGTAAAGAATACATATGGTTTGTAGAGTTCAACCAATCGCATACCCACTTCTACATTCCTCTTACTATCAATGTACATGTCCCGATAGTACTGCTGGCAAAGCACTTCATTTGCTAACTATAATACCTTTAAAGAATAAAGTCAGAAAATAAAAATAATGATATTATAGCATAGAGAATATGTAAGTGTGTTGAGAGAGAGAGAGAGAGAGAGAGAGAGAGAGGTTTGTGTTATTTATTTATTTGATATTTTATTGTGTATTTTAGTGGTAGGGTCTGGGTTAAATATATATATATATATTTTTTTTTTTTTTTATTGTAAATGGAACTATATATTATTGTATTAGACATTTATTATGATGGTATTTGTATATGAAATTATATATTTTAATTTTTAAAGAAAATACAATATAGAAGATTTTAATGGAGGGTTCAAATTTAGAATAGAATTTAAATTTGATTAAAAATATAGAGTAGAATAATGTGTACAATTGTGAGACATCTAAAGCTATATTACAAGGTCAACCAAATGCCAAACAACTTCAAGTTTATATATACAAGAAACAAGGCTTGACCACATTTTTCTTGCGAAAATTAAACATTATATATATATATATATGCGTGCTTGCACACACAACACATATCTTCCTTGACGTTCCAAGTTACCATGGCGAGCCCCATTAATCAAATATGATAGGCACAGTATAATGTTCTCAATTTTTCTATTAAATCTAAAAACAAGTGATAAAGATGTACACCAAGTTTGGATTGAGAGAGACAAGAGTAGACTATTGTGGAATGGAGAAATGATTTGAGAGGATTTGGAGAGGTTCTCAAACCCTTTTTTTAATCCCTTCAATTTGTGAGAATTTGAAGGGGGAAGCGATTCAAGTTTAATTAATTTTATATACTTCCTATTTTGTCCTTAATATTTCTTAAGTATATAGTTAAATAAATGAATGATATAATTACTAATTTCTCTATGTATTTTCCTTTCCTTTCCTTCCAACTCTACAATATAATTAGAGGATCAACAACATCAAATCTCCTGTCCTCTCTTTTAATTTTTAAAACATGCAAGTAAGGGAAAAAATATCTACTCCCCCTTTTCACTCTCCTCCACTCCTCCTTTCAAATTTCAGCAGAGTACAAAGAATTAATTTCGGTGCCTATAAAAATAGGCACCTATCTTAGTGTTTTAGACTTATTTTCCCCATGAATTTGAAAATGAGAAACTATTACTAAATATGGGAACCAAATTAACATGCCTTACACTTTCATATTTCATGTATATAATCTTGGTTACTAAGTAAAAAACAAACCTTCAACGGTAGTTTATATCGAATAGCCATATATGCATGAAATCGAGCCATACTACTAAACACTATCAACTTCCCGACTTTGATTGATTTCCCATTTTTACCAATTCACGGATTTCCAGTGAAGTACCGGAAGAGGAATTCTTTAAGAGTATATAATCTCATTGGATTTCTCAATGAAGAACCATCATGGAAGATGATCTGAGAAGACTTATTTGCATGAGCCACCATGGCCACAATCATAGAATTTACCACCATGTCTGCTGGTATCTGCATGACTTTCAAATTTTCATATTGAATATATACTTAATGAAAAGAGTAAATGTACAAACACAACCATAGAAGCAAGAGCAATAGATGTGCGTCTACATGTGCTTAATTGCATAAAGAATGAAGAATGAGTTTAACTCACTATATCTAAGATTGACTTAGGATGGGCTGTAAAGAATTCCAAGTTTTCTTTAGCGTAGGCAGAAATTACTCCATCAATGGTTCTGTAACAAGAAAATTAAGTGTAACAAGACATGAATCACTCACGAAAAGAAAAAGACAAAAGAAAAAAAAATCAATTTAATGTTATTTTCTTGAACCTCAATTACCCAAAATTCTGAGCTTCTATAATTTCATGACAAACTATGATTACCTTGTGCATTCAATCCAACCTGAAAATGGTTATTTGTATGTATTGGTTACCACGGTGGGTCGTATGATGACTAGAGGCAGATTCTGATTAAATTGTCCTAAAGGCATTTCTCCCGTTGCCTTCGTATATGTGTAGGTGTTTGACCATCCATATAGTTTTGCCCTAACAATTAATAAAAATAAATAAATATAATTAAAAAGAGGGATCAAATAATTAATTTGCTAGAGAATGGCTTCATTATTATTCACAAAATTTGAGCAAGGGTAAAACTTAGATATAGCACCTTAAATATTATTCCTTAAATAGGTTTACCCTTATTAAATTTCTACCATCTTTCTAATTAATTATGAGAAAACATTAGGTCTGGGCGTGGCGTAAAACTAGTGTTTTACGCCACGCCAATGAGACCTCTCCATGTCAAAAAAAAGCTCCACACAGCAAAAAAATAAAAGAGTCTCCCACAAAAAACCTTCACGCACGAACACAGCTTCCTTCACAACCTCCTTCACACCGAACCTCCACAACCTGCTCACACACTCGCCAGTTCACACCATTTGCTTTGCTTCCTCTCTTCCTTCATGCCGAACCTCCACCACCGCCACACAGATTGCCGGTTCACGCCATTCCTCTGCTTCCTCTCTTCCTTCATGCTGAACCTCCACCACCGCCACACAGATCGTCGGAGCAGAATGATTTCGAAGAAGAAGAGTTCGCCGGAGCTTGGAAACAAACCGGAGCTGCCGTGAGCCACGATCCAAATGTTTGTTTTTCATGATTTTCCCTTTTCCCCAATTTGGATTTCAAATTGGGTGTTCGGATTTTTTGTTTGCTTCATCAGAAAGTTTCAAATTTTGAGCATTTCCTTTTTGATGAGAACGGAGGGTGAGTGTTTGTTCATATCATGTATTGTTCTAATGAAAGATGATGTGTTGGGTTTTAATATGATCTGGGGTTTGTTTGGTTTTTGAATTAGGGATGTTTGATTGATTTGATTAAGTTAGATGGACTGTTAGATAAATTGGCTTTAGATGTACAATGTGATGGGATTGAGTTTGGAAATGATAATTGAATACTGAATTGGAACTTGCTGTGAAGAAGTTGACAATTGCGTTGAAAGTTTCAAAATTTGTTTTACTTTTTCACAAGTGGGTTTTTGTTGGGTTGCTACAGCTGTATTGTGCTTATAAGATTGATATTGTGTTTTTTCTGATTTCTTTTGTTGTGGTTTGAACTGGGTAAATTTTGGTTTTTGAAGTTTATGTTGGGTTGCTGGAGTATTTTTTTGTATGTATATGTATATGTGTATGTGGGTTTTACTTGATGCAATATTGATATGTGTATGTTGGGTTGCTGGAGCTTTTGTATCTGTCATGGCAAAGGCATGCTCTCTCTATCTTTTCTTCACTTACCAATGAATGGAAATTATAGTGTTTTATTAATGGGAACTTTTATATGAATGCTAGCACCAAAATTCATAGCCTGTTAATGTAGTCAAATTTAAAACTGTCCACTAAAAAAAATGTTCTGCAGATACAGAGCATTGTTTTCTCTTTATAAAAATGAAATGTAATAGTTGATTTGATACCTAGGAGAGTTGATACCTAAAAGGTTGTCATTTATTTTAATGAAGGTCTGGTGAGTACATGTCTGGGTGGTGCCCTTGTTGGAGCACTACTCAGTGGTTGGATTGCTGATGGGGTTGGTTGACGTAGAGATTTTCAGTTGTGTGCTTTTCCTATGATTGTTGGTGCTTCTATGAGGTATGCTTGCACCATAATTATCATTGCATTTGAGTGCTTACTGGGTCTTTGTGTTGCAATTGGTTTGGTCTCTTTTAGTTTATAATAGACTAATAGTTGTCTTAGATTCTTGATATTTTCTGATATTGTAAGGGTAAAGTTACTTTCTAAAATAAAGGGGCTTACTGTTACATAGAAAAATTTTGCTTCTTACTAGGTGCCTTTCCAACAAGTTTACTTACTGTGGTTATTGAATTCTCCACTGTCAACTTTAGCCTTTGGGACACAGCTGGTGTCATTTATTTGATAGCTACTAAAATATTTTTAGTTTCAAATATAATTTACTCCTACTTGTAATGTCAATTTTCTCCTACTTGTAATGCCAATTTTCTCTTACTTGTAATGTCAATTTGCTCTCTATATGTATCAAAGTGCAAATAAGGATGTACTTGGAGCTGTTTTATGTAATAAAGTTTATTGAGTGGTACTATATGTACCAATGTACCAATGTACTTGTATTGTAATAGCACAAGTTTGCCAAATTGGGCAAGTTTAGTATTGTAATAGCACAAATTTTAAATTTATTCTTAATTGTTGCTTATGAATTTTTCTTCTCTTTTGTTTTTTATAGGTCATATTAAAATATAAAATTACTTGAATTGAAAATATGAGTGCGAACAACAAAGAACCCGAAACAATCTCACTTTGTGATATGGTGGATGACTTAGTACATGATGAGTTAGAAATAAACGAGGATCAAAATAATGTAGACTTGTCATTGGATGATTCAAATCAACCTTTTGCATGCAATAGGCATTCAGAACCATATCTTAATATGGTATTTGAAAACTTAGAGGTTGCTCGTGCATATTATAATGCATATGCAAGGCGAAAGGGTTTTAGTATACGGGTAAATCATACTCGAAAAAATAAAGATAAAATAAGGGTTGGAATTGAATATGTTTGTTCGAAGGAAGGATTTCGTCGTCAATGTAATCAAGACAAGGAAAGAATAGGTCCAGAGCGTGCAGAAACAAGAGTGGGATGCAATGCAATGATAGGTTTAAAGAAGGTTGATGATACATGGATTGTATGTAAGTTTGTGGAGGGTCATAATCATGAGCTTCTTACCCCTAAGAGTACAAGTTTGCTTCATGGGCATAGAGTGATAACAAGTGCCCAAAAGAATCTTATAGATTCACTCAATGAGTCAGGTATAGCCCTAAGCAAGATAATGTCTGTGTTAAGTAAAGAATCTGGTGGTGATTATAATGTTGGATGTATTCTAGTTGATATTCAAAATTTTTTGGGTAGTAAAAGAAGAAAGTTGCTTCAAGATGGAGATGCTCAGGGAATGTACAAATATTTTATTGAGAATCAATGTAAAAATCCAGGTTTTGTTTATGCAATTGAAGTTGATGAATATGGGTGCATGGGTAATTGCTTTTGGGCAAATGCTAGGTCAAGAATGGCATACCAATATTTTGGAGATGTTGTTACCTTTGACGCTACATACCAACCAAATCGTTATAAGATACCTTTTGTTCCTTTCACAGGGGTTAACCACCATCATCAATCTGTGATGTTTGGATGTGCTTTGCTTGTCAATGAAACAGCAAAATCTTATACATGGTTGTTGAAGACTTGACTTAATGCAATGCCTGGAAATCCTCCTTCTACAATTATAACAGACGATAACAAGGCTATGGCTAAGGCAATTGCAGATGTATTGCCAAATGCAACTCATAGATTGTGTATGTGGCATCTTTTACAGAAAGTTCCAGAACAGTTGTCCCATGTATATAATAAATATCCACATTTTCAGGAAGAATTTTACCATTGCATCCATGATACAATTACTATTGAAGAGTTTGAGTTAGAATGGAGTAAGATTATAGAGAAATATGAATTGGGGGATAATGATTGGTTGGGGAATCTTTATATGCTGCCTTGAAGATGGGTTCCAGCTTACTTACGAAGCTCATTTTGTGCCGAGATGTCTACAACTCAAAGGAGTGAAAGCATGGATAAATTTTTTAAAGATTATGTTTGAAAGTTCAAAAACGTGTACAAAAACACTTTTGAACGTTTAGACCCCCAAAAAACCAATTTAATCAACACACGCAATATGTTAAACAATAGTGTGCGGAAACTTAACATATGCTATAACATGGTATTGATTAAACAACTATCTAAGCCACAACAAAATAAACCACAGCAGATAATGTAAAGGCAGAGATAGAGAGGAAGGAAGATGCAAACACAGCGATAACACCAGATATGTTATCGAAGAGGAAACCGAAGACCTCGGCGAAAAACCTCTCCGCCGCCCTCCAAGCGGTAATCAATCCACTAGAAAATACAGTTGGGATACAAGGACAGCAATAGACCCTCCAAGCCTAATCTACCCAATGCACCTAAGCCCTCCAAGCTTCTTGCTCCAACGAGGTTGCGCCGAACCTTTTTCTTTTCTAGCTTTCCGGATTCCGCTACTACACCGTAGCATCAACCAATGAATATTGGCTCCTTCCTAACTGCTTCCCAGAACTCCAAACGTCTGTCTCACAGAGATGATAATGGTGAGAACCAGGTTTGGTATAATGGCCTCTCAAGGATTTGACAATGGAGAGGAAGAGAGTGAGGGATTTTGATGAGACTCTAAGGTAGAGATTGTGGGTGAAACAATCTGGTTTTTCTTTAGGGTTTCTCTCTCAAAATTCTCTCTGGAAGCTCTCTTTCAAACGTGGGTTAAAAGGGTATTTATACTCAAGAGGAGTGGAATGCGAAACGTCAGGTTTTACCAAAACAGGGGTGGCTCGCGGCTTGACCTCGCGGCTTGACTAAGTCGCGAGTTCCAGTCGCGAGTTAACCGTATGGCCAGTTGTCCTGTTTTGTCCTGTAGTGCTCCAGCTAGCATGACTGTTCATCTTCCAGCATGCTTGGCACGTGTGCATCTTCTGGCGGGTTGAAGCCGCGAGACCAGTCGCGAGTCCCAGCCGCGACACTCTGTTTTCTTGCACACTCTTGAGCAATCTTCACACTATCTCACTCACTACCCTTACAACAAACCCACCTAAATACAGGGTTACTAAATGCTGAATTACAAGCAAATTTGGCACGGAATAAAGCCAATTAGATGGTTGAATAAATTCAACCTTACAATCTCCCCCTTTGGCTATTCCGTGACAAAACCCTAAAACAGACTCTAGACTTAACATGTGAGTTGGGAACAGTTGATCAAAACTCACTCACACCTAATTCTAGAAGCTGTGAAGCACTTGAATCATATGAACATAAACTCCTGAAACACAACAATACACCATGATCATTGTAAGCAGAAAATTATAAATGCATATGAAACAGGCAATATGAGATCAAGCATAAGATGGAGTTAATAAACAAACCATGGCTTGATCAACCAGGTGAACACCACTAGGTAGTGATCACAGTGTTCATTCACACTTGGAATGAACACAAGGACATACAAGTTAACAAGCACAAGGCAAGACACTTGTATGTACAACACTCAACCAATGCATAGCACACAAGGCATATGCATCTAGGAACAATCCTACAAGGGCACAAGAGTGACAGTACATAAACCACAATGCAGAACATTTGGATTTAAAATACTGATTTCACATAGCATAAAGGCTGCACTTAAGCATGGTACATACCACAAGGCCTACAAATATATGCATAAAACATAAACCCTCAAAGCTTACAAAAGCATATGGGTACAAACACAACAAGTACCTGAATAACATCAACAACATATATTAAAGATTAAACCAAAAGTATATGAAATGAGTTATGAACAGTTATACACCAAAACACAGTGTATTAAAACCATAAAAACCATAAAAACACTAATTACTCCCCCTCAACAAATTACTCCCCCTCAAGAGCTGCTTTTCTGCTTCAATTATCAATGAACTTTCTCCCCCTTTTTGACATGGAATGGCCAAAGGGTCACTGGTCATGCTGAGTTGTGAAGCTGTCAAGTGTAGCAGCCAAGACATCAATCTGGTCTTGCATGGCTCTCATTCTGTCAGAATGCTCAGTCTGGACTGCCCTGATCCCATCAAGCCTTTCCAGAATGATCTGGAAAGCATCTGGAGGTGCATCTGCAGAAGTTGAAGCTCTGGACCTCTTGCCACTCCTCCTTGGTGTTGAGGTGGATGCATGCCCTGCTGCCTCAGCATCAGTCTCCATTGGGACTTCCTCTCCTTCATCACCTTCATCTTCTTCTCCTGGAAGCCTAACACTGATCCTTTTGCAGGTAAGTTTGTTGATTGCAGAGGGTGTAGACATGTGACTGATGTCTTGAGGAATTTGAACACCCTTCCTTCGAAATATCCTCATTGGGATCTTGAGATGCTTGAGATGAAAGACGAGTCCTTTTAGCAACTGGGGTTGCTGGTTCGTCAGAAACAATGTCTTTACCCCTGGAAGATCGACGAGACATCTGCAAGAGAACAGGCCAACAGAAAAGAACCAAGCAACAATACCCCACAAAAGATTGTCAACAAGAGTCAGTATAAACAATATTGCAATATAAACACCCAGACTGAATAAAGTGCAGACCCAACCAATCCTTCCAACAAAAGATACACAAACTAATACGTGCATCAAACTTGGTGAAAGTGCACCAAGACAAAGAAAGACATCACAAATGTCATTGAGACACATTAACATGACCATGATATGCAATAAGAAACAGAACATGAACAATTAGAACAGATAACATAAATCACTCCATCAGAGTCATGAACATGGGAAAATATTTCAATCATGAAGAAACCAAACATCCACACAGGAGCACGTGTTTGAGAGACAAACAGTAAGTTAACATGTCAACCCAGAAACCAAAACCAAACACCAACATCAATAATCAGGCAAATGTAATGAGTAAGTCACATAGACACCAAACCCATTTCAGAACAGATTCGCAGATTCAATAAAAAGCAAATAATCAGAACAACAAAAAAATAGTGATTGCACAGCATGAAAACAGGTGAGAACAAAGTCAAACAAGACACTCCATACCCATTACACATAGAGATAAGTAAAACGAATGCAATACCAGTCCAAACAGCAACAGAAATATGCAGGAAACAGAAAATGAGATAGAGAAGACAAAACCCATACCTTTTCTTGATGATTTGGAGAAGAAATGAAGCACCAAAGGGTTTTGAAAAATGGATTCACGAAGAGTTTTGGGAGGAAACAACAGTTTTAAAAGGGAATGAACAGTTACAAAAGTTCGAGGGAAAACTGAAAGAGGTTTAAAAACTGCTCCTGTTTCTGCAAAACACGCGATTTTCGCGACTGGTTTAAGTCGCCACACAGTCGCCAGATCAAGCCGCCAAAACAGTCAAGAGGAAAATTTTGAAAAATTTTTCTAAGTGTTTTTCGCGACTGGAAGGTCTACCCGCGATAGAGTCGCGAGCTGAGCCGCGAAAATCTCTGAGTGAATCTCGCGACTGGACCTTCCACTCGCGAACAAGTCGCCAAAACTGACCAGCGAAGATGCGACTGAGGATCGCGACTTGACACACCCGCGACTGAGCCGCCAAAACAGGGCAAAACTGTATTTTTGAAATTTTTCAGATTTTTCAGCAAAACACTTTCCAAAAACACCTAAAACACTCAAAAATCTTTCTGTGCCTGAATTAACAAAGATTGAGCATGTGAAAACACATTTTATCAAGTACAATCACACAAATGAATATGGCATTTATCAAACATAAACTTGTGTGTTGTGTGTGGATAACAACAATGAAATAGTCCTTTGTCTAATGTGAAGCTTCAATGATCAATTCAACCAAGGCATACACAATTAGCACTAGATCATGTGACCAATCTCAATTATAGAAATATGAATATATGACTTCCCACACAACTTGATAACATAACTTGGAGTCTTTCATTTGACTCCACTTTCAGCCATAACATTTGATCTTTTGAGGCAATCATCTCTCATTGTGAGAGGGATAAACAATACTTTTCTTTGAAGAACAGGCCTTTGGCCTTTTTGAAAAAGAATTTTACTTTTGATATGAGGTCGCTTACCCTTTTTCCTAGTCAAATACTAGAATGTGCGACAGGCTTTTGCAGCTCAATATCTCTTTTCATTTGGAGATTTACAATTAGTGAGCTCTTTTTAGCAAAAAAATAAAAAATGGGAAGAGATATAGACACAAGTCTATGCATGTTTCAAGATCAACATAACCATTCACTAATCATTCATGACAAGTTTGAAGATCTATTTACAACAATCACATAGATTTCAAGATTTTTCCCAAAGTGATATGGGTGCATGAAAACAAGCAATGCTCGAAAATGCACAAAGCCATTTGCACAAAGGTACAAGGCAAAACGAGTTTTTTAAGACAAAACCCAACAAAGTCAATCAAGCTTTTTGATTTTCAAATTTTTTATGTAATTTTTTGAATTTTTTGACTCAAGAAACAAAAAGATTGATAAATCACATTTAAGAAATATTTACAAACAAACAACCAAGATCAAAAACAACAAGCATACCAAACAAACATAGTCACAAAGCATAGGAAGTATTAATGCATGGACATGTTGTAATGCTTATGCATGAGTACCCCTTTTCACCCACACGACACTTGCGTTTGGGGTGATTTCCTTAGAGGATTGGGTACGGGAGTTAGGGCTTTCAAACCTTCGTGAGAAGCTTTCCAAGCAGTTGGTGAATGCACCAATCATCTTCATCACGTTCATCATTCCGGGATCTCCGTTTTGCTCTCTAGGTTGATCCCCTGCCCACGTTCTCCTATCAACTCTTGGTCCTCCTGACCTTTGAGGAGTAGCACTGTTCTTTGCTCTCAGCTTTTGGCAATTTGGTCGAGTGTGCCCTTGAAGTCCACAGTAATGGCACACATACATTCCTCTAGGACCTCTTTGTGGTCGAGGACGTGACTTGGCACGAGACTCAGACCTGCCCACATACTGATTATGATGATTCAGCATCCGGTGGTCCACCACATTCTTCTTCTCCTCCACCTCGAGGTTCACACTAGTAGAGTCCGCTACAACTGAATCTTTGGATTTCACAAACTTCACTTCTTTAGTGACATTTCCAGTTGAGCTACTTCCTCCGGTATATCCCAGTCCGGATTTGTCTGAGAAGCTCTTTTGAGATGATATAACATCATCAAGCTTCTTGGTGGTGACCCTCTCTATTTTTGCATTTGCTTGAACAACCTCATTCTCAAGGAATCTCACTTTAGTGTAGGCTTCGGACAGCTCACCATTAAGAGTTTCAATCTCGCATTTGGCCTCCCTATACCGGATTAGGAGACTTTTGTAGTCCTCCTCAGCCTTCTTCATCTTTCTCACAGCAGCCTTGGCCACCCTTGTGTATTCACCAGATTTCTCCAAAAGTGAGTTGTAATTTTCTTGAAGAGTAGCTGTGCTTTCTTCTTCTTCAGCTTCCGATTCTTCAACAATTCCTAGTGAGTCATCCTCACTATGTTCTCCAAGGTCTTGAACAAGCAAATTCAATTCATCCGAAGACTCAACATGAGCAATAGTCATGAAAGCTGAGTAGTTCCCTTCTCCATCACAGCTCTCTTCAGATTCTGAGTCGGATGAGTCTGAATCACTCAAGGTCGTGGCATACACCTTGCCTTTTGATTTCAAATAGTTAGGACATTCCCTCTTGAAGTGTCCATGCCCGTTGCATTCAAAACAAGTAACACCTTGTGTGGATTGGGATTCTTTTCCATCTTTCCTTTGGAAATCCCTCTTCTCCCTTCCAGAATTTTGGAATTTTCTCTTATCATCAAATTTTCCATTGTTTTTGAATTTCAAAAACTTCTTGAAATTTTTAACAAGATAGGCTACATCCTTGTCCACCATATCTTCTCCTGAAGTGCCTTGATCTTCCACCTTCTCATTAGTGGTCTTTAGAGCAAGGGATTTACTCTTCCGTTGATTTGGCAGAGTCATCTCATAGGTTTGTAAAGAACCAACCAGCTCCTGAACCTTGATATCGTCAAGATCCTTGCTCTCTTCAATGGCTGTTACTTTGGCACGGAAGCTTTCCGGCAATGATCGGAGGATCTTCCTGACAATCTTAGAGTCCTCCATCTTCTCCCCCAAGTTAAACTTACTGACAACCACTTCATTTAACTTCCCATAGAACGAGTCGAAAGACTCATCCTCACTCATCTTGAGCTCCTCAAACCGAGTGGTCAGCATTTGTAACTTGGTATCTTTCACCTTCTTCGTGCCTTCATAAGTTGTTTCCAGAATCTCCCATGCAACTTTGGCAATGGTAATGTGAGAAATCCTGTGAAATTCATCTGGAGACACACCACAGAAGATAGCATTTAGTGCTTTACTGTTAGCATTAGATGCAGCAAGAGCTGCCTTATCCCATGTGGATTTGGCTGCCTCAGGTTTGGTCCAACCCATCTCAACAGCATCCCACACGGATTCATCAATAGAGCATAGAAAAGCTCTCATACGAACCTTCCAAAACGCATAATTACTTCCATCAAAATATGGAGGTGCATTAAGGGATTGAGACCTATCCATCTCAAAAAGGGAGTCAAGGATCACACAATGGTAATGAAACCAAATAACTGTGTACCCGCTCTGATACCAATTGAAAGTTCAAAAACGTGTACAAAAACACTTTTGAACGTTTAGACCCCCAAAAAACCAATTTAATCAACACACGCAATATGTTAAACAATAGTGTGCGGAAACTTAACATATGCTATAACATGGTATTGATTAAACAACTATCTAAGCCACAACAAAATAAACCACAGCAGATAATGTAAAGGCAGAGATAGAGAGGAAGGAAGATGCAAACACAGCGATAACACCAGATATGTTATCGAAGAGGAAACCGAAGACCTCGGCGAAAAACCTCTCCGCCGCCCTCCAAGCGGTAATCAATCCACTAGAAAATACAGTTGGGATACAAGGACAGCAATAGACCCTCCAAGCCTAATCTACCCAATGCACCTAAGCCCTCCAAGCTTCTTGCTCCAACGAGGTTGCGCCGAACCTTTTTCTTTTCTAGCTTTCCGGATTCCGCTACTACACCGTAGCATCAACCAATGAATATTGGCTCCTTCCTAACTGCTTCCCAGAACTCCAAACGTCTGTCTCACAGAGATGATAATGGTGAGAACCAGGTTTGGTATAATGGCCTCTCAAGGATTTGACAATGGAGAGGAAGAGAGTGAGGGATTTTGATGAGACTCTAAGGTAGAGATTGTGGGTGAAACAATCTGGTTTTTCTTTAGGGTTTCTCTCTCAAAATTCTCTCTGGAAGCTCTCTTTCAAACGTGGGTTAAAAGGGTATTTATACTCAAGAGGAGTGGAATGCGAAACGTCAGGTTTTACCAAAACAGGGGTGGCTCGCGGCTTGACCTCGCGGCTTGACTAAGTCGCGAGTTCCAGTCGCGAGTTAACCGTATGGCCAGTTGTCCTGTTTTGTCCTGTAGTGCTCCAGCTAGCATGACTGTTCATCTTCCAGCATGCTTGGCACGTGTGCATCTTCTGGCGGGTTGAAGCCGCGAGACCAGTCGCGAGTCCCAGCCGCGACACTCTGTTTTCTTGCACACTCTTGAGCAATCTTCACACTATCTCACTCACTACCCTTACAACAAACCCACCTAAATACAGGGTTACTAAATGCTGAATTACAAGCAAATTTGGCACGGAATAAAGCCAATTAGATGGTTGAATAAATTCAACCTTACAATGTTCGTTCGAGCACAACGATAAGTGATTTTGTATATTAATATGAGGTAGCTTTGAATGCACGTTATCTTAAAGAGAAAGAACAAGATGTAAAGACAAAAAATTCAGTGCCACTTTTGAAAACATGTTATAAGCTGGAAGTAGAGGCAGCAAAAGTTTATACAAGAAAGATGTTTATGAAATTTCAAGAAGAGTTATTTTGTTGTAAAAAATACAAGGCATCCAAATATCATGAAGAAGGAGTGAAGAAGATATACAAGGTGGTAGCTCATGGGAGAGAAAGTCCATTTTATGAAGTGTCTCTTGATATTGTTGAGACAAAAGCTATTTGTACATGCCATTTGTTTGAGTTTGTTGGTATTATTTGTAGGCATATCCTAGCTGTTTTTGTGAAGAAATCTATTGTGAAATTTTAAAATACTTGTAAGTGTACGAACTGTACTGAAGTATAGTTGGACAAGAACGAGGTCGAACCCACGGGACTTGAATAAACGTAGGAAAATTAATTAAACCTTAACCAAATTAATCCTAATCTAGTTTAAATAAAAATTGGTCGGTTACAATAAAATAAACTAAGCAAATAATAAAATTAAGCAAATAGTTAAACTAAGCAAAATATATAAAGCAATGAAAAGATGTAAACAATCAAGGGAAAGGAATTAAGGTTTTGGAATCCGCCTTATAAGTCATATTAGTATATATTTATGATCATTAATTTTTCCCAACTCACTACATGATAATCTAGAAATCAATCTTGCTATCATGGAAAATATCATCATTAAAACTTATGTTTAAAAATCTAAAGCATGTTCTTCTTCGCCTCTTAAGTATAAAATCAAATCATCAATTGTATCCGTAGCCAAACAAATCACAAGATATATCCAATTCTAAAAATCAAATCATAAATTGTATCCATTGACAGACAAATCACAAGCGATATTCAATTTTATAATCAAGAATTAATAAACCAAGCATTCCATTTATTAAGACAAATCCTAAATCATGAGAAAAACATGATTAAACTCATATCTAGAATCCCATCTTAGTCAATTGATAAGAAGTAAAAACAATTTAAATCATTAAAGAACAATTATTGTGGGAAAAATCAAATCACATAAATATTAGTAATAATCCTTAACAAGGTTTCATCCTCAACCCTAATTATAAATTTAGCTACTCATAGTAATTGAACTAAAACACAAAAGTAAAATACTAAATATTAAACTAGACAAATAAAATAAAACTAACTGTCATGGAAGAAAACCAAAGAAGTAGCTGCACTCTCTATGTACAGCTCTCAGCCCTAGCACTAGCCTCCGCCTCCTTGAATTTTGCCCTAAAGAGCCTTTAAATAGGTCAAGGAATCCTATTACAAGTTGAATTCCCGTTTGGAGAAAATCCCAGATTTTTAGGCTTCACTTAACCGACTATTTTGGCCCACTTAACTTCAGAATTCAGACTTTTGCTAAACTACAAAGTTGTAGCCCTTTAAGTTAACGTTCCAGCCCAACTTGAATCATCTTAATTAGACATCTGAGCCGAAAGTTAGGCCAAAAATACTAACTGATATGCAGGCTGGAATCCTAATCCGAATTGGGCTTGGATTTGGTGCAAATTTCCTTTGATTCCTTACTCCAATTAGACTTAAATTTAATTGGGTTGGTCTTTTCTTGAATTCATGCCTGGCTGGATGTAAGTTGGCTTGATTCAATTGGCCTAGCCCTACTTTGCATGTAAAGCCCTTGTTACCTGCAACACAAAGATATTATATAATCAGTCACAAAATAACATAATAGTAAGGCTAAATATGTAGATATGTGAGTACTTTATTGTATATATTTCATGCACATCAAAATCACTTGTGCACTTTCTTCCATCACATTATATTTTAGAAAGATGGACAATTAATGCCAAGAAGCACATTGTACATGACATATCTAGTGATGTAGTACAGGTGGAGCCTCAAGTTTCTTCTAGCATGATGAGAAATAGTTTGATGCTTCAATTTTTGGAAGTTTCAAAGGTAGGGTCACAATCAGAGAAGCAATACAAGCATCTTGAACAAACTTTACGAAAAGTTCATGAGGAGCTTCTAGCCATGCAAGATGTTGATGATGTTGATGATTTAAAAAGTCCTGATAATACTACATTAAACAATCAAGTATTATCAAATCTTCCAATTACTTTGCGAGACCCTCCACATGTTCCATCAAAGGGAAGGCCTAAAGCTTTGAGACAAAAGCATCCAAAAGAAAAACAATTGACGAAGAAGAGAAAATGTAGCATTTGCAAAAAAACGGGCCATGTGAGAACCAATTGTCCAACACATAAACATTCTAGGTAATTACATGACCTTGTTGAGTTGTAGTATTAATTTAGGATTTAAATTTTTGGTTTATAAAATTACTTCTTGTAGGGATGTTGCAAATACAAGCTTGACACCACATTGGGAGTCAGTGCATCAACAACAAAGTCAAACTAAGGTTATTTAATTACAATATATTCAGTTTCAAGATAATACATACATTTGCTAATATTTTCAAAAATAAACCTTTACTTTTTTAAATTAGGAGTCTTCAATGGCAAGGTTGAACCCGTTAGTCATAGCAAACACATTGTGCTCTACAAGTTTTGTACAGGTATATGATGTATTTGATTTTTTTACTTAGTATAAACTATTTTGTAATAGATGTTTTTGTTATTTATTCATTTTTTTTATTTGTCAATCATCTGTAGGACTCTTTGCCAAGTGTGACATATCCTTCTACATCATCATCTACTATGCATATATATCCTAACCAGTCATCATTTACGGTATGATCACTTAGCGTTTAATTAGAATATATTGATTTTTTTTTTAACTGTGTTCATTCTAATTTTATTTTTTGTATTTTGTTGTATATTCTTTTATGTAGGATCCATTACAACGATTCCAAGAAAGTTGATGTACAAACAAGTTTTGTGTCCAAGAGAATGGATTGGGAAGCAAATATTTTTTGGTTATATAATGTGTAAATTGTGGTGGATAGACATAGAACCATCTTCTTTTTTTGTATTTCCAACATAGGGTCATCTTTTTTTGTATATTGAACTATGACAGATTTTATTCTAGATGAATGTATTCTCAATTAGAAATTTCCCAAAAGAATTGTGACATTTTATTTTAAGATGTATGGTCAATCATATGATCTTTTATGAACTGAATTGTGACAGGTTTTATTTCAGTTGAATGTAATCTCAATTAGAAACTTTTATAATAAAAAATTGTGATAGGTTTTATTTCAGGTGAACTGTTATAGAAAAAATTGTGACAGGTTTTATTTCAGGTGAATGTATTCTCAATTATAAACTCTTATAAACTCTTATAGAAAAAGTTGTGACAGATATATTATAGAAAAAATTGTGACAGGTTTTATTTCAGGTGATTAGAAACTTTTATAGAAAAAATTGTGACAGGTTTTATTTCAGATGAATGTATTCTCAATTCCACTCTCTTTTATGAAAAAAAAAATTGTGATAGATTTTATTTTAGATG
Source organism: Quercus robur (assembly GCF_932294415.1). Lineage (NCBI taxonomy): Eukaryota > Viridiplantae > Streptophyta > Magnoliopsida > Fagales > Fagaceae > Quercus > Quercus robur. The sequence goes on along the minus strand of NC_065534.1, from coordinate 13,372,072 downwards.
AATATATTCTCAAGTTTCATTTTTGCAGAAAACTTCAAAATTAAAAAATAAATAAATAAATAAATAAAACCACCAAAAAAAAACCTATGCAAGCATGGAGGGTTTTTTTTTTTTTTTTTTTTTTCATTTTTGCTGAAGGAGTTTGACCAATTTTAAAGGCAATAGGTGCATTTTTTTTTTTTTTTTACTTTAATATATTGCTAGAATTTGGGCAACATCAATCCGGGACATACTATTTGCTTCATTTCAAGTAACCTATGTATGCCATTGGCTAATGAAATTCAGCTCAGTTTGCTATTCACTGTAGATGGTAGTGAGAGTTGGTTGACATCACTCACTATTCAGTCCTTTGCCTGATGCATCTTTGTAGATCATTGTATCACTTAGGATCCAACTTGTAAGATATTTGGTTGAATTGGAGAAAACAGAACTCATCAACAATCAAAAGCACAACTACAACGAATTCTAAATCGGTGCCACATTTTATAAGACACGAATTTCGCATATATTACATATTATAGCTTTTAAGTTTGACATGGCAATTGTATAACCATCTTCAAAATATGGTATCTAGCACATATGGACATTACCTTGAAATTAATTTTTTGATAGGAAAAGGACTAAGTAGCTTCATCTTAAAACAATACTCTAGACCAACAGAAGCAAAAACAAAAAGGAAAAGATTCTCAGACACATATACAGCTCCATCAAAAGCATGTGATAAGAAGCTTCCAGTATTTAGTTCCAAAGGTGGTCCACTTCTGTCAATTTCTTCGTTTTCTTTCTCCAAAAAAGCATCTCCATCTTCAATTCCATCCACATTTATCCCTAGTGAGCGCTTTGCTTCTTCAACCATTTCTCCAGCTTCTAATATTTGCCTTTGACATTCTACAACCTAGTGTGCACCACATTGAACACCATTAGCAACAAGAAGCATCTCAATAACTCAAATCAAGGAATCAAACAAAGAGCTGTCAAAGAAAGTAGGTAGTTTGTTAGATTGAAGTTTGCCACATTCCCTACACCTACTTACGGTGCAAGAAGGGACAAATCCCCATGAAACGAAATGTGTGTGTTTATGATGATAGACCAAGATCATATTGTTTCAAAACCATCTACTTACAATCATCTTTTCAGAAGAAATTTCAAAACTGTACCACCTTCACCTCACAACAATTTTAACTACAAAGACAAACTAAAATGAGTTTGGGCTCCATTTCTGGTTTTCTAATTGGTGGAAACACATTTTAAGCCTCACCTGCTGCAAAGTTCATATATAGAAGACAAAGCTAATTTGTTTGCTTCCAAAATAGCAAGCTAGCAAGACTTCCCAAGTAGCATCAAGCATAGATGAACAAACACTAAACAAAATTTTGTTGTGGATACCAATGACTAATAAGTGCCCTTAATCTCCAGCAAACAAATACAAAAGCTCCAGCAACCCAACATACACATATGCATATACATACAAAAAAATACTCCAGCAACCCAACATAAACTTCAAAAACCAAAATTTACCCAGTTCAAACTACAACAAAAGAAATTAGAAAAAGCACAATATCAATCTTATAAGCACAATACAGCTATAGCAACCCAACAAAAACTCACTTGTGAAAAAGTAAAACAAATTTTGAAACTTTCAACACAATTGTCAACTTCTTCACAGCAAGTTCCAATTCAGTATTCAATTATCATTTCCAAACTCAATCCCATCACATTGTACATCTAAAGCCAATTTATCTAACAGTCCATCTAACTTAATCAAATCAATCAAACATCCCTAATTCAAAAACCAAACAAACCCCTGATCATATCAAAACCCAACACAGCATCTTTCATTAGAACAATACAAGATATGAACAAACACTCACCCTCCGTTCTCATCAAAAAGGAAATGCTCAAAATTTGAAACTTTCCGATGAAGCAAACAAAAAATCCGAACACCCAATTCGAAATCCAAATTGGGGAAAAGGGAAAATCATGAAAAACAAACCTTTGGATCGTGGCTCACGGCGGTTCCGATTTGTTTCCAACCTCTGGCGAACTCTTCTTCTTCGAAATCATTCTGCTCCAACAATCTGTGTGGCGGTGGTGGAGGTTCGGCGTGAAGGAAGAGAGGAAGCAGAGGAATGGCGTGAACCGGCAATCTGTGTGGCGGTGGTGGAGGTTCGGTGTGAAGGAAGAGAGGAAGTAGAGCAAATGGCGTGAACCGGCGAGTGTGCGAGCAGGTTGTGGAGGTTCGGCGTGAAGGAGGTTTTTTGTGAGCGTGAAGGAGGTTGTGAAGGAAGCTGTGTGTGTGCGTGAAGGTTTTTTGTGGGAGACTTTTTTTTTTTTTTTGCTGTGTGGAGGTTTTTTTTGACGTGGCAAGGTCTCATTGGCGTGGCGTAAAACACTGGTTTTACGCCACGCCCGGACCTAATGTTTTCTCATTAATTATCTCTGCAAAGGTGTTAAAAACATCTCCTATAGCTAGGTTTTTTTTTTCCCCTGATCAATGAGAAAACCTGATGGATTAACTGGATTCTAATGGTTAGTAAAATTCCTTCAACAGATCAAAGCTTGAATGGATCTAATCTTTCGTAAATTCTTCTTTACATCACCCAAAGACCAGATTACGTACACCTATGAGACCTAAAAGTTTCCTTCATGATAAACGTAACTTTTAATATTATAGTCAGGAAACATAACTTTGTTAGATTCAAGAAAAATATAGTGCTGAACAGGTCATATTATGTTAGATTCTTAAAACCTTTCAATGCCAAAATCCTTCATGGTGGATATGATTGCTTCATTCGTGGCGCCTTGTACTTGTAATCTATCCAAGTATTCCTTCACAAGTTCTTTTTTGGCATTGATATCTAATTTTGAGGTTCCTTTTAGCGTGTCTCCCATGTAAAATGGGCTCTCTAGTATGTTCCCTCCCTTCTCGACGCACGCATAAGCTATAAAACAACAACAATAGTTCATTGATGAAAGCTCATGTTTTACTATATGTAAGGTTCTAAGAAATTAGGAACTAATGTATTAGAACTTCAATTTGTATTATGTTGCCAAACCATGATCAAAACATAGAGTCTAGGTTTAGGCTTGCTCAAAGTATGTTTATTTGTGAAATTGGAATCGAGTGATTACAGAATTTATTGGACTAAATCTACAAGGCTCGATCGATTGAAAATTAGACTCGATCGATCGAACCACGTGCAGATTTATTTTTCTGCAGAGTTCCAATTCAGTCCAAACTCTACTTAAACATATTAGGGTTCAAGTAAAACTCTCCTATATATAAGGGAAACCCTAGAAAGTTTTTTGGAGTTGTTTTTAGAGAGATTAGAGTGCCTCTTGTGCCTATTTTTATTTTTAGGGTTTTGTACCCAAAGGCTCTCTAAAGGTTGTTCATATTTGCGGTTTGTGTAAATCTCTTGTGAGATCTAGAGGAGCTTTCCTTTGCACAAACTTAAGGTTTTCAAGGAGAAGATTTATCTACGCCTTGATGATCAATTCAGTTACTGCCATTGAAGCTTAAAGAAAACACAAGCGGGTGTGCTTGTAGCTGGTGGTGAATCCAAGAAAGAAGGAGTCCTTGGATTAGAAGTTTGCACGTAGTCGTGTCAGTAAGTTCTACTGGTTGGTAGCAATAAGAAGTCGAGCGTGGGGGCTTGTAAGTCTTATTGTATGAACTTCGATTCTTTCAAGATAGTGGATTCAAGTTTACCTTGAGGATAGCTTGGTCAAATCCTCCCCAGGTTTTTACCGGTTTGGTTTCTTGGGTGATCATATCTTATGTTATTTATTTTCCGTTGCTTTGCATGATTTGATATTTTATATTGTGATAACCTAGACTTGTTTAATTGGACTAAGTAACAACTTGGCTAATTACCTAGGTTTAATCAATTGTTTAAGGGGTCTAAAAACTATCAAGTGGTATCAAAGCGGGTTGCTCTTTTGTTTTAGATCTTTTGATCCAAGAGCTGATCCTTGACCCCTGTTGTCATGGATAATTTGAAGTTTTTTTCTGATCATGTGTCTACTCATGCTTCTATTGATTTTATTGATGCCTGTGAAACTCTTCGTAAGGAATTATTGAAATCTATGAAAATTGCTAAGAAATTCAAGGAAGAATTAAAATTGGCTAATCTTGAAAAAGAGAAATTGATTGTTAGATTAGATGAATCTAATAAAAAGAATGAATTTTTGAGAAATCAAATTTCCTCTCAAGATGAGAAGATGAAAAGTTTGGAACAAGAGTTAGTTGAATTTAAAGCTAAAATTGAAAATTTGACTTGTACCAAGTCTGCTGTTGATAATAGAAGTGTTTCTGTTTCTCTTAAGCCTAAAACTGAGAAAGTTTATATCCCTCATTTCAAGAGGAATAATAAAGAAAAGGCTTATTTTGCTAGGTTAGACAAAGGTAAAAATTCTGATGTAGACGCTGAAGTTTCTAAACCTATGTCTAAACCTACTGTTAGAGAGCACAATAAATCTTTTTTTGTGCCTACTTGTCACCTTTGTGGTGTTGTTGGTCATATTAGACCAAATTGTTCTTTGTTGAGGCAAAAACCAAAAATCCAAAAACATTGAAAAATTTTCAAAAAGACAAAAATATTTTATTTTGTGTCTAGTTTTATTTTTCTTGAGGATTACATGAGTTATGATATCTCTCTCTTGATTTAGAACATACTTGACATTGTGGAGAAACTTAAATAGTATGTGTTAAATAGTATGTACTAGTTTGTACATGTACTCATAGGTTAATTAAGAAATTGATATTTCTTGTTTGTGTACCCTCTATAGCTTAGTTAAACACTGTCATGCATTGCATTTGCATTGTTCATTTAGCATAATGTGGGCTTTGTGTTTTTCACATCTTGGATTTATAATCAAGGATTGACCATATTATATTTACATAACAAGTTTATGTACCTTGTTTAGCTTTGATGAGCTTACTTATTATACTTTACTAGTTGAAGCTTTGTAGTACATGTTGTGTGGGAAAGATGTTTATGGTATTGATCATTTTGTTTTGATCTTGAAGTCACATGTTTTTGACTGTCGGACTTGAACCTTTTGAGAAAGGCATAAATAACCATTTCACCACTGTTTACTAGCCAATCATGAACACCTTAGTGCATATCATAAGATTTTGTGCTCGAGAAAGTGTAGCACATGCACAAAAAGAACATAAGGTGTAGCCTCGGTTTAATTGCTTAATACTTAAAATTGGTGTGTACTATCAGGCTTGATGCCAAAATCACATGACTTAAAATTGGTGTGTATATCATGAGGCATAAAATCAAGAAACTTACATGATTGCAAGCTTATGATTTAGGAGATGTGAGAGTTATATGATGTAACTCTTTAGGTGATAGTCTCTTTTAAATTCTTTGTGATGAATTTTGTAGACTTTGTAATTGATTGCTATTCACATATCACCTCACATGTATCTCAAGCTTTTGCTAGTTGCACACACTACACAAGTTACTCTTTGCTAAACTTGGTATATTATATTGTGTGTGATCTTGTTGTGGCCATCCAAGATTACATGTTCCTTGATTTTGATGCAAAATGTGCTTAATGTTTGAGTTTTTGAGGACAATTGGTTGAAAAAACTTGTTTTTGGAAGATCTAGGTTGAATTCAAGTGTTTTTTTTTAAAAAAACTTTTAATCTCATACTCATGCATTTTATTCATAATATATTGTGCTTTGAAGAGTTTCTGCATTAAATTGCTCTGTTTTTCAAAAATTTGATTTTTCCACGCATCATTTACGTTTAGGATTCACATGTATTGCATTGATTTTTTGTATCCATCTTGCAGTTTTGCAGTTATATCTCTCATTGTTTTCACACATAACATGCATACACTTTGCTACATTAGGTACTCAACTTGATCAAAAAATTGATTGATTAATTTTTGAGCTATGTACTTTCTAGTATATGCCCTTTTTTATGTGTGAACTGTAAAAAATATTTTTTTAAGAGATATGATGGATAATCAATGTACAAATATTTTCTCTACTCATGCAACTGTTTATGGGTCACATAGTGCCATATTTGCATTTTATTGAAAGAGAGAATATTTTTCTTCATGTGTATCCTCAACTTAGTTTTTTTTTTTTTAAAACTTGGTTTGTCTTTTTATTTATCCCCAAAATTGTTTTTCCCAAAACTTGTTTTGTTTTTCCTATTTTTATAGGGGGAGAAGCTTGTTTTTTAACCTTTATTGTTCATAGGGGGAGTTGTCTCTATTTCTTATAGAGTTGAATTGTTTTGTGTTCCCTTCTTTCTCTATTTTCTCTTACTCTGTTGCGTATGTTTTCTGTCAACTCTTTGTTTGAGTTGTCTTTGTCAATGCCTGACAAAAAGGGGGAGAGATTTAGATGAAATGTGTGGAAAATACAAGAATGTTCTGTTTAGGGGGAGTTAACTTTGAGTTAACATTGTTTTTGATGTATCAAACTTAGGGGGAGAGTTAGATTGCATATTTGTTGATTTACTGTTTTTGTTTTTCTGTCACACATGCGTTTATGTGTTTGTTGAGTGTTTCAGGAAATATACAGGTTGATTCAGTCATGCTGCTGTCTACACTTGCAACTAATAGATAGTAGTTAGGTTGAATTATTTTTGGGCTATATGTAACTTTGAGCATTTCATGTTTGTGATATGTTTTGTCACGGATTGGCAAAGGGGGAGATTGTAAGGTTCTAAGAAATTATGAAATAATGTATTAGAACTTCAATTTGTATTATGTTGGCAAACCATGATCAAAATATAGAGTCTAGGTTTAGGCTTGCTCAAAGTATGTTTATTTGTGAAATTGGAATCGAGTGATTGCAGAATTTATTGGACTAAATCTACAAGGCTCGATCGATCGAACTACGTGCAGATTTATTTTTCTGCAGAGTTCCAGTTCAGCCCAAACTCTACTTAAACGTATTAGGGTTCAAGTAAAACTCTCATATATATAAGGGAAACCCTAGAACGTTTTTTGGAGTTGTTTTTAGAGAGATTAGAGTGCCTCTTGTGCCTCTTTTTATTTTTAGGGTTTTGTACCCAAAGGCTCTCTAAAGGTTGCTTATATTTGCGGTTTGTGTAAATCTCTTGTGAGATTTAGAGGAGCTTTCCTTTACACAAACTTAGGGTTTTCAAGGAGAAGATTTATCTATGCCTTGATGATCAATTCAGTTGCTGCCATTGAAGTTTAAAGAAAACACAAGCGGGTGTGCTTGTAGCTGGTGGTGAATCCAAGAAAGAAGGAGTCTGTGGATTCGGAGCTTGCACATGGTCGTGTCAGTAAGTTCTACTGGTTGGTAGCAATAAGAAGTCGAGCGTGGGGGCTTGTAAGTCTTATTGTATGAACTTCGATTCTTTCAAGATAGTGGATTCAAGTTTACCTTGAGGATAGCTAGGTCAAATCCTCCCCAGGTTTTTACCGATTTGGTTTCCTAGGTGATCATATCTTGTGTTATTTATTTTCCGCTGCTTTGCATGATTTGATCTTTTATATTGTGATAACCTAGACTTGTTTAATTGGACTAAGTAACAACTTGGCTAATTACCTAGGTTTAATCAATTGTTTAAGAGGTCTAAAAACTAGCACTATATATTCCAATGACGGATAATTTTGCATTGCAGATGAAAAAAAAAAAAAAAAAGGATAATTCTTTTTGCACTAGCAATCATTACTTGACGTTCAAAATAGCTAATTAGTGTATAAAGGCAGAGTTCAAGTCTACACTGACTGGTTGATACATGGAGAAGCACCTTCAATTTAACACAATTCTGCGCAAAGCTCAAAACATGCAAAGCTCCATATGTGTTGATGCCCAATGCAACATCATATCTAAAAGAGGAAAGAAATGAATAGAAAAAGTAAAGACGATTTATATTTTATCGTATGACTCTTTTGTTTACTCACACATTGTTCATTGTTACCTTTCATCAAAGTTCGTTGTAGCAGTAGAATTTAAGACGATGTCTATTTCTTTCCACATCTCTTCTCTCAATGTACAATATTTGATTCCTAAATTCTCGTCACAAATGTCACTAGAGATAGGAGTAACCCTTTCAGAGATAAATTATTCTAGATTTGCATCCAAGTTGTTTCTTAGTAACATAAATAGATCCTTTCCTAGTATCTACAAATAAATGAATATATATGATTGATTAAACGCAAGGCTCTTAGAATAGTACAAAAGTGCATTAAACTTTTATTTGTTTCGCTGAAAAAATTTCTATAAAGATAGTTTGTTTTCTAGATTTTTCAGTGTTTAGTAGCATAAAAAAAATCGGTCAAATGGAAAACCGAAAGCTCAAATATGTGTGAAAACACAAGAGCTGTTTAGATCCCCAAATAAATAAATAAATAAAAGGGCTTAGTTGATTTTACTCTAACTTAAACTAAGTACGGAATAGAGTAAATGCAAGCAGATAAATAATAAAACTACTCTAAGCCACATTCATCAAAACACAGAAATAAAATGAAAGCTAAAAGAGTAGGGAAGAAGAATGCAAACACAAGATAACACACAGATGTGGTATCGAAGAGGAAACCGAAGAACTCAGTGAAAAAACTCTCCGCCGCCCTTCAAACGGTAAATCGATTCACTAGAGAATAAGTTGGAGTACATGAATAACAAAAAACCCTCCAATCCTAGTCTCCCCCATATACTCGAGCCCTCCAAGCTCCTGCTACTAACTGACATAACGAAGTTTTATCTTCTTTAGCTCTCCGGATCACGCAATACGCTCGATTGCATCCGCCTAGCCTCACCGGCTTCTTTAGGCAAATCCCTAAAGCTTCCCAAGCTTCAAAACAATTTCTACACTCTGAAAAGGTGTGAGTTGTGTTTGGGTACAAATCTCCTCTCAAGGTATGACAATGGAAGAGGGAAGGAGAAAAGGCTAGAATGATTCTCACTAAGGATGAGTAGCTCTCTCTCTAAAAGATGGGTGTATATATTGTAAAAAACCTATCTAAGAGTGTATGAATCTTTTGTGAGATTTAGAGGTGTTTGCCTTTATACATACTTAAGGTTATCAAGATCAAGATTAATGTCCGAGAGCTTGGTGATCGCTTCAGTTGTTGCATAAAGAGCTTAAAGAAAACACAAGTATGAGTGCTTGTGGTTGCTATGAATTCAAGAAAGAAGTAATTCGTGAACTCGAAGCTGTAAAGTGGTCATGGTAGTAAGTTTTCTACTTGAGATAGCAATAGGATGTTAGTGGTGTAAGTCATCATTGTAAAACTTCAATTCTTTCATAGTGAATCTGTTTTACCTTGAGGATAGCTAGGTTAAATCCTCCCCAGGTTTTTTACTAGTTTTGTTTTCCTAGGTTATCATATCATTGTGTTCTTTATTTTCTGCATTATTTACTTGATATGATTTACTTGTGTTAACCTAGACTTGAATAATTTATCTAAGTAATCACTTGGTTAAATAACTAGGTTAATCAACTTGTGTTTTAAGGAGTCTAAAAACGTACATGTTTTTATCTGGTAAAAAAAATATTGTTTTATTTATTTATTATAAATTTAACCCTATTGGTTAAAATTTTGGAGTCTTTTTTTTTTTATTTGGAGCCTTAGGCGACCGCATTTCTTGCTCCATCATTCAGCCGGCCCTATAAGTGGGTGGGTTTACACATATTCACGTCCTCAAACATTGGCAATTATAAACATAGTAGAGAGAGAGGAAGGCAATTTTTCCCTCCCAATTACAAATAGGCAAATGCATGAGATACATATACTCCACATACAGCCATTTAACTTCCTTTTCACACTTAATTCATTTATAACTTACATTTATTCAGCTTCTCACATCTATTCATTTATTTCTTGCATAATTTGAATCATAAACACTAAATGATCTTGAATATGTAATATACGCTGATGAGTACAATGTAAGTAAACCTCTGAACTAATAATCCACTTCAAGTTTGTTTCTAAACAGAATGGCAGCAACCAATGCTCCCTTATTGAGGAAGAAAATTCCAAAACACACCATTTTGAGAAATAAAGGCATATAATCCCTCAAGTTATGGCTTCATTGAGTACTTTATCAGGCCAGGAATATGAGTGTTCATAATGTAGTCTTCCCAGTCAATACATTTTGGATCAAAGTCAAACAAATGCACATCGGCATCACTCTCTCTTGCTGCCACTCGTAGCTTTTCAGTGTTGGAATCATCAAATCTGTATTGAATTAAAAAGCTATTATCTGTTGATACATTGATAAGACGACTGAAAAATTAAGCATTAAAATAAATAATACTCACCTTCCTGTAAAGAATACATATGTTTTGTAGAGTTCAACCAATCGCATACCTACTTTGACCTTCCTCATACGATCAATATACATGTCCCGATAGTACTGGCAAAGCACTTCATTTGCTAACCATAATACCTTTAAAGAATAAAGTCAGAAAATAGAAATAATGATATTATAGCATAGAGAATATGTAAGAGAGAGAGAGAGAGAGAGAGATTGGTGTTATTTATTTATTCGATATTTTATTGTGTATTTTAATGGTAGGGTCTGGGTTAAATACGTGTTATTTATTTATTGGAAACGGAACTATATATCATTCTATTAGACATTTATTATGATTGTATTTATATATAAAATTATATATTTTAATTTTTAAAGAAAATACAATATAGAATATTTTTAATTGAGGGTTCAAATTTAGAATAGAATTTAAATTTGATTAAAAATATAGAATAGAATAATGTGTAAAATTGTGAGACATCTAAAGCTATATTACAAGATCAACCAAATGCCAAACAACTTCAATTTTATATATACAAGAAACAAGGCTTGACCACATTTCTCTTGTGAAAATTAAACATTATATTTACATACATACATACATACATATATATATATATATGCGTGCTTGCACACACAACACATATTTTCCTTGACATTCCAAGTTACCATGGTGAGCCCATTAATCAAAAATGATATTTTGCACAGTAGAATGTTCTCAATTTTTCTATTAAATCTAGAAACAAGTGATAAAGATGTACACTAAGTTTGGATTGGGAGAGACAAGAGGTGACTATTGGGGAATGGAGAAATGATTTGAGAGGATTTGGAGGGGTTCTCAAACCCTTGTTTAATCCCTTAAATTTGTGAGAATTTGAAGGGGAAGGGATTCAAGTTTAATTAATTTTATATACTTCCTATTTTGTCCTTAATATTTCCTTAAGTATATAGTTAAATAAATGAATGATATAATTACTAATTTCTTTATGCATTTTCCTTTCCTTTCCTTCCAACTCTACAACATGATTAGAGGATCAACAACATTGAATCTCCTCTCCTCTCTTTTAATTTTTAAAACATCCAAGTAAAGGGAAAAATATCTACTCCCCCTTTTCACTCCCCTCCGCTCCACCACCTGTCTCTCTTATCTTCTCCCATCCTCTCATCTCCTTTCAAATTTCCAAGCAGAGTGGAAAGAATTCATTTCTGTGCCTATAAAAATATAGGCATCTTTCTTAGTGTTTTACACTTTTTTCTCCCATGAATTTAAAAATGAGAAACTATTACTAAATATGGGAACCAAATTAAAATGCCTTACACTTTTATTTTTCATGTATATAATCTTGGTTACTAAGTAAAAAACAAACCTTCAACGGCAGTTTATATCGAATAGCCATATATGCATGAAATCGAGTCATACTGCTAAACACTGTCCCCTTCCCGACTTTGATTGATTTCCCATTTTTACCAATCCACGGATTTCTAGTGAAGTACCGGAAGAGGAATTCTTTAAGAGTATATAATTTCATTGGATTTCTCAACGAAGAACCAACATGGAAGATGATCTGAGAAGACTTATTTGCATGAGCCACCATGGCCACAATCATAGAATTTACCACCATGTCTGCTGGTATCTGCATGATTTTCAAATTTTCATACTGAATATATACCTATTGATAAGAGTAAATATGTACAAACACAACCATTGAAGCAAGAGCAATAGATGTGTGTCTACATGTGCTTGCATAAAGAATGAAGAATGAGTTTAACTCACTATATCTAAGATTGACTTAGGATGGGCTGTAAAGCATTCCAATTTTCCTTTAGCGTAGGCAGAAATTACTCCATCAATGGTTCTGTAACAAGAAAATTAAGTGTAACAAAACATGAATCACTCACGAAAAGAAAAAAGACAAGAAAAAAAAAAAATCAAGTTAATGTTATTTTCTTGAACCTCGATTACCCAAAATTCTGAGCTTCTATAATTTCATGACAAACTATGATTACCTTGTGCCTTCAATCCAACCTGAAAATGGTTCTTTGTAAGTACTGGTTACCATGGTGGGTCGTATGATGACTAGGGGAAGATTTTGATTAAATTTTCCTAAAAGCATTTCTCCCATTGCCTTGGTATATGTGTAGGTGTTTGACCATCCGTATAGTTTTGCCCTAGCAGTTAATAAAAAGAAAGAAATATAATTAAAAAGAGGGATCAAATAATTAATTTGCTAGAGAATGGCTTCATTATTATTTACAAAATTTGAGTAAAGGTAAAACTTAAATACAGTACCTTTAATATTATTCTATGCTTAGAGTAATGTTATAATCACAAACTATTTTACAACATTTTTACAAAATGTTGATGTAGTCTACCTCTTATTGGTTTTCATCTAAGGCTACAATGAATATTGTTTTTTCATTTATCAATAATCACTCACCGTATCAGTAGTTTGTAAAATATTTTATAAAATAATTTGTATCTCTCGCATTATTCTTACCAAGTAATGTTATAACCACAAACTATTTTACAACATTTTTACAGCATGTTGATGTGGCCAATCTCTTATTGGTTTTCATCTAGGTTCACAATTAATATCACTTTTTCATTTATCAATAATCACTCACCACATCAGCAGTTTGTAAAATTTTTTGTAAAATAGTTTGTATCTCTAGCATTATTTTTATCGAGCAATATTACAGTCATAAACTATTTTATAACATTTTTACTAAATGTTGAAGTGACCAACGTCTTATTAGTTTTTATCTAGGTCCACAATTAATATCTCTTTATTTAATTTCTACCATCTTTCTAATTAATTATCTCTACAAAGGCATTAAAAACATCTCCTATAGCTAGGTTTTTTTGCCCTAATCAATGACAAAACCTGATGGATTAACTGGATTCTAATGGTTAGTAAATTCCTTCAACATTTCAAAGCTTGATGGACTAGTGTGTGTTTGGCAAAAATTAAAAAGTCAGCTTATTTTACTATTCAGATTATTTTTGCTACTATTTATAGGTCCCACTGCACTTTTTGGTACTATTCATGGGTCTCACTATACTATTTCAGTTAACTTTTACTTTTATTTACAGTACTTTCAGTAAAAAGTTTTCAGTTTCAACAAAATAAATGGATTCCAAACAGACTCCTAATGTTTTGTAAATTCTTCTTTACATCACCCAAAGACCAGACTACGTACACCTATGAGACCTAAAAGTTTCCTTCATGATAAACGTAACTTTTAATATTATAGTCAGGAAACATAACTTTGTTAGATTCAAGAAAAAGACAGTGCTGATCAGGTCATATTATGTTAGATTCTGAAAAACCTTTCAATGCCAAAATCCTTCATGGTGGATATAATTGCTTCATTCGTGGCGCCTTGTGCTTGTAGTCTATCCAGGTATTCCTTCACAAGTTCTTTTTCGGCATTGATATCTAATTTTGAGGTTCCTTTTAGCGTGTCTCCCATGTAAAATGGGCTCTCTAGTATGTTCCCTCCCTTCTCGACGCACACATAAGCTATGAAACAACAACAATAGTTCATTGATGAGAGCTCATGTTTTACTATATATTCCAATGACGGATAATTTTGCATTGCAGATGACAAAAAAAAAGAAGATAATTCTTTTTGCACTAGCAATCATTACTTGACGTTCAAAATAGCTAATTAGTGTATAAGGGCAGAGTTCAAGTCTACACTGACCGGTTGATACATGGAGAAGCACCTTCAATTTAACACAATTCTGCGCAAAGCTCAAAACATGCAAAGCTCCATATGTGTTGATGCCCAATGCAACATCATATCTAAAAGAGGAAAGAAAGGAATAGAAAAAGTAAAGAAGATTTATATTTTATTGTATGACTCTTTTGATTGCTCACACATTGTTCATTGTTACCTTTCATCAAAGTTCGTTGTAGCAGCAGAATTTAAGACGATGTCTATTTCTTTCCACATCTCTTCTCTCAATGTACAATCTTTGATTCCTAAATTCTCGTCACAAACGTCACCAGAGATAGGAGTAACCCTTTTAGAGATAAATGATTCTAGATTTGCACCCAAGCTGTTTCTTAGTACCATAAATAGGTCCTTTCCTAGTATCTACAAATAAACGAATAGATATGATTGATTAAACGCAAGGCTCTTAGAATAGTACAAAAGTACATTAAAAAAAATGGTTAAACTTTGTGCACAAACTATTTTATATAGTCTAAAAATTAGCTGAAATTATGCCTTTAAGTCATGATTTTAGTTGTTTTTTGGGTGTGTGTAAAACTATGTAAAATATTTGTGTGTAATAAATACTTTAAAAAAAAAAAAGTATTTGAACCTATTTAGTGTGTATAATATTATAATGTAATTAAATCCTAGGAAATTAAATAATTCTCGAATTAAAAGAAAGATTAAAAAATAAATTAACCAATTAAATTTAGGGTCATTTTTTATTTTATCCTTGATGTTTAAAAGTTTTGATTTAGTTCTCATTTTAGTTTTTAAACATTAGAGAACAAAATAAAAATTTTCCTAAACTTAAAAGTTTAACTTATAGTTTAGTCTAAAGGAAATCATGTGTTTTACATGTAAAAACTAAAAACCAATAGTTCTGCGCATTCATTTTATTGCTTATAAAATTAAAAAGAACCAAATGGGTACCTCATTCCGAAAACGTTGTGTAGCAGACTTGTTGTCTGAAGTTCTCAAAAGAAGATAGAGTTTTTTCACATTTGGTTGGGCCCTGAGTATTTTCTCCACAAAAACTGTGTCAATTTATACAATCAAAGTTATCACTTATCATTAACACCAACATCCTTTAATACATGCAGGCACAAAATCGTTAACAAGAAATACAGGGAGGTGGTGCTATATAGTATATACTATAAATTAGTGGAGCCAAGTGGAATTTTTCAGGGAGAAAGAGAGAACCTTTTGCTAGGAAGCCTGTGGCACCAGTGACTAAAATAGTCTTGTTCTCAAAAAATGGAAGTATACGTTCCAACTCCATGAGAGAAGAAATTAGAGACGAAAGAGTAAATGATGATGATCTCAAGCAAAAAATAGGTGATTTGATTTCTAAGGCGGGTTTGAGAGTCACACCTTTCTTTTCTTTATATATATATATAGTTTGTTTTGGCACCTTCCTCTCATGTTTCTTTACTTTTTTGAGAATTGATTGATTGCATTGAAGTATAGTCGGCGAGTTGGACTACAAACCATCAAATCTACATTATCTCGGTACCTAATTTACATGGCTGTACCGAGTTCTCAACGTTCTTAATAATTATAATAAAAATTGGTAGTTCGTAGTTGTTTGTTAGCTCCTTTATAATTATCAAGGTTTTCAAATCTTTCATTGAACCGTAAAAGGGAGAGGTTCAAAGTTTTTAAAGTCGAACCGAGGTTGAATCAAGATCGAACCGTGATGACATCATAATTAATTTAATAATTATTTAAATATAAATAAATATATTAAATTAGTATAAATAGAAATTTTAACTAAAATAAGGATAAATAATTTTATACGTATATACACTTAACATTTTTGTTGGAGCTCTTAAGTCATGACAAATCTCATTTGAGTACCCAATAATTTTTATTTTTAATTTTATGAGACCCATAAAATGGTTAAGGTAGAAATTGGTCTACCCATTCATGGCCAAGCCTATTTGATAATCCAATCAAAAAAAGTTTTATGCCCAAGCCCATTTGAATAGTCAACCATTTATGAATTTTTTTTTTTTTTTTAAAAAGGAATCCTATAGGATGCCCGCCTTTTTTTTTTGGGACTGAAACAGGTAGAATCATTTTATTAAAAGAGAAAGTAAAATAAGTATAAGATGGTCAATGGGCTACAATAGGCTGATCAACTAGCTCAAGCCCGTGGACAAGACATACACCATTAAAATACAATTCAAAAAATCTAGCTAGGATGCCCGCCTATTTAAAAATGAGTTAAACACAAAAGTTAAAAGTGCTTGACAGTAAAGCATTAGTGGTTGACAATAAAGCAAATATTAGTGGCTAAGTTGAAGCAGCAGAAAAAGGAGACTCCATTTACCAAAAAAAAAAAAAAAAAAAGAAGAATTTAGCGTCGAAAATGTAGAAACAATATCATAAAAAACACAGAGGGAGAAAGCAAAACGAGTGCGAGCAAGACAGAGAAGAAGAACAAGAAGATGGGGGTGCGATCTCAAGTCTGATAGCGTCTCACGGCGGTTGAGGTTTCAACCTTCAACATGGTGGTAAGCTTGTAAGTACCAAAATTTTTTTAGAAAAAAACCTTTAACGATCTGATCTATAAGAACCGTTTACAGTTTTGAAACTCGGAAGGTTCAATCGCGATTGGCACGGTTCATTGAATTTCTTGCAAAGGCCGGTTCTTGGAGTTTAAAGAACCCTCTTGATGAATAGTTCTCGGTTAACCCAGTCGGACCGTACGGTCAGGTTCGAGTTGAACAACCTTGATAATTATAGGTTTACTTTGTACATACTGTTTGACAACAGGGATCAATGGATCATACAGCAAAAATTAATTCTAATCAGAGTGTGTTTGCTCTTATACCACTTAATAGGCCAAGAATGTATTGACCATTTAGGTAAATTAACCAATTAATTAGCCAAATGAATTAATTAAGTCAAATTAACATGCAATACGTGTGGTAGCACAAACAAATCACTAAATAACTAAATGTAGCGAAAATTAAGTTGACAGGGGTGATTTGTTTACGAATGGGGAAAACTACTGAGGCAAAATCCCACCAGGTGAATTTAAAGTCACCACTCCTAAGAATCCACTATTATCAAAACAAGCGGTTACAAGTAAAGGAATCCCAGTACCTTATACTAACCTACAATTGAACCCTTACCCCAATACACAATTGGACTTGTAATGTAGGGACAATCTCTCCTTTCAATGCACGGCTCTCAGTACGTGCCTAACCAATCAATGCACGGATCCCAATACGTGACTAACACACCAACTTGAGAAAGATGTTGACTACAAAGTTCTTCAGTTTATCAACACGATGAAGATCAAGAAGCTCTTTGGTTACAAAACTCTTGGCGTACAAACGCAGTAGCTTCTTCAAGAGAAAGATGAATTATGGCAAATTGTCTCTGGTAACAATTTGAGTGAATAATCACTTTGCATCAAGTTGCATCAACTTGGATGACCCTTAAAATAATCCTTATATATGTCTAGGGTTGTGAGAAAAGAAATCCTACACAAATAGCTTGGATATGTGTGAAAAACAGATCTGGAAATCTGAATTTCATAATCCTCAATAGATACAGCTGTCGAGCTATCTATCGAGCTTCAAATATTAAATATCGATAAATACATTTGTTGAGCTTTAATGTGCAACACTTCTTCACTTGATTCTTGGACAGATTTGCATAACTTCAATACTTGGACTTGAACTCGAACTCTTGTTTCTTGAAGTATTAAACACATCTTAGATCTACTCAATTACAAGTAAAGTGCATTTTATCACAGGATTAGCCAATTCTATATGACATATGTTCATAACATGTTCCACATATGTCCTAACATCAACTATTTTTTGGAATTTCCATTTCACATCCTTTTTCGGACTCTTCTTCTTCAAAGCAATATTCCTTCCTTTTGCATGTCTCAAAATTTGATGAGAACCCATTTTATTTTCTCATTTTTGACAATTTTCCATTTTTTTTTCCTTTGTTTTTTTTTTTTGTTTTTTTTTTTCCTTCCTTCTTTAAATTCTCACACAACCACCACATAGAAACAAACTAATCAAATTCCATCTTGAAACACTATGTTAAGGGATTTAAGAAAGAAAGGCTAATTAAAAGACTCAATAAGGTGACTAGCGATAATGTGTCAAAAAAGAAAAACACATATACGACACAAAGTAGACAAAAATGGTCTAATCTCATCTCTCAGAGACTAGTATAGTTCATTCAACATCAATGACTTTGAAAGATTCAAGTGTGGCATAAAATTAAATATTTTTTGTTAGGACATATGTGGTTCAATGTTAGGAACATATGTCAACATTTTATGTAATTGGCTAATCCTTTGACAAAACGCACTTTACTTGTAATTTGGTAGATCTAGGATGTGTTTAATACTTCAAGAAACAAGGTTTCAAGTTCAAGTGTTAAAACCATGCAAGTCTGTCCAAGAATCAAGTAATGAAGTGCTAGATTTCAAAGCTCGATAGCTAGTATCTATCGAGGTTTAAAAGCTGTTAAAGCCCATGGCTCGACAACTAGCTTAATAGATGGCTATTTATCGAGGTTTATGAAACTTGGTTTTTCAGAGCTGTTTTTCATCCAATCTGTGAGTATATGTTTGGGCTTTCTTTTCTCACAACCCTAAACATATATAAGATTATTTTAAGGGCCGTTAAAGGTTACGCACAGTTGCACAAGTGTGAAGCAAAGTTTTGTTCATGAAAAGTGTAACTAGAAACCTAGTTTGCCCTAGTTCTTCTTTCTCTTGAAGAAGTTGCTATGTTTGTACACCTTAGGGTTTTGTAACTAAGCAACTTCATGATCCTCATCATGTGATGAACAGAAGAATTTTGCAGCCAACATCCTTCTCTAGTTGGTGATTAAGTCGCTTACTGAGATCCGTGCATCTATTGGTTAGTCACGTACTGGGAGACGTGCATTGAAAGGAGAGATTGTCACTACAGAACAAATCCAATTGGGCATTAAGGTTAGCGTTCAACTGTAGGTTGGTATAGGGTACTGGAATTCTTTTACTTGCAACCGCTTGTTTTGATAATAGTGGATTCTCGAGAGTGCTGACCTTAAAATCACCCGGTGGGATTTTTGTCGTGTAGGTTTTCCCCATTTGTAAACAAATCACCATGTCAATTTATTTTCTACTGCATACTTTAGTTAATTGGTGATTTATTTGTGCAATCACGTGCTTTGTATGTTAATTTGATTAATTAATAAACTTGGCTAATTAATCAATTAATATATCACAAGGGGTTAATACATTCTTGGCCTATCATTTTTTTTTCTTGGCCAAAAGAAAGAACAATGAGACTATAACAAGGGAAATATGTTACGCACTTCCAAATGAACTTTAAGATTAGAAAATAAATAAATAACCCTCCAAAAATAATGATTGGCTCAAAACTCACAAAGGTTACAATCTCCAAATTGTTATCTTCAAGATTTTCTAATCACTGTTATCCTCGAACAACAAGTTGTGTTTGAGTGGCTACGTGCATGTGCAATGAATTGAGCATGAAAGCAATGAAATTCTTTAAGCAAGAGTAGTATAACGAACTCAAAACATAAACCTCAAGCTAGGCAAAAGATATAAATATATATATATATATATATATATTTGGGTACTAAACAAAAGACAATAGAAAGATAGAAATCTATGTACATCCCCTCAAACCTAAACCAAACATTGTCCTCAATGTTAAAAATGATACCCTCAAATATATTTCTTGAATGAAAAGAGAGCAAAATATTAATATGTAACATGGGAACCAAGTAGAAACAAGTAAGGTAAGGAGAAGGAGGAGACGTACCTTGATTAAGTTGATTGTTATAAATTTTAATTTCTGTCAAATATCCGCTAGAACAAAAGAAAATAAAAATAAACAAGAAAATAAACACAAAGTCTAATCTAGAAGTAGAAATAAACAAGAGAAAAGGAAAGGAAAAAAAATGCAAACTTGATAAACACAACTAGGATCAATCCTGATAAACAGGATCATCCTAGAGGGTTTCTTCAACTTCTAGAGGCTCAAATTCTAAAAATGGTTTCAAACGTTGGCCATTAACTTTAAACATATCACTATTTTTAGGATTCTCAATCTCAATAGCACCATGGGGATAAACAATGCGAACTATGAATGGACCTGTCCATCGAGATCATAACTTACTTAGGAAAAGATGCAAACGAGAATTATAAAGAAGAACGTCCTAACCAGGTTCAAATGATTTTCTCAAGATGTTTTTATTGTGAACCATTTTCATTCAATCCTTATATGATTTGGCACAATTGTATGCATCATTGCAAAGCTCCTCCAACTCATTGATTTGGAGTTTCCTTTCAGCACCTTCTTTGTCAAGATCAAAATTTAACCGCTTAATAGCCCAATAAGCTCTATGCTCTAACTCAATAGGGAGGTGACAAGCCTTACCATACATAATTTGACATTCCAATGAGAGTCTTAAATGTTGTACGGTATGCCCACAATGCATCATTGATTCTTAAAGACTAATCTTTTTTAGTAGGGTTAACTGTTTTCTCCAATATTCTCTTGATTTCCCTATTAGATATCTCTACTTAACCACTTGTCTGTGGGTGATAAGGTGTTGCAACCTTTATGAGTGATGCCATATTTCTTTATTAGTTGCTTAAAAACTCTATTGCAAAAGTGCTTTCCTCCATCACTAATAATGGCACGTGGTGTACCAAACCGTGCAAACACATTCTCTCTCAAAAACTTGACTACAACTTTGTGATCATTAGTTCTACATGCAATGGCCTCAACCCACTTAGAAACATAATCAACAGCAACAAGGATGTATAAGCTACCAAAAGAATTAGGAAAATGACCCATGAAATTAATACCCCAAACATCAAATACCTCAACAATCAAAATAGGGTTCAATGGCATCATATTTCTTTTTCCAATACTCCCCAAATTTTGGCATCTCTCACAGGCAGAACAATATGCATGGGAAACATGAAAAATGGAAGGCCAATAAAATCCACATTGCAAAATCTTGGCAACAGTCTTTCTCAAACTAAATTGCCCTCCATAAGCATGATCATGACAAAAGGATATAACATTTTGTTGGTCACTCTCAGATATGCATTTCCTAATTATTTGATCAGAACAATACTTAAAAAAATATGGATCATCCCAAAAGAAATACTTAACCTCAGCCAGAAATTTAGACCTATCTTGTTTAGTCCAATGTGAAAGCATTTGATTAGTGACAAGATAGTTTGCAATATCAGCATACCAAGGTCTCTGGGACACATGCAGCAACTGCTCATCAGGGAAAGATTCAAGAATTAAACTATCATCAGCGTGCTCAACAATTAATCAGACAAGTGGTCAGCTACTACATTTTTGGATCCCTTCTTGTCCCGAATCTCAAGATCAAATTCTTATAGCAATAAAATCCATTGGATAAGTCAAGCTTTAGCATCTTTTTTGGAGAAAAGATACTTTAGTGTAGCATGATCCGAATAAATTAAGACCTTAGACCCCAACAAATAGGACCTAAATTTATCTCTAAGGCAAAAACTATTGCTAGCTACTCCTTTTCTGTTGTAGAGTAGTTCATTTGAGCATCATTTAAAGTCTTACTAGCATAATAAATCACATGGGGAACCTTACAAACCCGCTATCCTAAAATAGCACCAATTGCATAATTAGAGGCATCACACATAATCTCAAAAGACACTTTCCAATCATGTGGTTGAATGATAGGTGCAGAAGTCAACTCAGTTTTTAGTCTCTTAAATGCATGGAGACATTCATCATCAAACACAAATGGGGCATATTTGGCAAGTAAGTTGCATAAGGGCCTTGAGATTTTACTAAAATCCTTGATGAACCTTCGATAGAATCCTGCATCACCTAAAAATGATCTAATTTCCTTAATGAATCTTGGAGGTGGAAGGTTAGAAATCAAATCTGAAAGCTCGGATTTGTGTGAATACACAAGAGCTTAGTTAGACCCCAAATTAAAAATTATGGCTTGATTGCTTTTACTCTAACTTAAACTAAGTGCGGAATAAGAGTAAACGTGTGCAAACAACCGATAAATACTCTAGTACATAAACATGAACAATAAACAATAAAAGTAAAGCACAAGAGTAAGAGAAGAGAGATGCAAATACAAGATAATACCAAGATGTTTTATCGAAGTGAAAACCGAAGAACTCGACGAAAAACATCTCTGTAACCCTCTAAAGTTGAAATTGATCCACTAAAGAATAAAGTTGGAGTACATGAATAATAAAAGACCTTCCAAGCCTAGTCTACCCAATGTACTTAAGCCTTCCAAGCTCATGCTACCAACGGACTTCTTGGAGTCATGTCTTCTCTAGCTTTCCAGATCCCACAATACTCCTAATTACATCCGCCAAGCCGCACCAGCTTCTGTTGGCAAATCCCCAAAGCTTCCCAAGCTCCAAAACACTCTTTACACTTAGATTGGGTGTGGGTTGTATTTGGGTACAAATCTCCTCTCAAGGCATGATAATGGGAGAGGGAAGGAGAAGAGACTAGAATGATTTCCCACTAAGGATAAGTAGCTCTCTCTCTAAAAGATGGGTGTGTGTTGTAGAAAACCTATCTAGGGCTTTTCTCTCTAAATGGTCTCGCATA
Source organism: Quercus robur (assembly GCF_932294415.1). Taxonomy (NCBI): domain Eukaryota; kingdom Viridiplantae; phylum Streptophyta; class Magnoliopsida; order Fagales; family Fagaceae; genus Quercus; species Quercus robur. Next base: position 13,349,440 of record NC_065534.1, on the reverse strand, counting down.
CTTTTGTGGGTAATGAGGGTATTTATAGTATGGGTGAAGGGTAAGAAATTCTGATAGTTTTTAGACCCCTTAAACTCAATTGATTTAACCTAGGTAATTAGCCAAGTTGTTACTTAGTCCAATTTAACAAATCTAGGTTATCACAATCACAAAGATCATATCATACAAAACAGCGGAAAAATAAATAACACAAGATATGATCACTTAGGAAACCAAACCGGTAAAAACTTGGGGAGAATTTGACCTAGCTATCCTCAAGGTAAACTTGAATCCACTATCTTGAAAGAATCGAAGTTCATACAATAAGACTTACAAGCCCCCACGCTCGACTTCTTATTGCTACCAACCAGTAGAACTTACTGATACGACCATGTGTAAGCTTCGAATCCACGGACTCCTTCTTTCTTGGATTCACCACCAAATACAAGCACACCCGTTTATGTTTTCTTTAAGCTTCAATGGCAGCAACCGAGTTGATCATCAAGGTGTAGATAATATCTCCTCCTTAAAAACCCTAAGTTTGTGTAAAGGAAAGCTCATCTAGATCTCACAAGAGATTTATACAAACCGCAATATGAGCAACACTAAAATGTGGTTAGGGTTTGCCTTTTATACCTAGGACAAATTAGAAAACCCTAAAACGTTTTAAATAACTAGGGCTGAGTTGGAAATTTGCAGAAAAAAACATTCTGCCCGAGCTTCAATTGATCGAGCCTAAGCTTCGATCAATCGAGCCAGGCCGAAATGCATAATGCTTTCTGCATTAGCTCATTCCAACTTTACATAAAACGTACAACTTTGAGCAAGACTAAAACACTTCTAAAAACATTATTTTGATCATGATTTGTCAACAATACACATTAGAGTTCTAAATACATAAATACCTAAGTTTTTAGAACCTAACAAACTCCCCCTTTGGTAATCCGTGACAAAACACAACTAGAAGCTCAAAGTTTACAAAATAAAAGCCCGTTACACAAATAATGCTTATAAAACAAATTCAATCCTAACTACTATTCATTAGTTACAAGTGTAAACAGCAACTCAATTGAATCGACCTGTATATTTCCTGAAATACTTAAACAAAATGCATAACCGCATGTGTGGAAAAAATACAAGTAAACAAATTAAATTCTTGATTTCAAACAATACACAATAAAGACATATATCAATGAATAACTCATAAATATAAATCAATAAACAGTTTGAAACAAGAAACATATAAGGTAACAAAAAAAAAATAATACTCCCCCTAACATGAATATCCTATCAAAAACATGGCAAGAGCTAAAAAGATAAAAATACAATGTGAAGTACCTAGATACAATCTAAACTCCATAAGCTCCAACCAACAAAATACTCTCCCCTTGAAAAACAAAACTCTACAATGTATCTAAGAGGGGGAACAGCACAAGATGACGCACCTCGAGGACGCGAATGAGCAGCTCTAATGTGAGGAGCCCTCTGTCTAAGAAAGGTGGCACCTATGGGAGCAACGACATGAACAGGCTCACCAGACGAGAAACCATCTAGACCCAAAAACAGAAAAATTCTATGAATGAAAATAGGATGAATAAGCGCATGTCCTACAGCAGAACTCCTATGAACCTCGGTCAAAGAACGAAGGAACAGATGAGGGAAACTGATCAATGCACAAAAAACGAATGCATACAAAACACACATCGCTTTAGAGGGATGGTATGGAAATAAGAAATAGGCCACAACGAATGACATGCTATCCTAAAGAAAAGATAGGCAGTCTCGGTAAGCTCAGCGGACGTGATCTGAGGATCAGAACCCCACTGGATAGATAACCCAGTGATGTATGACATGACAACATCTAAGGAAGGCGACTCATCATAGGGATAGTCAGGCTCCCGAACAACCGGAACCCCAAGAGCTTCAGCCACTACCCGAGGGGTAATGGTGAACTCAACACCTCATATCCAACTCCTAACAAGGGTGTTAGAATCATAGACGTGGCAAGAGAGGTTCGAGAAGAACTCTCTAATCAGGGCGGTCGGGGGTGGATGATCTATCTCTAAGAGAGGCAACCAACCTCTAGACTCAAAGTTGGCCCTAATGGCCGGATCAAGCTTATCTAAAACCACAGCATGCTCAGCCCAAATCTTATGCTTACTATTCAAAGTCTCAAAGGCTTCTCGGCTTTTATCATTCTTAAACACCTCACTCCTAGAGGGAGACTCAGAGGAAGTGGAAGGGGTCCTATGGGCTCTAGTTTTTCTAGGCATGGTGCTAGGATAAGGACCAAAACACAAAGCAAAAGAACAAAACACAAAAAAATACCAAAGGCAGACTGTAAGTTAGCACATAAAAAATAGAACAAAATCCATATGATGCATGAACACTTTAAATGGCATGATCATGTCCTAATGCAGTACAATTAAGTTCAAATAAGTTCAAATCCACAAAACTGGCTTGAGCATAGAGTTTTTAACACTAAAACCCCAAAATTTTGAAAAACCACTTGATCAATTTGAAAGATATTGACGAATTGATCATCATACAAGATAGATTTCAAAAAATAATGACCAATTACATCAAATCAACAAGCCAATTTCATCAATTTAACCCAATTTGAACAAAAACCCCAATTCAGATTAATTACAAACCCTAGAATTTTCAATTTTTCACAAAACCCCAAATTGATCAAATCAACCAACATATATCATAAATATAACAATATAGAAGCAAAACCCAATGATCAATTTCAGAAAAAGATGATTGATTCAACAAAAATCCCAATAGAGAAAAGTTCCAAAAATTTCCTTAAAATGCATGAGTTTATGTATGAAAACAAGAAAATAAATGCAAAAGGAAGGGTAAAAGGGTCTTACCAGCCTTGGGAGACAAAAACCCTGCAAAACATTTGGTCGAAAACGACAAAAAATCTTCAGTGGAGCCTTGCAAATCGGAGAGAGAGAGAGAGAGAGAGAGAGAGGAAAGTTTGAAAAAGTAACTTTGAAAAAGTCCAATCTGAGTTTTTTTTAAAAAAAACTTGATTTACGAGTTTCGATCGATCGAAAAACAGCCTCGATCGATCGAAACAGACAGAGACTTTAACAAAACAAAATTAAAAGATTTCGATCGATCAAAAATTAGAATGGATCGATCGAAATGGGCAGAGGCTCACTAAATTTTGAGGAAAACCACAGTTTTTGAAAAAGATTCAGAAACAGCTCAAAGCATTGAAATTTAAGAACAAAATGCATGAGTATGTGATGATGTGATTTTCAAAAACAAGAATTTAAACCCAAAATTCCCAAAAACAAAATTTCTTTCATTCTCTATAAATTTTCAAGCATCAAATTGATTTTACACAAAATTCAAAATATTTGCAAAACTTGGTTGGTCATACCATAAACACACACAATAACATGTACAATGTTTAGCAAAGAGTAACTTGTGTAGTGTGTGCAACTAGCAAAAACTTGAGATACATGTGAGGTGATATGTGAATAGCAATCAATCACAAAGTCTACAAAATTCATCACAAAGAATTTAAAAGAGACTATCACCTAAAGAGTTGCATCATATAACTCCCACATCTCCTAGATCATAAGCTTGCAATCATGTAAGTTTCTTGAATTTTGGCCTCATAATATACACACCAATTTTAAGTTATGTTATTTGGCATTAAGCCTAATACTACACACCAATTTTAAGTATTAAGCAATTTTAAACTGAGGCTTCACCTTATGTTCTTTTTGTGCATGTGCTACACTTTCTCAAGCACAAAATCTTATGATATGCACTAAGGTGTTCATAATTGGCTAGTGAACAGTGGTGGGATGGTTATTTATGCATTTCTCTAAAAGTTCAAGTCTGACAATCAAAAACATGTGACTTCAAGATTAAGATAAAGTAATCAAAAACCATAAATATCTTTCCTACACAACATGCACTACAAAGTTTCAACTAGTAAAGTGCAATAATTAAGCTCATCAAAGCTAAACAAGGTACAAAAGACATGTTATGTGAAAATAAATTGACCAACCTTGTTCTCAAAAACCAAGAAGAATAGTACAAAACACAATTTGCTTCCTTTTTCTTCCCTTTTTTTTATTATTATTTAAAAAAAAAAAAAAAAAAAAAAAAAAAAAAAAAAAACTAGAATGAAATGCATGAATGTTATGCAATGCAAATCCTAGAAAACAAAACAAAAAAATCAAAACCAAAGAACCATGGTCACAAAGGGTAGAGCAATGAAGTACAAAGATCATGCCAGAAAGACTCAGTTAGTTCGAGTCTTTTGCATCCAAAACCTTTTAGATACACCATGAGCATTGGAGTTCTTATTCACATGGGAATGATTACCAACTCCAGGATTGGAATAAAGGTTTAAAGCCTTTATCAATTCACCAATAAGTACCATAGGATCTTGTGCTTGAGGCATAGGTACTTTTGGTTTGTTTGCTCTCTTTGCAGGTTGCAATTTGTAACAGTTTGGACGTATGTGTCCAGACTTTCCACAAAAGTGACAAACCCATGCAGGCTTATCATGTGTCTTGTCCTTAGATAGGGTAGGCTTCTTAGACTTAGACTCTCTCAGATCAACCCTAATCTTCCTAGATGATGAAACTTCTATGGGTTTGACAACCACACTCACAGGGGGTTTGACAGTCTCACTCACAATCTCACTCATAGAAGGTTCAGAAGAAGATGAAGGGACAAAGTTTGTGGAATAGGGAGCAAACACAGAGATGCTTTCAACATAACCTAAACCAGATTTGTCAGAATGAGACTTTTGAACACTTAACATTTGATCAAGTTTAGAACTAGTAAATCTAGCAACAGATAAATCAAGTTCTAAAGATTTGACTTTATCGAGCAAAAGCATATTCTTAGTTTTCACATTACTCAAAAGTTCATTAGCATCAAACAGTTTTACAAGCAAATTCTTCTTATCAAGCTCAAGAGATTCAATTTTCTTCAGGCCAAGTTCAACATTCATAGCATCCTTTTCAGCAACTTTACAAAGTTTATTATAGGCCTCCTGAAGATCTGCATCTTTAGAGAGTTCCCCATCAGAAGGGTTCTCTTCAACAGATATGCTCTTATTGTCTACAACAATAGTGGTGAAAGTAATGAAGTTTCCATCCTTATCACAATCAGACTCATTATCAGAAACTTCACCATCACTAAGGGTTACAGCCATAGCCTTACCCTTAGACTTCAAATAGGTGGGACATTCAGATTTCATGTGTCCATACCCTTGACATCCAAAACACTGAAAACCCAAAGAATTATTAGAAGTTTGACCTACTTTTTCTCTAGGTTTATCATTATTGTTAACCTTAGTGGGATCATGCTTCCTAAAGTTTTTAGGTTAAGCAGTATTCGTGCCTCTTGCCTTTCTGTTACTATTCCTGAGAAAGTTTCTAAAGTTCTTGGCAAGATAAGCAATCTCTGTAGCAGAGAGCTCATCATCAAATCCACCACCTTCAACATCATCAACTGACTTAAGAGCCATTGATTTGGATTTGGTAGTTTTAGGTAGATCCAACTCATAAGATCGAAGAGATCCTACAAGTTCATCAACAGGGATGAAGTCCACATACTTACTTTCAGTAATGACAATCACCTTGGGTCTAAAGTCTTCAGTTAAAGATCTAAAAATCTTCCCAACAATTTTAGGTTAATCATAGATTTCACCCAAGTTAAAAGTATAATTAACAATATCATTCAATTTAACATAAAATTCATCAAAAGATTCATCATCAGACATCCTAATGCTTTCAAATTTAGAAGTCAATTGCTGCAATTTATTGATTTTGGCAGCCTTTGTGCCTTCATGCACAGTCTGGGGGATATTCCAAGCAGTATGAGCAACCTCAACATTAGAGATTCTCTTAAATTCCTCCATAGAAACAGCGTTAAAGATAGCATTCATAACCTTGCTATTGAACGCAACTGCTTCTTTTTGAGAAGTTTCCCACTCACTAACAGGAGTAGTGGGCTTCTCCCATCCGTATTCAATGAAGTTCCAGACTCTCTCATCAATCGAATTCAGGAATGATTTCATCCTTACTTTACAATAAGTATAATTATTCCCATCAAAGTGAGGAGAAATAACTAGAGAGTGTCCATGTTCCATGACAACAGGGGTCAAAGATTAGCTCAGTGATCAAAAGATCAACAACAAAAGAGCAACCCGCTCTGATACCACTTGATGGTTTTTAGACCCCTTAAACACAATTGATTTAACCTAGGTAATTAGCCAAGTTGTTACTTAGTCCAATTTAACAAATCTAGGTTATCACAATCACAAAGATCATATCATGCAAAGCAGCGGAAAAATAAATAACACAAGATATGATCACCCAGGAAACCAAACCGGTAAAAACTTGGGGAGGATTTGACCTAGCTATCCTCAAGGTAAACTTGAATCCACTATCTTGAAAGAATCGAAGTTCATACAATAAGACTTACAAGCCCCCACACTCGACTTCTTATTACTACCAACTAGTAGAACTTACTGACACGACCACGTGCAAGATCCGAATCCACGGACTCCTTCTTTCTTCGATTCACCACCAAATACAAGCACACCCACTTGTGTTTTCTTTAAACTTCAACGGCAGCAACTGAGTTGATCATCAAGATATAGATAATATCTCCTCCTTGAAAACCCTAAGTTTGTGTAAAAAAAAGCTCCTCCAGATCTCACAAGAGATTTACACAAACCGTAATATGAGCAACACTAAAATGTGGCTAGGGTTTGCCTTTTATACTTAGGACAAATTAGAAAACCCTAAAACGTTTTAAATAACTAGGGCTGAGTTGGAAATCTGCAAAAAAAAAAAAAAAAAAAAAAAAAAAAAAAACATTCTACCCGAGCTTCGATCAATCGAGCCTAAGCTTTGATCAATCGAGCCAGGCCGAAATGCATAATGCTTTCTGCATTAGCTTGATTCCAACTTTACATAAAACGTACAACTTTGAGCAAGACTAAAACATTTCTAAACACATTGTTTTGATCATGGTTTGCCAACAATACACATTAGAGTTCTAAATACATAAATACCTAAGTCTTTAGAACCTAACAAATTCACACTTAAAAATCCTCCAAGCAGAGAGTTTTGCAGGTATCTCACAGGTTAGCCCTTCTCGCGAGACACTTGTAAAACTGAAAACCTAGCATGACTCTTCAGCTTCCAGCATATGCTTCTCATGTGACTCTTTCGCGGGTAGGCTTTTCGTGAGACACTCGCGAAATCCACTTGTTCATCCAATACATGCTCGATTATTCACCAACTTAATACTAAACCCAATACAATAAAATCCCACAAAATACAAGGAACAAAATTAAAGCGAATACAACACTTTTTGTTATGGAATAAAGCCAACATAAAACATAGTTGTAAATCAAAACTTTACAAAATCAATTTTAGCCTTACCAACCTTAATACAACTTTTTGATATTACATGCCCAAGAACAATTCACTTTCTCGCCATAAAATGAGATTTCTCCCAATTAAGAACAAGATTTTTCTTCTTACACCGCACTAACACTAAGGATAGGTGGTGCAATCATTCTTCAAAAATGGACCCAAATACTAAAAAGTAATCCATAAATACCTCCAAAAATTGTCCCACCATATCAGGAAAAATACTAATCATGCACCATGCACCTCTGAAATGTACTAGGAGCATTACATAAACCAAATGGCATGCGATAGTAGGCAAATGTCCCAAAGGGGCATGTGAAGGTAGTCTTTTCTTGATCTTCTGGTGCAATGGGAATTTGATTAAATCTAGAACATCCATCAAGAAAACAATAATAAGCATGACCAGCTAACCTTTCCAACATTTGGTCTATAAAAGGAAGAGGAAAATGATCTTTTCTTATCATGGCATTCAACTTACGGTAATCAATGCATACTCTCCATCCTGTTTGCACACGAGTTGGGACTAACTGATCATCCTCATTCTTGACAACTGTTATGCTAGATTTCTTTGGTACAACTTGAACTGGACTCACCCTAATTACTATCAGAAATTGGGTAAATAATACCCACATCCAAAAGCTTCAATACTTCAGCTCTCACTACCTCTTGCATAATAGGGTTTAGATGTCTCTACAGTTCACATGAAGTTTTAGCATTCTCTTCCACATGAATTCTATGCATAACCACAGATGGACTAATACCTTTGATATCAGCAATTGACCAACCTATAGCTTCCTTATGCTCTTGAAGTACACTTATCAATTGGCATTCCCTAAGCTCATCCATATCCGCAGCTATAATGACAGGTAAGGTCTTAGAAGAACCTAAAAGGCATACTTAAGTGTGTCAGGTAATGGTTTCAAATCCAACTTTGGTGGTTCCATAGTAGATAAGGGTGGGGATGAAAAAAGTGGAAGACGGATCACTTTTGGTTGCTAACTATCAGTACTTAAGAGAGGAACAAAATCTAACAATGCATTGACCTCTTCAATTGAGTGTTCAATATCAAAATTGCAACCAAAAAGATTTAAGCAAGCCTCTAGAGGATCCTCATAACTTGATTGTAAGAAACTATCATGGACTAGACTCTCAATCATATCAACCTCACAGATATCCTCATTGTCTAGCACTTGTTTACTTATGTGGAAGATATTAAGCTCAACGGTCATATTTCCAAAAGAAATCTTCATTACACCACTTCGACAATTGATCAAAGCATTGGATGTGGCTAAGAAAGGGTGACCCAAAATGACATGGATTTGTGTGTTGGCATTTAGAGCAGGCTCAGTGTCTAACACAACAAAATCAACAAGAAAATAGAATGCATCCAGCTTAATCAACACATTCTCAACAATACCTCTAGAGATTTTCACAGACCTATCAGCTAATTGAAGTATCATGGTTATGGGTTTTAACTCCCCCAAACCTAGCTATAAGTATACTGAATATGGCAATAAGTTCACACTTGCCCCCAAATCTAGCAAAGCTCTCTCAATGAAACGATCCCTAATCTTACATGAAATTGTAGGAGATCTAGGGTCCTTACATTTCACTGGATATTTATTTTGAATGATTGAACTAACTTGCTCTGTCAAAAATGTCTTTTTAGGGACATTTGTCTTTCTCTTCATTATCACAAGATCTTTTTGAAACTTGGCATAAGTAGAAACTTGCTGAATTTGCATCAAGAAATGGAATATTTATTTGCACTTGCTTAAAAACCTCTAAAATATCTCCAAATTGTGCACTTTTCTGAGGATTGATTAAACTTTGAGGAAATTGAGCTTTAGGAACAAACTTCTTATCAAGAGGGGCAGAACTAAGATCCTGAATTGGAATTGAGGTTAAGTTGCCCTTCTTTTCTCTATGATCATCCTGTGAACTCCTTTTTCCTTTAACAAAATATTTTCATCATCCTTCACTTCTGGCATTTTCACTTGATTATCAACTTGCTTACTAGACCTAAGGGTAGTAATAGATTGAACATGTTCTTGTCCATGAGTAGAACTAGAAGAACCATCGATGGCATACTATCCTTTTAGGTTAGGTATAGGTCGACTAGGAAACTATCCTTTTTCCCTCTCTCCAACTTGGGTTGCTAACTGGCCAACTTGATTTTCCAACTTTGAAATAGCTTGAGTATTCAAATGGGTGGAACTTTTCATCTCTTGAATGGCTTGGCTAGTTGATTGCATGAAAGTTTTGAGAGACACCTCCAAAGATGATTGTTGTCTTGGTGGTGCCACAAACTAAGGGGTTGATTGAGGAATGGGAGGATATGCCTGAGTATGTGGATGAAATTGACTTTGTTGATGTACTTATTGTCCACCTACATTTGTGGGAGGTTGATTTTGCCTCCATGAGAAATTAGGATGGTTCCTCCAATTTGGATTGTATGTCAATGAAAATGGACTAGTGAATGGTTTTCCATAATTATTTAGTGCATTTGCTTGCTCAGTATAAAAAAATCAAGGTAACCAACTATGGAAGGACATATTTGTGTTGTATGTGTTTGTTTTTAGACCCCTTAAAACACAATTGGATTAACCTAGTTAATTAGCCAAGTGATTACTTAGTCCAAATTTCAGATCTAGATTAACACAATCATATAATCATATCAATGTAAAGTGTGGAATATAAAGAACACAAAGATATGATGACCTAGGAAACCACATCGGTAAAAACCTGGGAAGGATTTAACCTAGTTATCCTCAAGGTAAACTTGAATCCATTATGAAAGAATCGAAATTTTACAATAGCAACTTAGACCACTAACATCTTATTGCTACCCACCAATAAAAAACTTACTGACACGACCACATGACAACTCCGAGACCACGGACTCCTTCTTTCTTGGATTCTCCAGCAAGTACAAGCACTCCCGCTTGTGTTTCTTTAAGCTTTTATTGCAGCAGCTGAATGATCATCAAGCTCTCAATGAAATCTCCTTTTTGATAATCCTAAGTATGTGTGAAGGCAACCACATCTCAGATCTCATAAGAGATTCACACACACAGCAAATAGAGCTACCTCAAAAACGTGGCTAGGGTTTCTCTTTTATACCTAGGGAAAAACATAAAACCCTACACGTCATATGGGCTTAGGGTTGAGTTGGAAATTCTGCAAAAAAAAAACATTATGCCCGACTTTCGATTGGTCAAGTCTAATTCTCAATCGATCAAGCCAGATCGAATTACACAGTGAATTCTAAAACAAGACTAAAAACCTATTTTGATCATGGTTTGCCAACAATACAAATTAGAGTTCTAATACATTAGTTCCTAAGTACTTAGAACCTAACAGTATGCATAGGACTCGTACAAATAGAGCATGTTTCACTTTGAACTTGATTAATGGAATTCACCCCTCTATCTAAAGCTAAAATTTCAACCTTACGAGTGAGATTGTCTAACCTTGCTTTCATGTCTAAATCTTCACTGATTTCATACAATCCTCCTTTCTTAATTGCAGGGGCAGATCTCTCTCTACGGTTGGAAAAATCCCATTGTTGTGAACTTTCTGATAAATCCTCTAGAAATTTGTATGCCACATCATCTGTTAGACTCAAAAATCCACCACCATTCATGGACTTAATCATGTTATGATTTGTCTGAGTTAAACCGTTATAAAAATGTTGCATGAATCTTCATGTTTCAAAACCACGGTGGGAACACTTTAAAATTAAGTCCTTAAATCTCTCCCAACTCTCATAAAATTTCTCTTGTTCATCTTGAAAAAAATCTGCAATTTCTCTTCTCAAAACATTGGTCTTGGCCATTGGGAAAATTTAGAGAGGAATTTTGTGACCAACAGTTCCCATGAAGTGATAGATCCAGGTGATAAAGAATTAAGCCATGCTTTTGCCTTATCCTTCAACAAAAAAGGGAATAAATGTAAGTGAATAAAGTCATCACTGAAATTCTAGGACTTACAAGTAGCACAAATCTCAAGAAAATCCTTTACATGCATATAAGGATCTTCTTTATCCAATCCATGAAAAGTAGGAAGAAGGTGGATTATTTGTGACTTCAACTCAAAATGTGTAGCAGTGATTGCAGGCAATATTATGCAAGATGGAGTATTGGTGGTAATAGGTGAGAACAACTCCCTAAGAGTTTTTGAATCATCTTCTGTTTCTATCATTGTGGATGGATAATCAAAATTAATAAGATGATTTTCTTTATCACGTATCCAAGTTCTCATACACCATGCACAAAGCAAGGATATCTAAAAGCAAGGATAACTTATAATCAATCACAAAATAGCTTAAAAGTATGGCCGAAAATGCAAATATGAGAGTATTTTATTATATATATTTCATGCACATCACAGACCGAGGATGAAAAGGGTTACTCACTGCTGAGCAAAAAAGTAAGGAAAGAGAAGGGATAAAACCATCCCCTTCGCATTAAATGTACTGCAACCACTTAGCTGCCACATTAATGAGAAAATGACTTATGAACAGTATCCACATAGCTCATACCTCAGTGTAAAAACCTTCTAGCAATGCCTTGATGGGACAAGTATTAGGAAAATCTGATCCTAACCCTCCAAATGTAGAGTTTAGATGCATCTTGGCCAGTGGCGGTTTCAGGATTTTTGTTTATGGGGTCCATAAGAAACATAAATTATACAAAATCTATTAAAAAAAAACACTATAAATTCATTTGACATATTTTTTTTTCTAATACAATAACATATTAATTATTCTTGTAAATGTACTTTAATTGTTATTACTTAGAATAGTTTATTAGTTTTTTTTTTTTTTTTTTTTTTAACTGTAACAATTTTTATGAATTTGCAAGAAATTTTGATAAATTATTTTATATTTTCTTTACAACTCTTCATTTAAGGTACTGACCCACCCACGTAGCAACAACCACTCCCACACACTCCGGTCAAAGACTCAAAAGCGCAAAGACAAAACTCATAACTCAATACTTTATATAAAACATTGCAAAAACTTAATAGTACATATGCATAGAAGGAGACTTTCTATAACTTCTTAGAAACTTTCTGTAACTTCTTCCTCAGACTAAACCCGAGGACCCCACTATCAACACTTCAAAACTGTTCTTTACTTAAGGTCTGTCCACATTTGGAATCAGGTTTGACACACTTTGTAATTTTTTCTCTTTTTCTTCTTAAGGTATTTGTGGTTGATTGAATATCCCACCTCTTAAAAATAAATTGTGTGAGTCAAAGTAGGGACATCTTTACGTCACTTAACTTTTGCCCGCTACAAATTGCATTGTTAAATCAAGGTGCATGTATTCGTTTTTTAAATCAAGGTGGTTGGAAAATTTTGATTGCTGAATGATTATCAATATAGTAAATATAGTAATGTGTTGTTTTCGTACTTTTTAACAAGTCAGCCTATGATTATTGATATTTTGATTGAGTGAAGCTTTAAAATTGCAATTTACGAAGATTTTTTTACAACTAAAAGATCATGAAAAATAAACTGAACCATAAGATTTTTTTTTTCTTTTTTTCCCCCTGGATAGTATCTTGAATCTCTTTTATTCATATAACTTTAACCCATACGTATTTGGTAATATAAACGACGTGAATTTCTTCTCTTTTTCTTTTCTTTTTTATAATATTGGAAAGACCTTTTTAGCCTTTTGAAAAGGTCTTAACTTTTTTGTTTTTTATTTGAAAAACTAACCTATAAGCACACAAAAAAGAGAAGGAATGCATTTTACAAAAAAGCACACCACAAAAGGGAGCCATCAATATGCACATGGGTTACTAAGTGGACGTGAAACAAACTAAGAAAATCCCCACCATCCGATCTTCTCAAAGTGAGAATTCATTCTGAATCTCTGATCATGTGTGTCAGTGTAGGACCGTAGGTGTCAGATGTAGTTGCCGAACCTTGTTTCACGTGGAACTATTAACATTTCCCATTATTAAAAACTGGTCGTTGGTTACAGAGGCGGATACTGACGAAGGTGATCGACTCAAGCTGTTTTCAATCTTTATCAATCTTTAATCTTTATAGTGCCTAAAAGTTGTTGTCTAAGAGAAGGTGGTTGTATTTAATAATTCATTAGTTAGGGGGAGATTGATAAGGCACTAAAATGGATACTAAATTATTGGAGATGACTCAAGCTGGTATCAATCTTTATCAATCTTTCAAATAAAAAAAAAATAAAAAAATTCTTTATCAATATTTATGTTCAAGAAAGTTTGTTTGGCTAAGTTTTTATTTCCAATTTTTATAACTCAAAATTCATAATTTTGAGTTTGAGTTACCAAAATTGAAAACAACTTTGAAATGTTTTCAAGTTATAAAAAATGATTTATTGTGGTATTTTTGTAAATATTTTCATATATGTGGGACCCACCTCATGAGTTGTCTCCATCAAAGTCAGACCCCAACCCACGGCTTCCTCTCCCTTTCTTTCTTCTTCTTATTCCTGTTGGAAAAAATAGTCTGGAGTGAATAAGAAATTGATGTTTTCTATGTTCACTTGAAAATGTTATTGTAAGTGATGAAAATCCTTCAGTCCCACTTTGGAATTGATATAGAATATGAGTTTGGGTTAGATATTGAGTTGAGTTTTAGGCATGTATGAACTAGGTCCACTTATCCAATTAATAATAATATTTTATTATTTTATTATTGAGTCAATTAATCTGTGCACAGCAGTTATCACTGAAACAAAATGTCTGTTTAGTAACATATAAGTTTCATAGTCCCTCATTCCTGAAAATAACTTTTCAGAAAAAACTCTTAGAGTGAGAAATTTTTGTTCATTCAATTTGTGTCAAAGAGAGAGAAAGAGGCATTGAGTAGTTCGCAGAATACGACATTGTGTGCTTTGTTTTTGTGTTAAAGATCATTTTATCCTAGGAGGTAGACGTCCACGAGTCTCAAAGCACCACAGTGATTGTGTGAGGGGCGAAATCTACTTTAAGGAGATTGTGTAAAACACAATACTTGATCTCAATTTTCCATCCTTTCATGCATTTGGTCTGTGAGTCTTTTATTTTTCACAGATTTCTATTTATATTTATTCAGTATCTATTTATTGCCTTTACCTATCACATCTATTTGTGTTATTGCTTATTTTTAAATCTGTATATTACTCCTTTTGCTTTATCACAATAGTAAATTGTCGTAATATATCCATCAATTCCACCATCACACTCTGAAACCACACCAACCCTAAATGGCACTTTCTCATCAAGTCACAACGCTCATTACTCACCACCAACGGACACCCATCTCTCTTCTCTCACTACCACACCCCAACCCTACGCATCTGGCGGAGATTGGAAGTACATGAGCATGGCTATAGCTCCACCATGGACTCACCGAAGAGGAAAGCTAGGAGGGTTTTGTACGGCTCGCTACTGCGGATGTGGAGGAAGAAAGATAGGGAGGTGCCGGTGATTAGAATTTTTTGTTGCCTAGGTAGCAGCGAAGGCCGTCATATCTGCCGTGGCCGAGGAGATCAACGACGAAGATGGCGTAGCCCCAGGAGGCGAAGTTGATGCAGATTTTTTGGGTTTGATGATTTGCTAGTGCCCTGGGTTTGACGATTTTCTAGCAAAATTGATGCAGATTCACTAGCACCCTGGTTTTGATAGTTTTTGATGATTTTGTATGATATTGTGATACCCATGAATGTAACTTAGTTATACGTGCTTAAACTTGGTGAAAGTTTGAGTTTTTTGTTGGTGATTTTGCAATTTTTTGTAGTGAAAATTTGTCATTTGTGCTATCCTGGCTTGATTTGTGAGATCCCATTTCTAGCAAAGAAGAAGAAATAACTAAGTAAGAAGAAGAAAAAAAAAGTGGGGAGAGAGAGTTCACGCGGGTAAGAAAAGGTGGATTCTGAACCGTGGGCTCCACATGTTGGAATTAAAAGTAGAGTTTTAGTGATGAAATATTACCAAACAAATTGGGAGTGAGATAAGAGAGAAATAGAGAATTAGTTATGAGATTTAGTCAAAAAAAAAAGAATTAGTTATGAGATATAAGTTTTGAGTCATGAGTTATAAAAATTGAATTATAAAAATTGGGCTTGTTTGGTAAATTAGTCTGAGTAATGTTATTTAAGTATTTTTGATATACGTGTGGGTAAAAAAGTGTTTTGAAAAGTATGTAAGATTATTTAAAATGTGAAAATGTTGGTTAAAGATAACTAACCAAACAGAGTTTCAATGATGCTTCAAACCAAACAGGGCCTTAACGTTTCCCATTATTAAAAACCAGTCGTTGGTTATAGACGCAGATATGGACGAAGGTTATTGACTCAAACTGTTATCATTCTCTATCAATCTTTAATCTTTATAGTGCCTAAAAGCTGTTGTCTAAAAGAAGGTGGTTTTATTTAATAATTCATTAGTTAGGGGGGAGATTGATAGGGCACTAAAACAGATACTAAATTATCCGAGATGACTCAAACTGGTATCAATCTTTATCAATCTTTCAAATAAATAAAAATTAAAAAAAAAAAAAAAACTTTATCACTCTTTATGTTCGATACTTAAATAATAAAAAAATAAAAATAAAAACCTTCAAAATCTGTATATATTGAGAGGATGTATCTGGTGGGATTTGTTAAATACAAATCTTATATGTATCGTTCCTTGTGTTTCACTTTATGCTCTACCAATCCGACATTACAAATTTACAATTCAAGCCATTTCAACATTTCATGTGTAAAGGTTCAAACTCGCCTGTAAGCATTTAAAGGTGGAGTTTCGTCACATTATCAACACCTTTGAGAGAGTTATGAAGGATCTCTCATGCTTGATTAGACAACTACATTTACAAATTTCTCGAACGTGGTTTCATCAAAAACCTTATAGTTAAGCATTAGAGCTCATTGATCATTCTTTTAAGCCTTTTGCGAGGACTATTTCTTATTTGGAGTCAAAGGGTTTTTTTGATCATGTAAACTATACATATAATTTTCCCACTAATTTCCATGCATTCTGGAATATGAGTGAGTCTTTCAGTTAGATACCCCAATTATCAAAGTTCTTTGGTAAGTCAAGAAAATTAAAGAGACAATCGAGTTAACAATTTCGATTCCCACCATAAGCATTTTCACTCAAAATTCGCTTCATTACAAGTTGGTTGGCTTACACATGCATCTAAACAATCTCAAACATTCACTATAGAATATTGAAGGGAGAAAGAATAACAAGAAGAGAATTTTTTCCCCCCTTGGTTACAAATGGGTATGTATACTCCAAATAAAACCCTTTTTAACTCCATTTTCACACTTTATTAATTTGTAACATACATTTATTTAGTTCCTCACATCTATTCATTTATTTCTTGCATATTTAATTTCTGAACACTAATTCACTTCAAGTAAAATTCTAAACAGACTAGCAGCTAGCTAGGTAGGTTGCTATTGCCTTATTGATGAAAGAAATTTCAAATCACACAACATTTTTTGAAATAAAAATAAACAATCCCTCAAAGTTATGGTTTCATTGAGTACTTTGTCAGGCCAGGAATATGAGTGTTCATAATGTAGTCTTCCCAGTCAATGCACCTTGGGTCAAAGTAAAACAAATTTACATCGACATCACTCTCTCTAATCGCCACTCTTAGATTTTCTGTGTTAGAGTCATCAAAGCTGTATGGAAAAAAAAAAAGCTTATTATCAGTGGATACATTGAAAACACAATTGAAAAATTAATCATTACAATAAACAATACCAACCTGCCTGTAAAAAATGCATATGGTTTGTAGAGGTCAACCATTCGCATCACTACTCTGACCTTCCGGTTAAGATTAATACGTATTTCCCGATAATACTGGCAAAGCATCAGATTTGCTAACCACAACACCTTCAAAGAATATTGTTAGAAAGAAAAAAAAAAAAATAGTGATATTATAGTATAGAGAATACATATATTGAGGGGACGTTTTCCCTGTGATAATGCATGTTTAGTGTCTGATTCAAAATCATTTTAGTGATAATGCATTTTTTTTTCTGTGATAATGCATGTTTAGAGGGTGTTTGGTCATTGATTTCAAAACATATTGTTTAGTGTTTAAACACTAAACAATATTGTTCAAAAACAAAAAAAATATGTTTGGTCATTGATTTCAAAAAGTATTGTTTAAAAAATATTGCACAAAACATATGTTTAAAACAATAGTTTTTGAAATCAGCTTGGGACTGATTTTGAACAACAAAAACCATTGCTGAGTGGCATTTTTGTAATTAAGTTGAACAGTACCGATCAGCTTTTTCACCCACACAGACACAACCCGGCAGCATTTAAACAATATTTTATATTTTTTTTGTACTTTGCTGATTTAAAAAATATTTATTTTGTACTTTATTCAGCTTTTTTTTACCATCTAACACACACATACCAAACACATATTTTATGTTTTTGAACACTGAAACATGTTATTTAAACCATGATACCAAACACATTTTTTTGTTTTATAAACACTAAAAACATGTATTTCAATAACACTTTTTAAACTACAATTTTCACATCTTTTAAATAATAATTTTTGAACTCTATAACCAAACGGGTCGTTAGTGTCATATTATTGCAGGGTTGTTTTGACTTTGTGACATACTTAACAATTTAGATTAAAAATTTCACACCCACACGCCACTTTGTCCAATAGTATAGACAATACACATATTGAGGGGACGTTTTCTCTGTCATATTGCATGCATAGTACTGTCTGATTCACAGGAACCTTTGAAAGGAAATGCTATATTTTCTTTTTGTTGCAAGAATAAAATACCACTAGAAATAATTAACAGTGTTTGGTTGCCAAATACCTTCAACGGCAGTTTATATCGAATAGCCATGTATGCTTGAAACGTAGCAATATTGCTAAAGACTATCAACTTGCTGACTTTGATTGACTTTCCATTTCTATCAATCCATGGATTTTGAGTGAAGTACAGAGAGATTAAATCTGAAAGACTAGGGAGTTTCATCGGATTTCTCAATGAAGAACCCACATGGAAGATGATCTGAGAAGACTTATTTGCATGAGTCACCATGGCCATAATAATAGAATTTACCACCATGTCTGCTGGTATCTGCAAGACTTTCAAAATTCAGTATTGAAAGCGTGTTGAAAATAATGTAGGCAAACACAAGCATATAAGCCGGATAAATAGATTTATCTACATGTGTTTGCTTAATGAGTGAAGAATGAATTTAACTCACAACATCTAAGATTGAATTAGGATGGCCAAGAAAGCTTTTCAATCTCCCTTTACCGAAGGCAGTAATTACACCATCTATGGTTCTGTAACAAGGAAATACCATTTAACAAAGCGTGAATCCATGAAAATAGGAGAAAAAAAATAGTCTAGAATAGTGTTATTTTTCTTCATTGTTTTATACGTAAACAGTGGGGGGTGACTTGTGGGGTTTGAACCAAAAACATAGAGCATCACAAAGATGCCATTATTACTGAACTGTTACTTGAGCTTTTTTTTTTCTTGATCACCTTATCTTCTCAATTACCCAACCAAAAAATAAAAGATAGTTTTTCAGAATTGTGAGCTTGTATAATTCCATGTCAAATTATGATTACCCTGCACCTTCAATCCAACCTGAAAATGGTTCTTTGTAAGTACTGGTTACCATGGTGGGACGTACGATAGCCAAGGGCAGATTCTGATGCAATTGTCCTAAAAGCATTTCCCCCAATGCCTTTGTATATACATAGGTGTTTGGCCATCCATATAGTTTTGCCCTTGCAAATAATTAAAAAAAAAAAAAAAACAAATAAAATTAAAACAAGAAGGAAAAAATCATCTAAAAAAGACTTTATTTTCAGAGCAGTGTCTATTACGTATATTCTATTATACACATAGCACACACAAGCTGCTACAATTTACACATAGCACACACAAGCTGCTGCAATTTACAGTAAAGCTCATGACTTTAAGTCATAATTTCAAAGTTCGAAACGGTGACTTAAAGACAAGAGTTCCTTTGCAAAATGATGTTCTGTGTGTTAAGTGTACACTTTTTTTTTTTTTTTTTAAGAGTTTTACTTTATGGCTCATGATAACATTTAATTGTATGCATTAAGAAGTTAATACCGTACCGTATTGCCGGTACTGCCAGTATTTACCATACCGGCACCTAAACCGGTACCAAAACATGGTTGTTTCTTACCACTCCAAATACCAGGGCATACCGGATTGTACCGGTCATACCGGGAAATATATCGGATTCTGGCAGAAAAATAAAAATCAGCCGATATTTAAAAAAAAAAAAAAACGATGTCAGTGGATAAGAATAAAAAAGCAGATAGCTCAGATCCTCACTGTCAACGTGATGTTCTGGTAGTGACTCTATTTTTCCGTTCATCCTCTCATCCAGTCCTCCTAATCTTCTTCTTCTTCTTCGCGCAGAGTCCCAAAAGCCAGACTTTTTCCCCCTTTTCTATTTCTGACTTTATCTTATGGCTTTTTAAATTTTATTTTTTGGAGGACATGTGTAGCTTTTATGGCCTTTAAACTTGAAGTTTGGGCAGTGCGCCTTTGATAGGACACTAACCGACGTTAACTTGATAATTCAAAGTTTTAAAAACTTTTATTTTTTTAATTAAAATCATTTTAAAACCTTAGAAGTTTCCATCGGCAGGTAGGAAAAGACATTAATTTTATTATTATTATTATTAAATAGTAAATACATCAATGGCCAATTATTACTAATTAGCTCACACTTTAGCTAAAGCTTAACATATTAAGTGAATTTTTTATTTCTAAATTTAAATTTCTTTTACAAATTATAGGGATTTAATTTAACATATATAAATATATCAAATTAGCAGTAATCCTGAAACTATACACCAGTTAATACTGGTACTGAAATATTTTGTTTTCATGACCAAAATGAAATCCCCTCCGATACGGTATTAACTTCTTTAAAATACATTAGTCATTTTCTTTATTTTTTCACAAATTTTTTTTAGTAAATACACATGATTGACATGAAGGTGACAACTATTATGTCATTGGAAATTTTATTAAATGATTTTCAACATATTTTGTAAGATTCTTAAAAACCTTTTAATGCCCAAATCCTTCATGGTGGATGTGATCTCTTCATTCGTGGCACCTTGCACTCGTAATCTACCTAGGTATTCCTCCACAACTTCCTTTTCGGCATTGATAACTAATCTTGAGGTTCCCTTGGGCGTGTCTTCCATGCGTAATGGGCTTTCAAGTATGTTGCCCCCCTTTTCGCTAGACACATAAGCTATAAAAACAACAACGATAGTCTGTTGAGGAGAGCTCAAGTAAACTAAATCAGTTTATAAGGGTAGAGTTCAAGTCTACACTGACCGGTTGATACATGGAGAAGCACCTTCAATTTAATACATTTCTTTGCAAAGTTTAAAACATGCAAGGCTCCATATGTGTTGATGCCCAATGCAACATCATATCTAAAGAAAGGAATAGAAAAGGTAAAATAGTTTTATTGTTTAATTATGTGAATCATTTTGACCATGCACACAATATTGTTCTTTGTTACCTTTCATCAAAGTTTGTTGTAGCAGCAGAATTTAAGACGATGTCTATTTCTTTCCACATCTCTTCTATTAATATAGAATCTTTGATTCCAAAATTCTCGTAACTAATGTCACCAGAGATAGGAGTAACCCTTTCAAATATAAAGGATTCTAGATTTGCACCCAAATTATTTCTTAGAATCCTAAATATGTCCTTTTTAATCACCTACAGATACACGGTACAAATGATAGATTAAACACAATGTTCCTTGAACATTGGTAAACCACATGAAAAAAAAAAAATTTATTTAAACCTATTTTAGTTTTTAAACATTAAGGATCAAAATAATAATTTTTCCAAACTTAAAACGTGTATTTTACATTTCAATCTGAATTAAAGAGATCGTGTAACATGTAAAAACTGAATACCAATATGTAGTTGGGTGCATTCATTTTCTTTTTTAGAGAAATAAAAAGTACTTAATTGGTGTACCTCTTCACGAAAGCGTTGTGTAGCAGACTCATTATTGGAAGCTCTCACAAGAAGATAGAACCTTTTCACATTTGGTTGAACCCTTAGTATTTTCTCCACAAACACTGCATGCATTTTTGCAATTAGGGTAATCACTTATCACTAACACCAACATCCTTCAACCCATGCACACACAAGATTATAAACAAGTAAAACATGCACGTTGTGCTATACATAAATGAGAAGAGCCAAGGAGGGAGAGAGAAAGAGAGAGAACCTTTGGCTAGAAAACCTGTGGTTCCAGTGACTAAAATAGTCTTGTTCTCAAAAAATTGGAGTATACCTTCCAATTCCATGAGAGGAAAAATAATGAGAGAGGGAGAGAGTAAATGATGATGATCTCAAGCAAGAAGTAGACGATTTCTAAGGCGGATTCAAGAGTCATAGCTTTCTTTATTTATATAGTATGTTTTGGCATCTTCCTCTCAAGCTTCTTTCATTAATTTTTTGGGTATTCATTAGAATTAATCAATTGCATTGTTACGCTATTTCCAAATGTACTCATATATTAAATTTTTGTACCAAGGTGGTTGGAGATTACTGATTACTATTAGTACAAGGAGGGCAGTTGAACCACAAACCATCAAAAAATTAGAAAAAATATAATTATAAATAAAATTGATTACAAAAAGGTGGGGGCTACGTACTGAAGTTGACGACTGATGCGGTGTATAATTCCTCTACCATTTCTACCCCCGCATTTTCAAAGTCGTAGGAATTTCTATACTTTCGCTTTCAAAAAAAAACTTTAACTAATAATAATAATAATAAATAAATAAATAAATAAAATCACACACAAACAAACCCTAGCTACTTAATTAATAGCTTCACACGCTATTAATCTCCTAGAGTATCCCCTCTCGACTGCATAGGCCACACACGCTAGTGACACCATTGTGTCGGCAACATTCTGATTCTCTCTCTCCCTCTCTCTCTTTCTCTCTCCAATAGTAAATAAAAGCTGTAAAGTTGAGTTTTGTTTCGAATAGTAGTAGCACGTAGATTGCGTGGTGGTACGGTTTTTCCCTATTACTGATAATCAGTATAGTCAAGTTTTCGTTTTCGTTTTTTTTTTTTGGTCAAGAAAGTTTTCGTTTTGAATATAGTAGTTAAATTTGTTCCTCAAAAAGTGAAAAAAAAAAAATAGTAGTGAATGCCCTAAAAGTATTTATTAATAAATTATTTTAGAAAAAATTTATGAAAAAATAAAAAATAATTAATATTTTGACAATTTTTTATATTTCCTATAAAAGTTGGGTTAAAATTTGAGTTTTACTAATGTATGTCCTTAGGTCATCTTTAGTAGTTTCTGTTGTGAAATTTTAAAATACTCGCAAGTGTACGAACCGTACCGAAGTATAGTTGGACAAGAACGAGGTCGAACCCACAGAGACTTGTATGAATGTAGGAAAATTAATTAAACCTTAACCAAATTAATCCTAATCTAGTTTAAATAAAAATTGGTTGGTTGCAATAATATAAACTAAGCAATTAATAAAATTAAGCAAAAGATATAAAGCAATAAAAAGATGTAAACAATCAAGAGAAAGGAATTAAGATTTTGGAATCCGCCTTGTAAATCATATCAGCATATATTTATGATCATTAATTTTTCCCAACTCACTACATGATAATCTAGAAATCAATCTTGCTATCATGGAAAATATCATCATTTAAACCCTTATTTTAAAAATCAAAAGCATGTTCTTCTTCGCTTCTTAAGTATAAAATCAAATCATAAATTGTATCCGTAGTCAAACAAATCACAAGATATATCCGATTTTATAATCAAGAATTAATAAACCAAGCATTCAATTAATTAAGACAAATCCTAAATCATGAGAAAAACATGATTGAACTCATATCTAGAATCCTATCTTAGCCAATTGATATGAAGCAAGAACAATTTAAATCATTAAAGAACAATTATTGTGGGAAAAATCAAATCACATAAATATTACTAATAATCCTTAACAAGGTTTCATCCTCAACCCTAATTATAAATTTAGCTCCTCATAGTAATTAAAAGAAAACATAAAAATAAAATACTAACCATTAAACTTAAACAAATAGAATAGAGAAAGAAATAGTCACAGTGCTAGAGAAAAGCCATAGACAAAAAGAATACGTTCTGCTCCTACGCACCAGTCCTAGCCGCAGCCTCTATATGTTCAGTCCTCATATTTTTTCTGTTTTGCTCTCTATTTATTTGTTTACTTCCACCGCCTGATACCATGCCTCATCCTAATACAAGTGGAACTAGAGCTTTTAATGCTTGGACCACACGCTGACTTGAGGAGTTTCACAAGGTATAAACCCGAATGGCCCAGAAATACCTCTACTATATATTCTAACGTGCAATTCCTTTAAATAAGAAAGAGGCCCACTTAACAACTATGCATAGAAACCACAAGCCCACTTGTAGACTCCACAATTAAACTTCTATTTCTTCATCACGTCAGCTTAGCATTAATCCAACTCTTTTCATTTTTATTTTTCTTTCCTTCACTTGTCTCCAGGCTTCCATTACAATTCTCTACAATTTGCCTTCTTGAATCAGTTGGCCCACCTCGTAGACTTGTTTTCTATTGTGACACCTGTGCTTGATTGTAGTTTCTTTCCTAGCAAACTTCATCCATGTTGAATTGCAACTTGGGCTTCTTCTTGAATTCACGCCTGGGCTGGATGCTCTACTTCTTTGCAAGCTCTCTTCTCTTAAGTTAGCTTTATAATCGGCTTGGTCCACGTAACTTGTTCAGCCTCTCAACATGAATAGCCTTTATTTTCCACAAAACAATATAATATATAATTAGTCACAAAATAATATAAAAATAAGGCTAATTATGCAAATCTGATGTTACTTTATTGTATATATTTCATGCACATCAGTTTCTCCAAATTTTTGTACTATTCGGAGAATAAACAATGACATTTAGTTTTTACATACCCACTTTTTCAAATACACTTTCCAACAGATTTTCTATCACATACTTTATCTCATTTAAATATTATTTCTTCATTCATTGTTTATTCTATTTTTAATCATCATTTATTCTTTTTTTAACAACTATATTTTTCAATGAGAAGTGTTATGTTCACAACATTTTACGCAATACTTTCACAACAAAATTTATATGGAAAGTTGTTACTAGTTCTAATTTGAACTCACCATTGAAATTATTTTTTTACTCACCAATATTAACTAATAATAATCTGTTATTTAAAATTTATTATGAAAATATTGTGGTAGTATTTTTCAATTAGGATTTTTTTATTTTTTTTATTATTTTTCTTTCTTTCATTTCATTTTCACCCATACAAGTTTCGTTTCTTTTTTGCTTTTTTCTTTTTCTTGTTTTTCTCCTCCACACAAGTGTCCACTATCTCTATCCCTCTTCTTTTATTTTCTTTCACCTCAAGAACATTCCAGCAACCTAAACATCTAGTTCACATGAGAGAGAGAGAGAGAGAGAGAGAGAGAGAGAGAGAGAGAGAGAGAGAGAGAGAGAGAGAGAGAGAGAGAGAGAGGTCGCCGTCTCACCGCCGGTGAAGATCGAGGTCGTAGAAAGGACAAAGCCAGTGGAGATCGGCGTTCACCATGTAGCACTACCACGTCCACCGCCCCATTGCTGCTCGTTCTCCTCCCCACCACCAGGCTGGGTCAAATCGGCTTCTTTTTTTTTTTTTTTTTTTTTTTTTTTTTTTTTTTTTTTTTCTGATTCAACTTTATTTTAAGAATTGGATTTTGTTTTGTGTTTGGATTATGTGAGAAACGGGGTCAGATCGGTTTTTTTTTTTGGATTATGTGAGAAAAAAAAAAAACCTGGAGGAGAGAGAAAGAATTGATATAATAGTAACTGATATAATTTTTTAAGCAGAAAAATTAATTTGGAGTTACTACAGTGTTCTCTAGATTTGGAGAAGTACTATAGCAATTCATTCTAGGGTTGATTAGGATGTTTATATGTTTTATTTAAAAAAAAAAAATTTAAAAAAATTGTGTATTACACACCACTAAGTGTGTAATTATAAAGGTGGCCTATGAAATTTACATTGTATGACAGTGTACCTTGTTTAGCTTTGATGAAATATTTTCTACATTTTGCTAGTTTGTGCTATGTAGTGCTTAATTGTGTGAGTTGTTTATAGTCTTTAAACAAACAATCTTGATTCTGATGTCACATATTTTGATCGTAGTGACTAGAAAATCCTAGGAGAGTTCTTGAGTTGAGCGATTCATTTTTATGTATGTTTTGTCACAGATTGCCAAAGGGGGGGGGGGGGATTGTTAGGTTCTAAATATTTAGGATTAAATGTTTAGATTCTTATTTTGTCTATGTTGGCAAACCGAGAACAAAAACATGTCTAGATTAGGTGTTAGACATTGGTCAAGATTGTACAAATCAACTTTCAAGAACATTCAAGCTGCAGAAGGGAAAGTTCAAGTTCTGTGAAGCTCGGAAAATCGAAAATTACACTCAATCGATCGAAAATCATAGATAAGTCAATTTTACAAAATTTAAATCAGGCTCAAGACCACAAAAATGTTTAGGGTTTCAATCCAACACTACAAAGTATA
Source organism: Quercus robur (assembly GCF_932294415.1). Taxonomy (NCBI): domain Eukaryota; kingdom Viridiplantae; phylum Streptophyta; class Magnoliopsida; order Fagales; family Fagaceae; genus Quercus; species Quercus robur. Next base: position 13,323,368 of record NC_065534.1, on the reverse strand, counting down.
AAAGGAAAACCCTAATTATGTTCTAGAAGCCCTTGGAAGACTTATGAGTTACTCTTGTGAGATTTGAGAGGTTACTGTACCTTCTAATTCTACAAGCGTTTACCGAAACAAGATTTACAATCAAGAACTGGTGGAAATAAGTTGCTACATAAAGATCTATTACTAATGGTGATCTGAAACCTTTGAGTGGGATCTCAAAGTCACAAACAGGGAGTTTGTGTTTAGAAAATCTAAGATAGAAGAGTTTGTGGAGTCGGAGCTGCACGTGGTCGTGGTAGTAAGTCCTACTTGAGGTAGCTTTAGATTTATGGTTTAAATTTATTGTAATCTTCCCTTCTATCATAGTGGATTTGTTTACCTTAAGGATAACTAGGTTAAATCCTTCACAAGTTTTTACCTTGAAACAGTTGGCTTCATTGGTTTTCCGAGGTAATCATATCGTAGTCTTCTTTATTTTCCACACTATATGATATGATTATATGTGTTTAACCTAGATCTCATAATTAACCTAACTAACTACTTGGCTAGTTCAATAGGTTAAACTAATCTAGTTTTAAGGGGTCTAAACAAACAAACATATATGTTTGTATTTATTTATATAAGTATGAATTTATTAATTTTTATGTTTATTAACAAAATTTAAAATCCACATAGCTTCCAAGCCCAAATATAGTTTAAGTACATTAATATAATATTTAGCTTAAATAACATGTTTTTTCCCAATATTTTTCAATTTGTTTACATTTTTATTTTTTTTATTATATTTGCCAAAACACTTAAAACATCTTAGTACCACCAATATAGGCCTGTACAACCCAATATTTCATCCACTACATTTTAGAAGAATACCGATATTGGTTTAATAGCCAGTATAGTATATTTTTCTGGTACCTGTACAATATTGACTTTCCAAATTGTGGTAGGTTCAAGTGTGTTTGTGTGTGTATATATATTCTTTTTATATATATATATATATATATATATAATTTTGACCTATGGTGATTTGATATATCACTTGTTACAAAAATATTGTAAGATTTTGATATATGGAACTCTAATAGTGTGCGGATGACCACTGAAAGATTCTATATATTATATCATCTTTAAATTTCCTATAGTCACCTATTCCTTGTATTTCAAAACACGTCAAGGTTCTAGTTATATTCTAAAAGAAAATTATACCCCTTTTGTTCTTCAATGTCAAAGGTTATTTGTGTAATTTTAACCCATTGTAAGTTTTCCTTAAGAATTAGTAATCTCGCCATCTAATTGTTTGTTATCACGTCACTAAAAAATTTAGTGTTTATTTAATGGATTAAAAATCCTATGGGTTTTATGCTAAAAATGTTATATCTAGTAATATTGTTAAATATAGCCAATGATAGATTAGAAAATTTCATTACACTTGTGCCACATGTCTATTAACTTTGTATATAAATGGATAAAAGATATTTATTAAAGGAATATATACATGTGTTTTATTTCATGTTTGATATGAATTATTTCATTCTTATCACAAGTTTATATTTGCATAATTTAGATTGAATAAAATATTGCTTAATTATGGATTCTAATTAACGCAATTGGTAAAATCTTTGATAGTTGCATAAGAGATTTGAGATTTAATCCTGTCTACATAAAAAACCGTTTGGTGTCTTGGTGTAATGATAAAAAATACAATTATTAAAAGCAAACGTCATAGATTGAAACTTTATATAATATATATATATATATATATATTAAATATTAAAGACAAAATTAAAGAATAGAAATTGAAGAGAAAAAAAAGATGAAAATAATCTCATCCAAAACATGGGCCTATTATAATTTGGGTTCTATCCTAGAAAATAAGTATTGAACAGTGCTCCCGAAGGAATTGGGCTTCTTTTTTAAAAGTTAAAATGGATTTGGTTTTATTAGGAAACGAGTTAGCCAGGCCCTGTACTTTCTTACTCAAAATCTCATTCAATTGTAATTGCTTTACTCTTGGAAAGTCCTCAAGGTCCTCTTCTGCTTAATAGCTAACCGCCTATAAAGCCCATGTTGAGTAACTTAGCAATATCCTAGAAGAAATCAAAATCTAACCTTTTATTTTAATTTCACCAAAATCCAACTGCAAGCCCAAACCTTATCAACGATTCAACACCCATGCCATTAACAAATCGAAAGCCTGGTAACTTGACTTAACTGGTAGACACATTTTAATGTTTTTAATGAAAATATTATGAATTCAAATCTCCCCCTAATTATTGAATTATAAAAAAGCAAATTTCAAAATCTGTGTTTATTGAGAGGATGTATTTGGTGGGATTTGCTGTGGTAATGAAGGTGGTTTTAGTGATTGAGCCTGTTTTGGGCTTTGGGGCTGAAATTGCCGGTGCTGTTGTGGGTTTAGATGGAGCTCTGGGTTTAGTAGTTCGAAGTTAAATTTGGCCCCCAGGATTGGATTTTTTTTTTTTTTTTTTTCTCAAAATATTTTTATCAATCTCTTTTTTAAAACAGTTTTAAAATTTAAAGAAAGGTAAACCCTGAAATAACCAAAAAAAAAAAACAAAAACTAAAACAAAACTTTAGAAAAAAGGTGGAAATTTTTTGGGAGTAAAATTTCATTCAAAATTTGTGTATTTTCACTCTATTTTATACTTCTCCTCTCAAGACTCTCCTCAAGATTTTCAATATGTAGCACAGTGACCAAAGAGCTCGTCCAAAACTCTTTCAGAATCTCAATGGATATCGGAAAGTTTTGGCGCATTATTTAAATTGGCTCATCATTTAGAGGGATACAAGCTCGAGTGAGTATGCATCATAATTGATAGATTGAAATAGGGTGTTTACAATATACATTATCAAATATTGGTTTACACTTAGTGAACCAAGCATTTTCTAATATGTACACTCATATCAAGCCCCTGGAATATGGGTGTGCATAATGCAGTCTTCCCAGTTCCCAGTCAATGCACTTAAGATCAAAGTTAAACAAAATGGGCATCAATATATTAAAATGATGATATTCAAGTTTAAAGGAAAAAAAAAAAAGGGTGATATATTATAGCATAGAGAATACCAATACTGAGGGGACTTCGTTTTTGTGGGTGTGTAGTGCATAGTTTTTAATTAGAGTTTAAATTTTGTCTGGATGTGGCGTAAACCAAGGGGTTCATGCCTCCAATAATATAACGCCACGTCAACACCCAATTAAAAATCTCATTAAAATTAAAATTATTTAAAAAAAGTAAAAAACAAACCAACAAAACAATGAACTTTCTATGTTGATGTTAGCAACGGTGATGTTATCGAAGGCACAAGGAAGCTGAAGAAGTCACCGCCATCGGTGATTTTTTTTTTTTTTTTTGAAGATGAATATTCATTCATAAAAGAAATAAACGTTATAGCCAAAAACAAAGCAAGACGAAAGAACAGAGGCAGAGCAAGACACAAGCACCAAAAGAGACTATGAACAAAGACACTAGCCAAGAGGACTGGAGATTTAAGAAGCTGGGTTGGAACAACTCTAGAGATAGTTAATGACCTGCTATGTACAAAGACAACATGACCAGGTCAATGATTTGGACCATTTGGTCATCTCTCTTCCTCCTCGTAAATTTTATCTTACCAAACCTTAAAAACAAAACAAACCCCACAACCACAATAGACCAAGAACCCAGGCTCCAAAACACACGTGCAAAAGCAAAAGTTTCAAAATTTAATCACCTACAAATAGCGGAGACACCAAAACCTTGTCTTCCCCCACCAAGATCCACACCTTTATCCCATATGCAAATCTTGAGCCAAACCCGCAAACTTGCACACAATCCAGATTGGATATATATCTTAAAAAGATTGTACATTGGATAATGAAAATTGGGAAAAAGAAAAAAGAAATCGAGAAAAAAGAAACTTAGCTCAGTAGCAACTTCTCCAGAGGATTTTGGGCAGCATCTCCGGTGGCAGGGGCTATGTCTTAGCTAGCTTGGAGGTTTGGTTGGTTCTAACTTTTGAGGAAGATACAATTTTGGTACATGAATTTTCAGAGGCAAGATTATGTGTGACAAGTTTTATTCTTTAGTTTGCAATTAGCTGATGTGGCGCAATGTGACGAATGGGTTTTACATTCCACGGACAGAATTGGCACTCTTTTAATTAACAAGACTTTAGAAGGAAATAATATTTTTTTTCTTATCTTTCAAGAGTACGTAAGATAAAAATGGGAAATACTAAAGTAAAAAGTAAAATAAAAAAGTTGTGTTCCTAAAACTAATTACAATTTTTTTTCAAAACCTTTTCATCGCTTTCTCAATATAGCCAAATGGACTGCAATAGAAATTTGAGTGAAGGGCTGTGGCTAGGAATGAAAATTGATAATGTGTTCAGTTTAATGGGTTTTTCAACTCAACCCAAGCTTAATAGTGATGGATGAGGATTTTCTTTAAACGGATTAATTTGGAGTGTGTTTGGATTCTAAATTTTAATTCCTTTATGGTTTTTGCATTTTACAGTGATGCCTAATTAGATACCTGAACCTGACATGATTATGTATTTAATTTATTAAGATAACCTAGTCATTAATTTTATATACAAATGCAAGAAAATAATATAAATATAAATATATATATATATATATATATTTTTTTTAACAAAGGTGTCTCTTTTTCTCTCTTAAGATATTATTTACTTTAGTGCAAAAGTGCTTACTAATACTTAAATTTAGATTATATATGTATTTAAATTATTATTGTTTATCTAATAAACAATTAATTCCAATATAATATTGGGATACAGCCTCTCTCTCTCTAACATCTTTCATAAGTTACATTAATCTTTTTTTATGTCCACGAGTATCTAAATTATAACATTGCTAGTAAACAAAGATACCACAATGATATAGCCAACATTTGAAACTATTGACCTACGCATTGTTTGTACTACAACATCATAATCCAAATTGTCACAATATCCTTTTTAATGGTATAGAAAACCCAATACTCTTTGAAAATAACATGAAACTAATTCATATTCTTTCATGTGTAAAGGTTCAAACTCAGGGGGAATGGGCAGACTAACAGTGTGAGGGGCAACTATGTAGTAAGTTAGGCAACATTTCAAAGTTTTAAGAAAAATAACATCTCGAGTTTTAGAAACTTGAGATCCATATTAAAACCCGAGTCCCAAAGACTCGTTTTGCGGGTGTTTGGCTGGACGATTTGGACTGAAAATGCCACATAGATCTCGAGTCTTTAAGACTCGAGTTCCATGCAAAAAAAAATTCCCCTATAGTGGCGTTTTTAAGTCCAATAGTGACATTTTAAAGCCTTATAGCGGCATTTTCCTGCAAAATTTTTTTATAAGTGTGATCACCCCATACCAGGTTTAGGGAGCCCTATAGTGGCGTTTTTAAGCCTTATAGTGACGTTTTAAAACCCTATAGCAGCGTTTTCCTGCAAAATTTTTTTTTATAAGTGTGACCATACCAGGTTACGGGAGTCCTATAGTAGCGTTTTTAAGCCTTATAATGACGTTTTAAAGCCCTATAGCGGTGTTTTTCTGCAATTTATAGAAATCGAGTCTTTAAAACTCAATTTCCACGTGGATTTTTTCCACATTAGACTCATCCACTTACAAATCGAGACTTAAAAACTCGAGTTTTATCTTGGAACTTGAGTTTTAGACACTCGAGATGCTAGTTTTCAGCATTGTTTTGAAATGTGACAACTAACTAAATTTTTTGATATTTATTGTTATTTGGAAAGGGTGTTCTTCAAACTCACCTGTAAACATAGAACTTGGGAATTATAATATTGTCCAACTTTTTGCATTCAAGGATGGAAAAGTATTATAGTAATTTATTTTGTTAATTCTTATTTCATTCACCAACATGTGTCTTTTCAGAATAGTGGAGCGTGAAATAAACTTAAATATTATTTGCAAATACTTGGAGAGTAGACAAGGGAAAAAATGCGTAAATCTGACCTTTAGAGTTTAGACTATAGTGTGTGACTTTGTTCTTTGAACTGGGCCATACCCTTAGGTTTGTCGAGGTCGCTCAAATTTTATGGTCGTCCAACATTTAGTCTGTGCCTTATAATGAATGAACCATCTGTTTGGTCTCCACTCCACCATAAGACCCAAAAATGTGTACTTTGTTTCTTTACTTCAGTGGTGTGGACCTCAAGGAGTCAAGGTATAGGCCATAGGATTTGAGACCTATTTATCTCCTCCATCTCAGCCCAATCTTAGATTGCAAAAGTGGTCAAAGAAATGGGAATTTGCAGAGTGAAGAGATGATCAATTGGTATCATCCCATGAGATACTCTTGGTCTAGTATCTTGTTATTCATAGCCCTCGACTGAGTTAAGAGATCTTTGTTGTAGGAAGAGCTTAATGGCTAATATTGAATCCTCACAAACAGCGCCAAATTGATGATGCCAAAAATTATCAGTAGGGTCAATCACCCAAACTAATGTTTTTAACGGGCTTTTAAGATCTACAAGAATAAGAAAGCTAATGAAAGAGATCACCGAGTTGTGCTTGGTGGAGAAGTTTTTGATGTTTGAGTTAGTATCAGCTCATATATTTTGTATATAGATGATATTTTGTAGTCTTTTTGACGTACTTTAGCAAGTGAAATAGATTGTTCCTTTTATAGGTGACTCAGGTAGTTATTGTACATAAATGAGGGTGATATTGATTATTATTCTAATTGTAACGTTCTTTGTCTTGATGAGAATTTAAGATCTTTAATGGTCGTTATTGAATATGTTGAGTGGTTACTTATTTTTCTTTGATGGCTTACTAATGACACAATAGTCGTCCATTAAAATGGACGATTTAATGATTTTTATGGACTCAACACTCTTCATAAATAATATGAAACTAATTCATATTCTTTCATGTGTAAATGTTCAAACTTGCTTATAAACGTTTAAAGGTGAAGTTTCATCACATTATTGATCAGCACCTTTGAGAATTGTGAAGACCTCTCACGTACGCTTGATTAGACAATTACATTTACAAATTTCTCGAAAGTGGTTTCATCAAAAACCTTATAGATCAACATTTGAGCTCGCTGATCATTCTTTAAAACCTTTTGCAAGGACTATTTGTGATTTGGAGTCAAAGGTTTTTTTGATCTTGTAAGTTTTTTTTATCACGTACGCGTGTTAACAATTTCGATTCCCACCATAAGAATTTTCGCTCAAAATTCGCTTCACTACGAGTTGGTTGGCTTACACATGCATCTAAACAATCTCAAACATTCACAATAAAATATTGAAGGAAGAAAGACTAAAAAGAAGAGAATTCTTTCCCTCTTGGTTACAAATGGGTATGTATACTCCAAATACAACCCTTTAACTCCCTTTTCACACTTTATTAATTTGTAACATACATTTATTTAGCTCCTCACATCTATTCATTTATTTCTTACATATTTAATTTCTGAACACTAATTCACTTCAAGTAAAATTCTAAGCAGAATGGTAACTAGCTAGGTAGGTTGCTATTGCCTTATTGGTGAATGAAATTTCAAATCACACAACAGTTTGCGAAATAAAAACAAGCAATCCCTCAAAGTTATGGTTTCATTGAGTACTTTGTCAGACCAGGAATATGAGTGTTCATAATGTAGTCTTCCCAGTCAATGCACCTTGGGTCAAAGTAAAACAAATTTTCATCGACATCACTCTCTCTAATAGCCACTCTTAGCTTTTCTGTGTTAGAGTCATCAAAGCTGTACGGAAAACAAAAGCTTATTATTATCAGTGGATACTTTGAAATCACAATTGAAAAACTAATCATTACAATAAACAATACCAACCTGCCTGTAAAATATACATATGGTTTGTAGAGGTCAACCAATCGCATCACTACTCTGACCTTCCGGTTAAGATTAATATATATGCCCCGATAATACTGGCAAAGCACCAGATTTGCCAACCATAACACCTTCAAAGAATATTGTTAGAAAGAAAAAATAAAATAGTGATATTATAGTATAGAGAATACATATATTGAGGGGACGTTTTTCCTGTGATAATGCATGTTTAGTGTCTGATTCAAAATCATTTTAGTGATAATGCATTTTTTTCTGTGATAATGCATGTTTAGTGTCTGATATTATTGTAGGGTTGTTTTGACTTAGTGACATAACAATTTAGATTAAAAATTTCACACCCACACGCCACTTTGTCCAATGGCCAGTGCACCTAGGCACAATTAGTTAATTAGATAGCGGGATATTATAAATTTATATTTAGTGATTGTCATTAGGTGGGTTTATATCATTATTTTTTAAACTTAATAGCTTAAATCTATAGTTCTTTTTGTGCATTTGTCTTATCTAATTCATTGAGTGGTTTGTGATTTGTGTTTGTTGATTGGGAACTACGGCAATTTTAGGCTTACTAAATAGACTTCTCACATTGTATTTTTATTTTTTTCCTTTATTTTTTACTTGGCAATAATTACTAGTCTTTTTGTTAGGAAATTATTGGACATATAGTGAGATAGTAAAAGTAAATTTTATTTGATTAGTAAATTATGAGAAAGTCAACCACAATAATTGAGTTTTTAAGGGTGTCAAGTTATATGTTGATAGATTCAGCCAAAAAAAAGAAGTTATATGTTGATAGACAACTGCATTGTATTGTATTAATAAACAATTATTTTGTGTCGTTTCATTTGTGTATATTTGGTTAATACTAAATGCATGCTAGTTTAGTTTTTCATTAAAAAAAATTGATTCATACTTCAGTCCTTCTCGATTAAAATCCTGCGTCCATCCATGTAAAAAATTATTACTAAAAACAGGAACCAAACAAGCACAGTACTTTCATTTTTCATGTATATGATTTTGGTCACAAAGTAATTAGCCGAAAGCATACCTTCAATGGCAGTATATATCGAATATCCATGTATGCTTGAAAGCTAGCGATACTACTAAAAATTTTCGGATGGGGGACGTTGATTGACTTTCCATTTCTATCAATCCACGGATTTTGAGTGAAGTACCGGAAGGTAAAAATTGAAAGACTAGAGAGTTTCATGGGATTTCTCAATGAAGAACCCACATGGAAGATGATCTGAGAAGACTTATTTGCATGAGTCACCATGGCCATAATAATAGAATTTACCACCATGTCTGCTGGTATCTGCAAGACTTTCAAAATTCAATATTGAAAGCTTGTTGAAAATAATGACGTAGGCAAACACAAGCATATAAGCTGGATAAATAGATTTATCTACATGTATTTGCTTAATGAGTAAAGAATGAATTTAACTCACAACATCTAAGATTGAATTAGGATGGCCAAGAAAGATTTTCAATCTCCCTTTACCGTAGGCAGTAATTACACCATCCATGGTTCTGTAACAAGGAAATTCCATTTAACAAAGCGTGAATCAATCATGAAAATAGGAGAAAAAAAATAGTCTAAAATAGTATTATTTTTCTTGACTGTTTTATAGGTAATCGATGGGAAGTGACAAGTGGGGTTCAAACCACAAACATAGAGCATCACAAATGATGCTGTTATTACTGAACTGTCACTTGAGCCACTTTATTTTCTTGATCACCTTATCTTCCCAATTACCCAACCAAAAAGTAAAAGATAGTTTTTCAGAATTGTGAGCTTGTATAATTCCATGTCAAATTATGATTACCTCGCGCCTTCAATCCAACCTGAAAATGGTTCTTTGTAAGTACTGGTTACCATGGTGGGACGTACGATAGCCAAGGGCAGATTCTGATGAAATTGTCCTAAAATCATTTCCCCCAATGCCTTCGTATATACATAAGTGTTTGGCCATCCATATTGTTTTGCCCTTGCAATTAATTAAAAGAAACAAATCAAATTAAAACAATAAGGAAAAAAAAAAGATCATCTACAAAAGACTTTGTTTTTGCAGTACTTCCTATTACATAAATTCTAGTATACACATAGTACACAGAAGCTACAATTTACAAAAGAGCTCATGAGTTTAAGTCACAATTTCAAAGTTTGAAATCGTGACTTAAACTCATGAGTTCCCTTGTAAAATGATGTTGTGTGTACTATGTGTGTACACTTAGTTGTATACACTAGTCATTTCATTTATTATTTCAGAAACATTTTTAGTAAATACATATGATTGACATGAAGGTGACAACTATTATGTCATTAAAAATTTTATTAAAGAATTTTCAACATATTTTGTAAGATTCTTAAAAACCTTTTAATGCCCAAATCCTTCATGGTGGATGTGATCTCTTCATTCGTGGCACCTTGCACTCGTAATCTATCTAGGTATTCCTCCACAACTTCTTTTTCGGCATTGATAAATAATCTTGAGGTTCCCTTTGGCGTGTCTTCCATGTGTAATGGGCTCTCAAGTATGTTGCCCTCCTTTTCGCTAGACACATAAGCTGTAAAAACAACAACAGTAGTCTATTGAGGAGAGCTCAAGTAAACTAAATCAGTTTATAAGGGCAGAGTTCGAGTCTACACTGACCGGTTGATACATGGAGAAGCACCTTCAATTTAATACACTTCTTTGCAAAGTTCAAAACATGCAAAGCTCCATATGTGTTGATGCCCAATGCAACATCATATCTAAAGAAAGGAATAGAAAAGGTAAAATAGTTTCTTTATTTAATTATATGAATCATTTTGACTATGCACACAATATTGTTCTTTGTTACCTTTCATCAAAGTTTGTTGTAGCAGCAGAATTTAAGACGATGTCTATTTCTTTCCACATCTCTTCTATTAATATAGAATCTTTGATTCCAAAATTCTCGTCACTGATGTCACCAGAGATAGGAGTAACCCTTTCAAATATAAAGGATTCTAGATTTGCACCCAAATTATTTTTTAGAACCCTGAATATGTCTTTTTCTATCACCTACAAATAAATAGTACAAATGACTGATTAAACACAATGTTCCTTAAACATTACTAAACCACATGTAATAATAATAATAATTTATTTAACCCTATTTTAGTTTTTAAACATTAAGGATCAAAATAACAATTTTTCCAAACGTAAACGTGTATTTTACATTTCACTCTAAATTAAAGAGATCATGTAACATGTAAAAACTGAAAACCAATATGTAGTTTGGTGCATTTATTTTCTTTATTAGAGAATTAAAAATACTTAATTGGGGTACCTCTTCACGAAAGCGTTGTGTAGCAGATTCGTTGTCTGAAGCTCTCACAAGAAGATAGAGCCTTTTCACATTTGGTTGAACCCTTAGTATTTTCTCCACAAACACTGCATGCATTTTTCAAGTAGGGTTATCACTTATCACTAACACCAACATCTTTCAACACATGCACACACAAGATTATAAACAAGCAAAACACGCACGTTGTGATATACATAAACAAGAGGAGCCAAGGAGGGAGAGAGAGAAAGAGAAAGAACCTTTTGCTAGAAAGCCTGTGGCACCAGTGACTAAAACAGTCTTGTTCTCAAAAAATTGGAGTATGCCTTCCAACTCCATGTGAGGAAAAAAAAAATGAGAGAGGGAGAGAGTAAATGATAATGATCTCAAGCAAGAAGTAGATGATTTCTAAGGGGGATTTGAGAGTCATAGGCTCATAGCTTTCTTTTTTTTATATAGTATGTTTTGGCATCTTCCTCTCATGCTTCTTTCCTTTGTTGGGTATTCATTAGAAATCAATTGCATTGTTACGCTATTTCCAAATGTACTCGTATATTAAATTTTTGTACAAAGGTGGTTGGAGAATAGCACAAGTGGGAAAATTTTGATTGCTGAATGATCACCCTACTGAAGTAGAGTAGGGTGGTTGAACCACAAACCATCAAAGTTTACACATTGTCGCACCTAATTTACGTTGCTGTATAGAAAACTATAAAACTACAATAGTGGTAATTAGTAGCAGTTTGTTTGTTGTTCAAAAATAAATTATAATCTCATTTTCATATACGTTTATCTTGCCCCTTTATTTGCATTGTTTTACAAGGCTTATTGGCAAGGCATTGATGATTACAAAGTATAGTAAAAAAATTTAAAAAAAAAAAAATATATATATATATATATAATTTTATAAATAAAATTGATTACAAAAGGGTGGCGGCTACGTACTGAAGTTGACGACTGATGAAGTGTATAATTCCTCAACCATTGCTACTCCACATTTTCAAAGTCGTAAGAATTTCTAAACTTTCACTTTCAAAAAGAACTTTAAAAAGTAATAATAATAATAATAATAAATAAATAAATAAATAAAATCACACACACAAACATTCCCTATGGCAAATAAATTAATAGCTTCGCACGCTATTAATCTCCTAGGGTATCCCCTCTCGACTGCATGGGCCACACACGCTGGTGACACCATTGCGTCGGCAACACTCTCTCTCTCTCCAATAGTAAATAAAAACTGTAAAGTTGAGTTTTTGTTTCGAATATTAGTGGCACGTAGATTGCGTGGTGGTAGGGCTGTTCCCTATTACTGAAAAACTGTAAAGTTGAGTTTTTGTTTCGAATATTAGTGGCACGTAGATTGCATGGTGGTTGGGTTGTTCCCTATTACTGATAATCAGTATAGTTAAGTTTTCGTTTTGAATATAATAGTTAAATTTGTTCCAAAAAAAAAAAAAAAAAAAAAAGTAATAAATGCCATAAGAGTATTTATTAATGAAGTAATTTAGAAAAAAAATTTATATTTTCTATAAATGCGGTAAGAGTTTTTTTTTTTTTTTTTTTTTTTTGGAGAGTTTTTATATTTTTTTATAAAAATTGTGTTAAAACTTAAGTTTTACTGATGTGTGTTCTTAGTGTATATATTAATATACTACTTTAGAAAATATTTTATAGAAAAATAAAAAAGTTATTAAGTCATGAAGACACATATTAATCGAACTCTTAAAACTTTCTTAAAATAATTTATTAATAAATACTCTAAAAGTATACATTAACTTGACAAAAAAAAAAAGAAAAAAAAAATAGTAGTTACATTTAGTACAGTGATTACTCCACAGTGGGGTTCTTTTGACTTAGTTAGTGACATGCTTAGCAATTAACTTTAAAAATGCCGCACCCACGCGTGCCACTTTGTTCAATGCCCAGTACACATAGACAAAAATGAGAACTCATAAATAAATTTATATTTAGTGATTGTCAATAGGAAGGTTTGAATCATTATGTTTTAACATAATAGCATAAATCTTAGTTCTTTTTGTCTATTTGTTTGATCTAATTCATTGGGGAAAAGTTTTGCTGCAAAAAGAAATCATCATGTGTCTAAGGGTGCATATGATGAAGTGGTTTCTTAGACACTTATCCCTTTCTTTTTGCTGCCACATAATTATGTATGCATACGAGTATGTAGTAAGATCTTTCCCTTCATTGAGTGGTTCACTTCCCTCTTTCGTTCCAAGTTTATGATTCGTGTCTGTTTCTTGAGCACTATGGCATTGTTAGGCTTACCTAATTAATAAAAGTCCTCACATTATTATTATTATTATTATTATTATTATTATTATTATTATTATCTTGAATTCTTTTTTACCTAGCAACAATAGTTAGTATTTTTGTAAGAAAATTATTGGATATATAATGAGATAACAAACATAAGTTTTCTTTAATTTGTTGGTTGTGGAAAAGTCAACTACAACATATGACTATATGAGTTTTGAAGAAAGTTGAGTTCTATTTTGATAGAAAATTATATATATTGCAATGTATTAAGAAATAGTTTTCATGTAAAAAAAAAAAAAAAACTATTACGAAAAACAGGAACCAAATAAGTACTGTACTTTTTAATTTTTCAGGTATATGATTTTGATTTCAAAGTAATTAGTCAAAAAAATACCTTCAACCGCAGTTCACATCGAATAGCCGTGTATGCTTGAAACCTAACAATATTGCTAAAGATTATTATCTTTGCAGACATTGATTGGCTTTCCATTTCTATCAATCCACGGAATTTTTTTTTAAAAAAAAATTAATACTAAACCATCAAATATATTAGATCAAAAAACCACTGCTAAGAGCATTCTCATCAAGTGTGATAAATATTTTAACATTTACCATTTCAAAATTCTATTTTATCAATTTTAACATACCACTTTACAATCCACCAAATATCAAACATTCTATTTTTTTTTTTTACAACTTCATTTAAATAATATTATTTTTATTTTACCACTTTGTCTCCCTCTTTCCACCACTTTCTTCTCAGTCCAAGCAACCCCAATCATAGCCACACCCACGACTAGCCACTGCCAGACACCACCACCATAAAATAAAATAAAATAAAAAAACCACCAGCTGGTAGCCACCACAATCCCCAACCACCAAAATCACAAACCCAAACCCACAATCTCATCACCACCATCAACTAGAAAAACAAAAACAAAAACAACCCAGAGACCCACGCTGCCACAACTAGTACCACCTCAACCACAACAACCACACCTTAGTCATAGTCAACCATTGTCACAGCCACAGTCACACCCCCAACCACCACAATCACAACAAATTACAACCCACCACATCCAAAAAAAATTAATCACACAAAACCACCATCAATGCCACTCACAACCTTCAAATCCAAACCCCACCACTGCAACCCAAACTCACCCCAATACCAATAGCCACCATAAAACCCACCACCCAACCACCCACCCAAATCAGGCGTAGAAGCTCCGAATAGCACACATTTAGCATAGCGAACAAGACCAATCAAAGAAATCGCCTCTGATTTTTATTTCTCGTCGCTCTGGTTCTGACTCTAAACCTCTTCTTCGAGATTTTCAATTTCTTCTCTATAACTCGAAGTGTCACGAAGCCCCAACTTGGAGAAAATCTCAGCGAGCTTAGATTGTTCTGGAACAATCTTGCTCTCGATCGAAACGAGCAAACCCAAAACAGCGCGTTTAACCTCGTCATCTCTGGGTAGGGCTATTCAGGAGACCCGCCGAATCGCTTAACCCGGCCAACTTGCTTGAGTCCGACCCACTGCCACTCGATCCGACGACTCTGGCGGTCAGACACGGGTTCCGAACTATCAAACCCAACCCTAGCAGGTCGGTTGTTGGTTTTACATTTCAAAACCCATGAAGCCCTACCCAAACTAATACCTTTAATGTTTCTGGCGAAATATTAAGCATCCCAGACCAAATCCGACAAGATCTTGCCGTTATTCGACGAAATCTAGGCCAGATCTCGTCGAATTTAGCCAGATCTCGCTGGATCCAGCCAAAAATCGTTCAGGCAATGAAACCTGATACCTGAACTGATACAACCCGAAACTGAAAAGACCCGAACCGAAAAATCCGACCAGATCATCCGGGTCGGTTTCAAGCCATATTTTCCTCCACCTGAATAATTTGGGTCGGGTCCAGGTTGGGCACAAACCTGACCCGTGGACACCCCTATCTTTAGGATCCACATAAGGCTTATTGTTGGAGCACTGTTTTTAGATCAAAACGACGAGCTCTTCGATGTCGTCATTCAAATCGAACCACAAAACCCACCACCCACCCACCCCGATCTTAACCCCAACCAAAACTCACCACCACCCACCCACCTCGTCCTCAACCCCAGCCAAAACCCACCACCTCGATCTCAACCCCATCAAAATCGTTGCCGAACACCATCGATACCCACCAAATCAGACCCACCACCTTGAAGCTTAACGAAGAACAGATGAGTGAGGGAGAGTGAGAAAGTGAGGGAGAACCAAAGAATGAGAACAAGAGAGAGAACCAGAGAACGAGAGGGAGAGGGAGAAAGTGAGCTGTGTCTGAGGAGAGAGAGAATTAGAAATCAATAAAATATTATACAATCTTGCTACAGTGCACTGTAGCAAGATTGCAAATTTTATACCATATACAAGTTTTGATGGAGGGGTTTTTTGGGTTTCAAATGCTAAAAAATAGCATTTATAGTATTTAGCATTCTTGAGGAGAATGCTCTAATAATTGTACAATAGAATTATTTTAGCAAGCCTAGGAAGAGAAACTAAAAGCAGCAGGGGAAACAAAATCACAAAACCTTACATTGCTCGAATGCAGAAGAGTGTGCATATAAATATAAATATAAATATATATATATATATATATATTTATATATTTATATATTTTACAACATAACCTTTGATGAATACCACAGGAGTATCGTTATGATGGGGCACGAGTTCCGTTATGAGTTACGACTCCCCATCATGGCAAATAAGAGCATGTGCTTAGAGCTTTCTCGATTCAACTGTATGGATTGCCAGTACTTAACACAACAGAGTAAGATGTGTAGCATGTGACAATTTATTCCTGAATGCTTTGAGGTGGCATATGATGAAGCAGCATGAATCATAATTTACAGAATAGTTGTGCATTCATATGAACAATATTGTAATGCGCCCCATGATGCTTTTCATGATGCTTGTTTTGTGAAGTCTTGTGCCACTGTTGATCAATCCACGGATTTTGAGTGAAGTACCGGAAGATGAAAGCTGAAAGACCAGAGAGTATCATCGGATTTGTAAATTGGTCCATATAATATAAAATTATTACTTGTTGGAAGAGTGAAAAAGTGGGAGGATAAAAAATGGTGGAAGGATAGAAAAGTGAGAGGATAGAAAAGATTTTATTTTCTCTTCTATTTGTTTGGTTGAGAGTGGAAAAGTGGAGGGATGGAAAAAATGGATTTGAATAAATTTATACATATACCTTTGTTAAAGAATGATGCCTAATTAAAACAAAAAAGTAACAAATAACCACAAAAAAAGAACAATATCTCAAATTTATTAAAAAAGTAAAAATCATGTCCCAAAAAAAATCACGTCTAGTTGAAAAAAAAAAAAAAAAAGGGCAATGTTTCTGCCTAGAAGAAGAAAAAAGAAAAAGAAATAAAGCAACTTAGAAAATCAAAAGAAAAAAAAGAAGAGGCAACGTTGCCCAAAAAAAAAACATAAGCAAAAGCAACGTTACTGAGAAGAGGCAAAAGTCATCAGGTCATGAATAAAATGAGGGGTAGGTGAGAGGATATTTGTGTAAAATACATTTTTAAGCACTTTTCTCTCCTCATTTTCCTCCCAAATTGGGAGGATAAAAATAGTGGGTCCGGAGGGAAAACTTTCTCCCCTATTTTAGGTTTCTCTTATTTTCTTTCCTTAACAAAACAGTAGAAAATGACATTTTTCACCCTATTTTCCATCCTCCCTGTTTTCACCCCAACCAAACATACCCTTATTCCAGATTTATTTGGCAAACAATTAATAGAATTTTAGGGATATTTATTTTTTCCTAAAACAGTTTTTTTTTTTTTTTTTTTTTTTTTTTTTTGAGAAAGTGAATTTTAGGGAATTAATAGCGCATATGAGGGAAATCATATCCGCCATTTATAGTTTATCCGAAACCATGACAAACAATTAATTTAGTTAGTTAATAAAAATGGAAAGAATGTTTTACTTTAAGGGATAATAGTGTATTCAATATTTAGCCAAAAAAAAGATAATGCTGGGGGACGTATTTAACGCTTCAAAACAGTAATTGAAATGGTTCGTAAAATTTTAATGGTAGCTAGTGGACATGACTAACCGAAATCATGGCAAACAATTAATTGAACATTTTAGGGAGTTAATCGTGTAATAGGGAAATCATATCATTTTAGGGAGTTGTATAAATATCTAAAACCTTGGTTTTAAATTTCTATATTTAATTTTTCGCATATGATGATTGCTCTTTATCATCAAACCAAAATACTAATTGGTTTTTGGTGTTAGTGGGGATTAAACCCCATATCTTTTATTCAACGAAAAAAGATTTTGTCCATTGAGCTAACTGGAATCTACTTTGGTGCTACTAGATAAATGAAATTGTGATCATGTACCTTTAAAATAGGGCTTAGTGGTTTCTAAGACCTTATAATATTCATGAGATCCTAGTTTCAAAACCTTTCGCCAACATCTTAGGGCCACCCCCATGCCCTATGAGATTTCTTTTTGTAATAATTTGGTGTGTGTGGAATAGGGAATTGTATACACCCGAGAGAATATGCAAAAAAAGGTTTGAATATGTAAAAATGATGCTCTAAAATATCCTATTCATATGAAATAATGAAATGATAAAAGTCTTGCATGATGACATAACTTGACTAATATGATTTTTGGATGTCTCATATGGAAAATTATTAGGTATTCTCAGAGCATAGAGAAATAGTACTCTCTCTCTCTCTTCTCACATTCATGGTAGA